>NW_025814047.1:11475000-11824166 GCF_018902025.1 Drosophila willistoni
ATATATTTATATATTTATAATTTATATATTTATATATTTTTTCCGAACAGTCACTTACATGTTGGTAGGGTGTGGATTCTTAAATGGTAATCCAATTCCGGTTGGGCGCCAGTTATAATGTTGAATATGTCCACTGGTTCCTGTTAGGGGTTGCCGTTGGTGGGATCCAGTTTATCGATTGATTTATGTTGATTAGGATGAGATACGATTAGGTATCTGAATCACCGTCCTTGTGGATCAGCAATATATTAGATATGATAAATTATGTTTCGGCTAAGTGCCGGAGTTATGCTTCTTTATTGTTAAAGGGTTATACAAAAACTGAATATATTGAAGGAAATAAAAGAGAACTAAACCTAAGTACATAAATTGGAATATGAATCTAAAGCTAAATACATAAGTGGGAATATGAATCTAAAGCTAAATACATAAGAAGTAAATATGTAAGGCGTATGGTCATGCTATGAGCTCTTGGCCAGACGCTGTGTCAGCGTATTTATGCTTATGTGGAATTCGTCACATCGACGTTGCAGCTGCACAGATTCTTCTAAGACTTAGTGCAGGGGCAGTTCGGTAGATTGTTTGTTAACTTCTCCCCTTCTAAGTTCATTGCCGTCCTCGGTGATGCATGACTCTTGGACGAATTTTTGCAGTTTAGCAGCTGACTTCCTCTGGTACCTGCAGTAATCAGCTACGACGAGGCTACAGAGCAAGAAGCTTACAAGTACTCCGATCGCGAACCAAACCTTGGGCGATCCGTTGGATATCATATCATCATTCAACTCCTGGATGGCGTTTAGGTTGAGTTCATTCATTCGCTGTAGCAGAGGTAGACTTAACACATGATCGTATCCCGTTATATGTAGCAAAGGGGAAGCTGGAATGCCAGGAACCTTGCTTACGGCCTTGTTGTGGTTGAGGTACATGGTCCGGTTTATCGTAGCGCTTTTCTCAAACGTTATAAGATGGGTTCCGTTGACGTGTAACGTAGGGCCATCATCTACGCTGATACTTGCACGCTTGTTGGCAATAATTATCCCCTCGTCAACCCTTGTAATGGGCTCCAGGTGACTGGGCTCCAGGTGACTGGGCTCCAGGTGACTGGGCTGCGTGCGACATATAGCAGATTGCCCTGAATGTAGTCCGCGAGCGCATGTGTCATGCTTAGCCAGTTTGCAAAATGTTGCGTGATTGTTGGTATCGCATTCTGTGACCGCCTTCACTCCGTCGTCGCATTCTGCCACTATGTTGTCGTGTATCTGTAGTATGGTGTCCGCATGTATCACAGGGAAAATAATGACCTTCTTACATAAAAGTTTAATTCTAGGGTAATCTATAATTATATGTATGGTACTATCGGACTGAAATATTTTAATGTTGGACACAGCCATTAAATTAACTATAAAGACTGTTGTGAACTGTTCGGTAAAAATAGATTTTAAATCTTCTTGATCAAAAATGGCTGGGTTTATTATATTAGATTTGGCAAGTGTGACAGTAAGCATAAGGTCTTGAATTTCTGTAATTAGCATTCTATTTCTTGCTAGTAAAGTTTTGTATAAGTGTGGGTTATCGGTAATTTCACCACTTCTGGACTGTATTATTTTATTAACAGTATTTGTAGTAAATTAATCTGCCTTTGAGTTTCTGTGTTAATTATTATTTGTCTATTGTTAGATTGAATTAACTGTGCTTCTGTTATTTTAATTCTTTAATTCCTTTAGCGCTGTGCCCAAAAAATCTAGACTTCTTGCTATCCTGTGGTGTATCATTAACGCGGAGAAAAGATTTTTAACATGTTTTATGTCTACTTCTATAAATTTTCGCATGTTCGTCAAGGGAAATAATTCAGCCAGTTTTATCGTATCGTCTATGGTTTTCGTGAATTCAGTCAGGTTCGTCGAATGTCTGAGGTAGCTGCGTTGCTCCCATATTAAAACATTGCCGTCTAGCACAAGAATGTAATTTGCATTGGAGTAGTCGGTAATGCGTGCCCCTGCTGATCTTGTTGTGCTTTGTTTATTCTGTCTTTAATATTTTCCCGCAAAACAGTGTGTTGTGCATGGATAACGTCTATTGGCTTTTCTTCCGTAACCGAATGAATTGTTTTATTATATTCTATTGCTGCTCTTACTATGATCTGTGTCGTATCATTAATTATCAATTTTCATGCATCTGGCTATCTCTAGCAATGTACTGTGGAATCGTTCCACTTGTCCATTCGAACAGCTATGCAATGGAGGTCCGTTTACTACGTCTATTTCGAATTGATTGTTTAACATTGAAGTAATCGTCTCTGAATTAGACGATGCTTCGTTGTCACAATAAATTGTCTTTATTTTTGGAAAAATATGGAGTAATTGCAATATGGGGATAGTAATATCCGTTATTGTTCGGAATAATAAGGGTTGTACAACAGCAAATTTGGAAAACTTGTCCACGCAGGTTAAGAATAGCTTGTGGTCAGTGGAGAATATATCGATATGCAGCATTTCGCCGGGATAAGACGGAATAGGTGTTTGCCCAAGTTCTTGTTTTTTTGGGTGACGGTCGTACTTAGCTGTGGTGCAGACCTTGCAATTTAAGACGATTTCATTGGTTAATTTGGCCATTTTTGGGAACGATTGAATTTCATCTTGTAAATGCACATTTTGCCTTGATAAGGCATCTGCCACTAGGTTTTCTTTCCCTGGCTTGTAATGAATTTGAGCGTTACGTTCTTCAATAAAGGCCATCCACTTTTTAATTCTCGCATTTGTGTTTTTTTGTGACACGGAAAATGTGAGCGGTTGGTGATCTGTAAAAATGTGCAACTCTCTGGTTCCATACAGGTAGTTCTGTAGTTTTCCAAGAGCCCACACGATTGCCAACAATTCCCCTTCATTAGTGGGGTAAAGTGATTCACTTTGCTTTAATATTCGGGACATCATTGTTATTGACGTCCCGCCATGGGACAACACTGCTCCAATCCCATCGGCAGAAGCGTCGGTTGTGAGGTCGAAAGGTTTTTGAAAGTTCGGGTACATGAGTATGACATCCTCGGATGCCAGAATGTTTCTTAAGCGGTCGAAGGTGTGACGTTGCAATTCATCAAAGTCGATTGGGACCTTTTTGGACATGTGCTTGCCTACTTTTCCATTTTCGCCTTTCAGTATGTCGGTTAAAGGTCTTGCGATTGATGCAAAATCCTTAATAAACACCCTGTAATAACTAGCAAGGCCCAAAAACGATCTTAGTGCATAGAGGCTCTTTGGCTCGGGGTACTCCTGAATTGCCTTGACCTTTTCGGGGTCAGTTTTTGTTCCGTCACTAGAGACGATAAAACCCAAATATTCGACGCTTTCTTTAAAAAATTTTGTCTTGGGGTTTTACCCCAAGCAGTCTGCTGTCTCAGTTTGGAAACTGCTGGATAACATCCATCGTTTGTGCTTGGTCTTGGGCTCGAAGTTGTTTACTGTTTGATGTTGGTCTCTGCTCACCCTGTTGGGGTCTGTTTTGGACTTGTTTTCCTGTAAAATGGGGGTTTTTCTCAAAATGTTTTCCCTGTCTGGCCATTGAGCGATTCGCTTGCTTGTTATTTTCCCCTGGGTGGCTCCTATCTTGAATTGCTTTAGCATACGTAGCAGCAAACATGCTCCTTTCTATGCTATTCTCAGCCTCGCGAGCTAGTGCTAAAGCCGAAGTCAAATCTTTGGGCTGTGCTGGTATAACTAGTGCTTTAATAGGCCTCCTCAGGCCTGCCATGAAGGCGTGCAGAGCATCGCTCCTAATTTCTGTATTAAGAATGACGGCTGCTTGCTCCTCATGCGTCATGGCAATTTTATTTGTAATAAGAGTGAGTTTTTTCTCGACCTCATCATAGTACTGCATTAATTCTAGGTCTCCTTGTCTGACCATTTCTAATTGATGTCTAAGAACGCGCAGAGACGTTTTATCGGTTTTATCTCAGATGTTCGAGTTCGGCGTGTATCTTGCCTCTTATGCGTTGTTCTTGTGCGTTAAGCGCGGTGCTGACTTCGCTCTCTATTATAACTTTTAACGTTTGATCGAGTGCCTGAGGCCTAGATTGTACTATAATATCTTCGTCGCTATCAGATTCTTTTTTAATGTCCCTATAGGACCAACTCATTGGTAGTTGTTTAACACAGTGTCTTAGCGAATTCAATGTAACAATATGGCCGCACACATTCAAACTCACAATTAAATTCAATGCAAATAAATTCAAAGCAAATTAGTTACAAATCTAATGCAAATTATTCACAAGATCACTTTATGCTGCCACTTTTATTAATATTTTTTTTTTATTGTTTTTATATTTGTTTGGTTTTAAATTTATATATTTATATATTTATATATTTATAATTTATATAGTTATATATTTTTTCCGAACAGTCACTTACATGTTGGTAGGGTGTGGATTCTTAAATGGTAATCCAATTCCGGTTGGGCGCCAGTTATAATGTTGAATATGTCCACTGGTTCCTGTTAGGGGTTGCCGTTGGTGGGATCCAGTTTATCGATTGATTTATGTTGATTAGGATGAGATACGATTAGGTATCTGAATCACCGTCCTTGTGGATCAGCAATATATTAGATATGATAAATTATGTTTCGGCTAAGTGCCGGAGTTATGCTTCTTTATTGTTAAAGGGTTATACAAAAACTGAATATATTGAAGGAAATAAAAGAGTCTTTTTAGAGTGTTGTAGTAACTTGTTATGGTGTCTCTCTGCCATTTTGATGGCAGTCGAAGCAATGTAAGGAATGTCCAGATCGCAGTGTATTGTGCTTCCTCGTACGAACCAGGGTGCGCCTGTCGTAGTCCCCCATATTTGTATACCATAGCGCCATGTGGGTACAATTACTTCCTTATACAGGGCCAATAAGCCATCTCAGGCTTAAGCCGCTTTTATAATACAGACACCAGTTTAGTTTGTTCACTCTGTAGTTGTGTAGATATGAGGGGTTTTGAAGTTAGTCTTCTATTAAGGGTCATTCCCAGATATATCGCTTGCCTTGTTTGTGGAATGGGGAGTCCTTCGTAAAATACTTCGGGCCGTTTTCTCTACGTAGCGTAAATGTAACGCTTGGGATTTATTTGTGTTAATTCCGATTCTCCAATTTCTGGCCCATTCTGGGAACTTATTTAGATAATCTGGAAGCTTGGCAGTGCAGTGATATGGGCACTGCGATCATACCAACACAGCGGTGTCATCAAATGTTGCCAAGAGCATGTATGTTTCGATTGTACTAAGTTCATCGTTGTGCTTAGTCATGTCAGCTGTGTAGATGGTGTATAAGACCGGCCCAAGAACACTTCCCTGCGGAACAGCGGGACTCACACTGCATGTCAATGATAAGATTTCATCAATTGACACCTGGAAGGTTCGATTCTCAAGAAAGGACTCGATAGTTTTGATAAGTGGTAGGAGAGAATTGACTGGAATTTTGTGAGGAGTCCCGTATGCTACACGCGGTCGAATGCCTGTTTCACATCCAAAAACCCAAGCTAGACAGTATTGTTTTTCTTCATAAGCTCCCACAACATGTTGCTCTGGAGTACCGTACTGACCTCTAATACCAAATTGATGGTTTGGTAACATGTCTTGGCTATCCAGCTCCGCCAATATCCTTGTTAAAAGTATTCTTTCGAATATTTTAGAGAGGACTGGCAGAAGACTGATGGGCATTGTGATTCAATCGACAGGTTTACCAGGATTTTGTGAAATACGACAGATTTGGCATGGCATTGTAGAGTTTAACTAAAACTTTATACATTTTTCTAGAAGTGCCCTTGAATTCCTTCTGTCGATTTTGTCCAATCCCGGGAATATCTTAGGCTTTAGGGCTTTGATAGTTGCTGTGACTTCTTAGATGTTGGTGGCTCTAGTTGATCTAGCTGTACTTGTGGATCCAGTTCTGTTTTCCGCGACAGAAGGTATTGTGTTAAGTGGCCGAAATGTCTGTTCCAGATGAAAAGAAAATGCTTCGGCCTTATCCTTCCTCCCTTTATAGGGTGTCGTAGTGGAGCTTGCCTTCCAACTGTAGTAGGAAGCGTTGCTAGTAACATCTGCGTCTTCAAGGAGTTTTTCAAAGTGTTCAGCTCTAGCTTCAGAAGAAGCTAGCTCTTGATGTTTGCTGAGCAAGGCATTCCAAAAAACAATTTTGAACATTATTTACGGTGAAGCATCAGTTCTCTTATAAATTCCATCATGCCATTTCTTTGCTGCTGCTGTATGGCAAGAAGTTGCTTAATAACTTCGCTTTGGGCGTTAGTTGGATCACTCGGCTGTTCTGAATGATGAGACTGATTCTGGGTTAATCCATTAGTAACTTGAGAGTACGAGAGTCCTGTGTTTCGTTTGTTCTCGCCAACTGGTAGGAGTATTGGCTTTGGTTTTTGCGGGAGACTGGACTTATAGAGCAGTTGGTATCTTTTACAGCCTTTGCAGTTAGCGCATTTTGGAGTTTCCTCTTTCTTTTTTGGACATTCTGTGGCTATATCGACTCAGCTTTTCATGCTGGTCAAGAATATAGGTATATACTTTATGGTCGGAAAAGTCTGCTTCTGCTTCTTACAAACATCTGACTAATTTTATAATACCCACTGCAAGGGTAAGGAATTCCGCGCTGTGTATACCAAATTGAATTGTGAATGAAATCATTGCAGTCAACAATAATTACTTCGGAGATTCCTTCATCTAAAACAACTGAAGATATGGGACGCCGTCGTCGAGGATGCCCAAAAGGTCTCCATTCGTCACCGATTGCTGTGTACATTATAGTTTTTCTATCAATAGATTGTAGTGAAAGTTGGCGTGCTCCATCCAACATATCGTAGTATATGTTTATTGTTTCCAAAAACCGTTAAGTTACTGACTCCCAAGGTATACCCATTTGAAGGTCTAACATTTTTTGCCCTTTCGTTCGTTGAATTTGAATCAATGTGAAAAAAATTGCAGGTTTCACAACAACACATTTCTACACATAAACAGAACATTCGACAGATACACCTTTTTTGTCAAAAATATATTTAAGCATAACACTCTAAAGATTGAATAACAAATTAGCTGAAACAACAAAAACTCTTACAAAGCAGCTGATCGAAGAGAGCCTGAGCGCACTTTTGGAGAGAGAAAGAAATAAAGCAGAAAAACTAACAGCAGCATTGCAGGCACATCATGAGTTCAAACATGAGAAACTAAGCAATAAATTGAACTTTGCTCTCTTTAATAACAAGACAAATGACGATTAGTTTGTAAATGAGTCAGATTTTGTTTCCCGCCGGATATAACAGACAATTGAGGAAAAATATAAACAAGAAGGAGCGCGCACTGCGGTTTCTTTAATAGGTAAAGAGCATAGAGCGATAAAAAACATAGATTCAACAGATTCAATGCAATATTAGATACAACTGATCGGACATACAAATTTCTTAAACAATATGACGATATCTTGATATTAACATCTGACAAAGGAAATAAGACGGCATCAATGAAAATACTGATTATGACCAAAGAATGAAGGACATACTATCAGATCTAAACACTTATAGGCTTCTAAGAAAAGACCCAACAACACGATTACAGACAAGTAACAACAGTCTGGTAGACAAACTACATAAAACGCCGACATTAAACACACATTCTGTGAAAGAAAATACATTTATTGTATTATTAAAACTTAAGCAATTTCTTTACAAATGAAGTAAGTAAGTCGTCTCACCGACTAAGTTAAACCATACACCAGTAAAGTAAATATTTCCAATTTATTAAACAAATGCATTTTCACATGCTTTTTACAAACATATTTCAGTATCTCGCTCACTCAAGCATACGAGCACCCTAGCGCCCCCACCAGCCAACGGTCAACTCCGGCCTTATGGAAAAACGTTTATATGCGTAGCTTGGTTATTTTTATTCCGATTTGGAACAAATTTGGAATTTTGGATATTAGTATCAAATTTAAATGTGCCAAATTTGATTGCATAAGGTAGAAAATTACGGGAGATAATCGAGTGTTTCAAATTACGGGGACGAAAATGGGCGTGCAAAATCTTTATACATACAAAATGAGCGCATTTACTAGCACATATACATACCAAATATGGTGTCTCTAGCTGGAATAGTTTTTGAGATAAAGGTTTTTTTTTAAATTGCAAAGGCGGAAAGGGGCGTGGCAAAAATTTGAAATAAACTTGATCACTTTACACACTACACGAGTCTACATACCAAATTTGGTGGCTCTAGCTTTTACAGTCTCCGAGATCTAGGTGTTCATACGGACAGACGGACATGACTAGATCGCCTCGGCTGTTAATGCTGATCATGAATATATATACTTTATGGGGTCGGAAAAGATTCCGTCTGCCTGTTACATACATTATAAAAAGAACAGAATGACGACAACTACTGCCAACACACAAAGAATATGCCGAAAATACATAAAGAAGAGACACCATTGAGATCAATTTTTTCGTCATTGCTTACCATTGTATGCATTTTGCACATATATTATACAAATTTTAAATATATAACATTGGACTCTAAGGCTACTGCTTTCTGACGTGACGGTCGTGTTTTTCATAGCTCCTGAGTTTTTATTATCAATATTTATGATTTCTCTTAATTTTTAATTGTGCTATGTTTGTTTATGCTTTCGCTGGTGTGGTTTGCTTGACACCCTTGAGTTTTTTTTTTGCATAATTTTCCAAATTAATTTGTTTTTTTTTCGTGATTAGTGTTCGGTGCATTTAATTTTTTGTTTCTTTTTATTTTTCTCTCTCGTCATTGCATCTGCAGTTGCTTCCGTCATCGCCCCATCATACCATCAGTCCTAGTGTTTTTTTTTTCATTTTTGTTGTTCTCTCTTCTTTGTGCTTGTGGTCAGCTTCTCTCCAGCGTAATCACTTTTGTAACGCCGCCTCTCAAAGCTTGGCTTATAACTGTTCGTGCAATCTTTCTTGAGCTGTGCACTCTAGCTGTCTCCTTGTTTTATTTGTAATTATTGATTTTTTTGCCTTAAGTTTATTTTTGCTTTTCAGTGGCTTGTTGTCTACCTACTTTGCAAGCATTCTGATAGTTTTGATGATCAGTATAAAGCAATATCTTGTTGCCTCTGCGATAATCTTATTCGCTTAAAATGTGGATGCCTTAACGGCCGCGACTATGACAAATTTTCTGGTTTGTCAGTGTCTGAGCATGAGCTTGGCTTAATGAGCTGGACCTGCCCATCTTGTGTCATCCAGCAGCTAGATTTTATCCGTATGTACAGAGATCTTCGTTTAAAGTTTCTTTCTTTAAACAATCTGGTCCAAATGCTGTCTAATGAGTGTGACTTTAGCGTACATTTATTGTCGCAATTAAAGTTCGTTCCGCCTTCTGAGAAGTTGCCCAAGAAATGTACCCTTGAGTTCCCTCAAAGGCAGTCGCCAGCCCTCTCTATTACATCTTATCCCATTTAACTATATCAGCCTACACCATGTTCTTGCCCCTCTTTACGCTCTTCTTTTCAGATTGAAGTAACCTGTACAAGCCCTGGTGTACCTCAATCTATCCCTCTCGGAAACTCTGATCAATTACAGGATCATGTGGATTCCAATGCTCCTCCGCCTTCACTAACTGTAGTGCTTCCTCCAAATACTTCTAAAACGCCTGTACAAGATTACATTGGTAATACATGCCCTGCTAAGCTTTTAATTCAAAAGTTTAAGTTTTCTAGGCCTCGCGAAATATCCTCTTCCCTTCAACAACTATCCAGATGCACTTTTCTCCTTGTCAGCATGGCTTCATGAAAGGTCGTTCGCCGCTTACCAACCTTTTAGAATTGACTAAAAAAAAGTGTCAAACTGATGTTGTTTATACCGACTTTAGTAAGGCTTTTAAGCTTCTTACGAAACTTAACATTATAGGCTTTTCCCGGAAACTATTGGCTTGGTTCAAATCGTATCTTATTGGTAGAACCGAAAAAGTGTCTTTTCGTTCCGCAATATCTAAAACTGTTCGAATTACCTCATGTGTCCCCCAAGGCAGTCATCTTGGCCCAATGTTATTTACCTTGTTTATAAATGATTTGCCTTTGGCCTTGGCTCATTCACGCGTGCTCATGTTTGCGGATGACGTCAAGATTTGTTATTGCAACAGTACTTGCAATCAGATTTCGATGCATTCTGTGATTGGTGTCACGTTAATAAATTACACCTTAATGCCTCAAAGTGCCCTTTTATGACATTCGATGCATTCTGTGATTGGTGTCACGTTAATAAATTACACCTTAATGCCTCAAAGTGCCCTTTTATGACATTCAGTCGTTTGTCTCCGTTCCTAGCTCATTAAGTGTGATCTGTTAGATTGTGTACCATCATTCAAAGACTTAGGCCTTATTTTTGACCCAAAACTTTCATTTGATTTTCATATATCTTCAATTGTCAATAGAGCATGCAGCCTTCTTGGCTTCATAAAACGTTGGGACAAAAAATTTGATGACCACTACGTAACAAAGGTTGTATACACTTCGTTAGTTCGCCCTACTCTAGAATATTGCTCGCCAGTGTGAAATCCGCAATATGATGTTCACCAGCGTAGTATTGAATCGGTTCAGAAGCAATTCTTCTTATTAATCTTCCTTCACTTTACGACCGTAGGCTTGTATTTGGCATTCTCTTTCTCCATAAACTAGTCAACGGCGAAGTCATTTCTACTAATTTACTAGATACGCTAAATTTTTGTGTTCCCTCACGTCGGACCAGAAACTTGATGCCTGACTAACTACTCTCTTCACAAACCTTTTAGTGTTCTTTGCCAATCTTTTAACAACCTTTCTCACCTTATTTCTCCTCATCTTTCTGTCATTTCTTTTCTCGCTATACTTTTTAATCATCTACAGCGAAACCACTGCAAATATTCTGGACTTGGATTGGCTGCAACTCATCCCTGACCACATTGGCTGTGAATCGGGGCATAGCTGAAACCTTGTGCAAATAAAAACCTCCACCGGGTCGGGGATGTTTAGTTGTGTATAAAGCTAAGCTACCTTCTTCAATTAATTATTTTCTGTCTTTAGCTTAAGCTTTTTCGTCGACTGCTGTGTTAGTTGACGTAAATAAATAAATAAATTAGCTTCTCGTAGTTTGTTAAATACCTTTCTGAGTGATAGTATGTGTTCCTCCAATGAAGTGGAGTACACTATAATGTCATCCAGATAAACAAGACAATCCTTATAAATAAGGTCTTCCAAAAGATTATTCATGCATCTTTGGAATGTTGCCTGGGCATTTTTAAGACCAAATGGCATACGTGTGTATTCGTAATGGCCATGTTTAGTTTAGAAAGCTGTTTTTGCAATAGATTCAGGATCCATATGAATTTGATGGAATCCCTTAGCTAAGTCAATGGTGGTGAAGTATTTTCCCAGTTTGTCGAGAATTTCATCCATGACTGGAATTGGGAATTTGTCATCTATTGTGACTTCATTTAAATTTCGGTAGTCAATGACTAATCTGAACTTTTGTTTGTTGGAAGCCTTTTCTTTTATGGAACGATTGAAATGGGTGAACAACAGTAAGGTGAGTTCGATTTTCAAATGATACCCCGTGCGATCATTTCATTTATTTGTTTGTTGATTTCTATATCAAATGTTTGGGGATATTTGTATGGACGTTTATAAATTGAGTCCTCATGTTTTGTACAAATAGAGTGCTTTATAATACTCGTGAAAGTCAAATTTTCACCTTCGCGGTACTGAATGTCACTGAATTCGTACAAGACTTTTTTAAGTTTTTGTGCTTCGTCGTTGTTTAAATGGTCGAGTCTATACTCATTGCTTTCTATTATTTCATTTTCAATCGCAATATTTGTGTCTGGGTCCCTCTCTCTAGGTGGGTCCAAACATTCTATGTTATGTTCTTCTTCTTCTGTTTCTTCATTATCTCTGAAATAAAATGTATAATTTCCTAGTTTTGCGTATTCTTCTTCGCAATTTATTTGGGCTTTACATGCTTTTAGGAAAGTTCTGCCTATCAACATGTCATATTTATTTGAAAATTTATGGATATAAAATGTTTGTTCTGTCGGACAAAGTTTGCTGGATGCAAGAAAAATGATTTCTTTTAATTCTGCTGCTCCTTCAATCATGTGTATTTTGGAATCTCCTAAATGGGTTTTGAAATGAAAAAAGTTTTCGGACATTATGTTTATTGAAGATCCTGAGTAGACTACACATTTCAAAGGTTTATTGTTCATTATTATTCTGATGAAGAACTTGCCCTATCTCGTCTTCGATAGTTCCGAGGCGTTTTGATGAAAATTTTCTGATGTGTACATTTTGCTAATTCCACTATTACAGGGGCCAGAAGGTCCCCCTGGATGTGTACTCAGGTTCTGTGCAAACGCATTATGTAAACCCATTTTAAAATTGTTTTTATTGTTTGTCGAATCTTTCTCTTTTCCATCTATTTGGAAGAAGTCGTATATCATTCCTCGGCATAAAAATGGCAAAAAGTCCGAAGCCTCTAACTATAGGGATATCTCAAAATTGTCCGCTATCCCGAAAGCTTTTGAAAAAATTATAACTTCGCACTTGCAACATTTTTGCAGCTATATTATTTCGCCATCCTAACATGACACACTGACTTCAGCAAAGCCTTTAATTCTGTTAATCATACTCTATAACTTTCTAAGAGAATATTTAACAAATAAAAAAGAGAAGGTACTTTTTAAGTCTTCTTTTTCCGATTCCATTCCAGAGATTCATTTAGTCGGCTACAAGCTGACCTTAAAAACTTTCAATCCTGGTGCCAGTTTAATCTATTAAATCGTAACACTAACAAATGTAAGGTAATGACTATTTTCGTAACTCTCCTCAACTGGTCACTTATTTTCTAAACAATACACAGTGGTTCCGCCCATAGGCCAAAATTCGAAAACATCATCACAAAGTATTGAAAAAAAATGCACACTATTTATCTCATAAATGTCCATTCTCAACTAATGAAAACTGGTTTTTGCTGAAATTCTAACGGTTCTTTCTAAAAATAGAACCAAAAGCTTGAACACGTGTTCATATTTTACGCACAGCTGCACGCTTAACGGCATGAATCTGTAGCAAAGTGAACTTGCAATTTGTGTGGTAAACGATTTAGTGCTCCTTACTTAAACTTTTAGTTGTGTTCCACAATTAACCCCAAAAAGTCTTCTATTTCACATTATTTATCTGTGTTTTAAGATAATAAAAGTGTTAAAGTTACTTGCGGAAATTGGCGGATGTGCTTGCAATCTTTAATATACTAACTCATCATCGTCTTGTTTTTTAAGGTTAAATTTGCCCAGCGAAGCCTCTGTGTCGTCTTGTTATTGTGTTGCTGTGTTTTGTTACATCTATCGTGTTTGTCTACAATTTTCAATGGTCATTTAATTTATGTTGTTTAAATAACTCTAATTATTTTTAAATAATTCCAATTATTTTTTAATATATGTTCTTAATTTTTTATTTTGGAAGGCGATACGAATTACTGTGTGATTACACGCCTGCATGTATTTCATTTATGGTGCACAAAAATAGGTACTAAAAACGGAAAAACAACAACAATTAATCAGTTCTGTGCAACTTGAAATTGAGAAGGAGGGCTACAAAGCTGACTTAAGCCAATTAATGAAATCAATTGGTTTCATATGCAAGAAGCTTGAAGCGTTTTATTACATGCGCTTGGTTGAATGAAAATGTGGCAATTTTAGTAAATTCATCTAAGCAAACAACGGAAAGTGCTCTTCAGCGAGAACAAAGCGACGACGTATAGCTCAGCTGAACGAGGTCGATGAATCTGCTGTTTCTGCTTTGCGCAATGATAATCAAACGCAAAATTTATTGCCAGCAGATCCTATCGAAGTTATTTCGCTTTTATACCAATATTTGCTGATAAGGGACTTCGTTAATAACAAAATATCCTTTGATTTTTTTCCAAGCAAAGTATAGTCACTGCGAAAAAAAAGAGATATCCGGACAATATTTCTGTGGACGAATCTTACGCCGAAGTCGAGTTGCAAAATCTTTTGGACAACACAGCATCGAGCATACTGGAACTTCAAACTGATGTTGTCAAAACAGCCTGTGAGGGTTCGGTTGATAATTTTATATTAATTGGAAGGTGGGGATTTGATGGAAGTGTACTTCCATGACCTGTATGACCTGTAGGTCATAGCGAATATAAGCAACAGTGTTCCAATGACAGCTTAGAGGACAAAAGCTTATTTGTTACCTCATATGTACCTTCGCAACTCATTTCAACAGTTGACCAAAAAATTTGTTGGAAAAACCCCCGGCCTTCGTCAACACGTTACTGCAGGCCAGTTCGACTCCAATTTAAAAAAGAAACGAGCGAGGTGTCACTGGCAGAAGAAAAATATTTTAAGGATAAAATCAAACTTTTAAAGCCGACGGAACTATCTATCAACAAAAGAAATATTAACGTTAAGCATAGTTTACAACTGACAATGGTGGATGGAAAGGTCTGCAATGCTTTAAGCGAGTCGTCTTCTGCCAAGTGCTATATATGTGGTGCCAATCCAACACAGATGAATAACTTGGCCGTTTGCTTAAATAAAGTCGCTTTGGAGAAATATTTTTGGTCTTTCGCCTCTTCATGCAAAAATACGTTTTTTTGAATACTTTTTGCATATATCCTATAAGTCCGTCATTAAAATGTGGCAAGCTAGAGGAAATGAACAAAAACAAAAAGTCATGGAAAGAAAAATCAAAATTCAAAAGGATTTTCTTGAAAAACTGGGTTTAATTGTAGACAAGCCCAGAGATGGAGGTAGAGGCTCATCGAACGACGAAAATACTGCAAGAACATTTTTTGCCAATCCAAGGTTGGCTTCCGAAATAACAGGAATAAATGAGAATCTCATCTATCGTTGTGCCACTATACTTCAAGCTCTATCATCGGGGTATAAAATTAATGCCGACAAATTTAACGCATATGCCCTCGATACTGCCAAGGATCTCATCAAAGAGTATCCGTGGTACTATATGCCAGCTACGGTGCATAAAGTTCTTATTCATGGATCTGCAATAATAGAACACGCAATTGTTTCTATTGGAGAGCTTTCGGAGGAAGCTGCAGAATCAAATAACAAAGAATTAAAAAATGTAGACTTAATCACAGCAGGAAAATGTCACGCGTTATTACAAACACAGATATAATGCATTCACTCCTGTTACGGTCCGACCCATTTACCGGTCAGAGAAATGTTCCAAAAAAAGATAACTCAAAGTTATTTCACTCTGTATATAGCTTATTAGAGGATTCGTTATAAATATTTTTAATAATAATTATAAGTTTTGCTTCAATTTCATAGAACTAAATTTTTCTCTTTTTTGATTAATTTATTTATTTGGTAATGGGTGGTATATGGGGCTTAGCTGGCGTGCGCTCCAATAAATCACCTCCGTCTTTTTGCCACTAAATTTAAATATTTTTTCTAAGACGTGAAAATTTTAACATATTACCACCACTAGAAGTATTTTTGGCCGCGGCTCCATATAAGCGAAGCCTCTGTGTCGTCTTGTTATTGTGTTGCTGTGTTTTGTTACATCTATCGTGTTTGTCTACAATTTTCAATGGTCATTTAATTTATGTTGTTTAAATAACTCTAATTATTTTTAAATAATTCCAATTATTTTTTAATATATGTTCTTAATTTTTTATTTTGGAAGGCGATACGAATTACTGTGTGATTACACGCCTGCATGTATTTCATTTATGGTGCACAAAAATAGGTACTAAAAACGGAAAAACAACAACAATTAATCAGTTCTGTGCAACTTGAAATTGAGAAGGAGGGCTACAAAGCTGACTTAAGCCAATTAATGAAATCAATTGGTTTCATATGCAAGAAGCTTGAAGCGTTTTATTACTTATTACAACCGCAAAAAATCATCCGTTCTCCAATATAAATGCGCTAGGTTGAATGAAAATGTGTCAATTTTAGTAAATTCATCTAAGCAAACAACGGAAAGTGCTCTTCAGCGAGAACAAAGCGACGACGTATAGCTCAGCTGAACGAGGTCGATGAATCTGCTGTTTCTGCTTTGCGCAATGATAATCAAACGCAAAATTTATTGCCAGCAGATCCTATCGAAGTTATTTCGCTTTTAATGGAGACCGGCATGTCAAAAAACCAATATTTGCTGATAAGGGACTTCGTTAATAACAAAATATCCTTTGATTTTTTTCCAAGCTATCAAAGTATAGTCACTGCGAAAAAAAAGAGATATCCGGACAATATTTCTGTGGACGAATCTTACGCCGAAGTCGAGTTGCAAAATCTTTTGGACAACACAGCATCAAGCATACTGGAACTTCAAACTGATGTTGTCAAAACAGCCTGTGAGGGTTCGGTTGATAATTTTATATTAATTGGAAGGTGGGGATTTGATGGAAGTGTACTTCCATGACCTGTATGACCTGTAGGTCATAGCGAATATAAGCAAAAGTGTTCCAATGACGGCTTAGAGGACAAAAGCTTATTTGTTACCTCATATGTACCTTTGCAACTCATTTCAACAGTTGACCAAAAAATTTTTTGGAAAAACCCCCGGCCTTGGTCAACACGTTACTGCAGGCCAGTTCGACTCCAGTTTAAAAAAGAAACGAGCGAGGTGTCACTGGCAGAAGAAAAATATTTTAAGGATAAAATCAAACTTTTAAAGCCGACGGAACTATCTATCAACAAAAGAAATATTAACGTTAAGCATAGTTTACAACTGACAATGGTGGATGGAAAGGTCTGCAATGCTTTAAGCGAGTCGTCTTCTGCCAAGTGCTATATATGTGGTGCCAATCCAACACAGATGAATAACTTGGCCGTTTGCTTAAATAAAGTCGCTTTGGAGAAATATTTTTGGTCTTTCGCCTCTTCATGCAAAAATACGTTTTTTTGAATACTTTTTGCATATATCCTATAAGTCCGTCATTAAAATGTGGCAAGCTAGAGGAAATGAACACAAACAAAAAGTCATGGAAAGAAAAATCAAAATTCAAAAGGATTTTCGTGAAAAACTGGGTTTAATTGTAGACAAGCCCAGAGATGGAGGTAGAGGCTCATCGAACGACGAAAATAAGTACGGCAAGAACATTTTTCGCCAATCCAAGGTTGGCTTCCGAAATAACAGGAATAAATGAGAATCTCATTTATCGTTGTGCCACTATACTTCAAGCTCTATCATCGGGGTATAAAATTAATGCCGACAAATTTAACGCATATGCCCTCGATACTGCCAAGGAGCTCATCAAAGAGTATCCGTGGTAATATATGCCAGCTACGGTGCATAAAGTTCTTATTCATGGATCTGCAATAATAGAACACGCAATTGTTTCTATTGGAGAGCTTTCGGAGGAAGCTGCAGAATCAAATAACAAAGAATTAAAAAATGTAGTCTTAATCACAGCCGGAAAATGTCACGCGTTATTACAAACACAGATATAATGCATTCACTCCTTTTACGGTCCGACCCATTTATAACCGGTCAAAGAAATGTTCCAAAAAAAGATAACTCAAAGTTATTTCACTCTGTATATAGCTTATTAGAGGATTCGTTATAAATATTTTTAATAATAATTATAAGTTTTGCTTCAATTTCATAGAACTAAATTTTTCTCTTTTTTGATTAATTTATTTATTTGGTAATGGGTGGTATATGGGGCTTAGCTGGCGTGCGCTCCAATAAATCACCTCCGTCTTTTTGCCACTAAATTTAAATATTTTTTCTAAGACGTGAAAATTTTAACATATTACCACCACTAGAAGTATTTTTGGCCGCGGCTCCATATAAGCGAAGCCTCTGTGACGTCTTGTTATTGTGTTGCTGTGTTTTGTTACATCTATCGTGTTTGTCTACAATTTTCAATGGTCATTTAATTTATGTTGTTTAAATAACTCTAATTATTTTTAAATAATTCCAATTATTTTTTAATATATGTTCTTAATTTTTTATTTTGGAAGGCGATACGAATTACTGTTTGATTACACGCCTGCATGTATTTCATTTATGGTGCACAAAAATAGGTACTAAAAACGGAAAAACAACAACAATTAATCAGTTCTGTGCAACTTGAAATTGAGAAGGAGGGCTACAAAGCTGACTTAAGCCAATTAATGAAATCAATTGGTTTCATATGCAAGAAGCTTGAAGCGTTTTATTACTTATTACAACCGCAAAAAATCATCCGTTCTCCAATATAAATGCGCTTGGTTGAATGAAAATGTGTCAATTATAGTAAATTCATCTAAGCAAACAACGGAAAGTGCTCTTCAGCGAGAACAAAGCGACGACGTATAGCTCAGCTGAACGAGGTCGATGAATCTGCTGTTTCTGCTTTGCGCAATGATAATCAAACGCAAAATTTATTGCCAGCAGATCCTATCGAAGTTATTTCGCTTTTAATGGAGACCGGCATGTCAAAAAACCAATATTTGCTGATAAGGGACTTCGTTAATAACAAAATATCCTTTGATTTTTTTCCAAGCTATCAAAGTATAGTCACTGCGAAAAAAAAGAAATATCCGGACAATATTTCTGTGGACGAATCTTACGCCGAAGTCGAGTTGCAAAATCTTTTGGACAACACAGCATCGAGCATACTGGAACTTCAAACTGATGTTGTCAAAACAGCCTGTGAGGGTTCGGTTGATAATTTTATATTAATTGGAAGGTGGGGATTTGATGGAAGTGTACTTCCATGACCTGTATGACCTGTAGGTCATAGCGAATATAAGCAACAGTGTTCCAATGACGGCTTAGAGGACAAAAGCTTATTTGTTACCTCATATGTACCTTTGCAACTCATTTCAACAGTTGAAACTATCTATCAACAAAAGAAATATTAACGTTAAGCATAGTTTACAACTGACAATGGTGGATGGACAGGTCTGCAATGCTTTAAGCGAGTCGTCTTCTGCCAAGTGCTATATATGTGGTGCCAATCCAACACAGATGAATAACTTAGCCGTTTGCTTAAATAAAGTCGCTTTGGAGAAATATTTTTGGTCTTTCGCCTCTTCATGCAAAAATACGTTTTTTTGAATACTTTTTGCATATATCCTATAAGTCCGTCATTAAAATGTGGCAAGCTAGAGGAAATGAACAAAAACAAAAAGTCATGGAAAGAAAAATCAAAATTCAAAAGGATTTTCTTGAAAAACTGGGTTTAATTGTAGACAAGCCCAGAGATGGAGGTAGAGGCTCATCGAACGACGAAAATACTGCAAGAACATTTTTTGCCAATCCAAGGTTGGCTTCCAAGCGCTTTCGGAGGAAGCTGCAGAATCAAATAACAAAGAATTAAAAAATGTAGACTTAATCACAGCCGGAAAATGTCACGCGTTATTACAAACACAGATATAATGCATTCACTCCTGTTACGGTCCGACCCATTTACCGGTCAGAGAAATGTTCCAAAAAAAGATAACTCAAAGTTATTTCACTCTGTATATAGCTTATTAGAGGATTCGTTATAAATATTTTTAATAATAATAAACATATTACCACCACTAGAAGTATTTTTGGCCGCGGCTCCATATAAGCGAAGCCTCTGTGTCGTCTTGTTATTGTGTTGCTGTGTTTTGTTACATCTATCGTGTTTGTCTACAATTTTCAATGGTCATTTAATTTATGTTGTTTAAATAACTCTAATTATTTTTAAATAATTCCAATTATTTTTTAATATATGTTCTTAATTTTTTATTTTGGAAGGCGATACGAATTACTGTGTGATTACACGCCTGCATGTATTTCATTTATGGTGCACAAAAATAGGTACTAAAAACGGAAAAACAACAACAATTAATCAGTTCTGTGCAACTTGAAATTGAGAAGGAGGGCTACAAAGCTGACTTAAGCCAATTAATGAAATCAATTGGTTTCATATTCAAGAAGCTTGAAGCGTTTTATTACTTATTACAACCGCAAAAAATCATCCGTTCTCCAATATAAATGCGCTTGGTTGAATGAAAATGTGTCAATTTTAGTAAATTCATCTAAGCAAACAACGGAAAGTGCTCTTCAGCGAGAACAAAGCGACGACGTATAGCTCAGCTGAACGAGGTCGATGAATCTGCTGTTTCTGCTTTGCGCAATGATAATCAAACGCAAAATTTATTGCCAGCAGATCCTATCGAAGGTATTTCGCTTTTAATGGAGACCGGCATGTCAAAAAACCAATATTTGCTGATAAGGGACTTCGTTAATAACAAAATATCCTTTGATTTTTTTCCAAGCTATCAAAGTATAGTCACTGCGAAAAAAAAGAGATATCCGGACAATATTTCTGTGGACGAATCTTACGCCGAAGTCGAGTTGCAAAATCTTTTGGACAACACAGCATCGAGCATACTGGAACTTCAAACTGATGTTGTCAAAACAGCCTGTGAGGGTTCGGTTGATAATTTTATATTAATTGGAAGGTGGGGATTTGATGGAAGTGTACTTCCATGACCTGTATGACCTGTAGGTCATAGCGAATATAAGCAAAAGTGTTCCAATGACGGCTTAGAGGACAAAAGCTTATTTGTTACCTCATATGTACCTTTGCAACTCATTTCAACAGTTGACCAAAAAATTTTTTGGAAAAACCCCCGGCCTTGGTCAACACGTTACTGCAGGCCAGTTCGACTCCAGTTTAAAAAAGAAACGAGCGAGGTGTCACTGGCAGAAGAAAAATATTTTAAGGATAAAATCAAACTTTTAAAGCCGACGGAACTATCTATCAACAAAAGAAATATTAACGTTAAGCATAGTTTACAACTGACAATGGTGGATGGAAAGGTCTGCAATGCTTTAAGCGAGTCGTCTTCTGCCAAGTGCTATATATGTGGTGCCAATCCAACACAGATGAATAACTTGGCCGTTTGCTTAAATAAAGTCGCTTTGGATAAATATTTTTGGTCTTTCGCCTCTTCATGCAAAAATACGTTTTTTTGAATACTTTTTGCATATATCCTATAAGTCCGTCATTAAAATGTGGCAAGCTAGAGGAAATGAACAAAAACAAAAAGTCATGGAAAGAAAAATCAAAATTCAAAAGGATTTTCTTGAAAAACTGGGTTTAATTGTAGACAAGCCCAGAGATGGAGGTAGAGGCTCATCGAACGACGAAAATACTGCAAGAACATTTTTTGCCAATCCAAGGTTGGCTTCCGAAATAACAGGAATAAATGAGAATCTCATCTATCGTTGTGCCACTATACTTCAAGCTCTATCATCGGGGTATAAAATTAATGCCGACAAATTTAACGCATATGCCCTCGATACTGCCAAGGATCTCATCAAAGAGTATCCGTGGTACTATATGCCAGCTACGGTGCATAAAGTTCTTATTCATGGATCTGCAATAATAGAACACGCAATTGTTTCTATTGGAGAGCTTTCGGAGGAAGCTGCAGAATCAAATAACAAAGAATTAAAAAATGTAGTCTTAATCACAGCCGGAAAATGTCACGCGTTATTACAAACACAGATATAATGCATTCACTCCTTTTACGGTCCGACCCATTTATAACCGGTCAAAGAAATGTTCCAAAAAAAGATAACTCAAAGTTATTTCACTCTGTATATAGCTTATTAGAGGATTCGTTATAAATATTTTTAATAATAATTATAAGTTTTGCTTCAATTTCATAGAACTAAATTTTTCTCTTTTTTGATTAATTTATTTATTTGGTAATGGGTGGTATATGGGGCTTAGCTGGCGTGCGCTCCAATAAATCACCTCCGTCTTTTTGCCACTAAATTTAAATATTTTTTCTAAGACGTGAAAATTTTAACATATTACCACCACTAGAAGTATTTTTGGCCGCGGCTCCATATAAGCGAAGCCTCTGTGACGTCTTGTTATTGTGTTGCTGTGTTTTGTTACATCTATCGTGTTTGTCTACAATTTTCAATGGTCATTTAATTTATGTTGTTTAAATAACTCTAATTATTTTTAAATAATTCCAATTATTTTTTAATATATGTTCTTAATTTTTTATTTTGGAAGGCGATACGAATTACTGTTTGATTACACGCCTGCATGTATTTCATTTATGGTGCACAAAAATAGGTACTAAAAACGGAAAAACAACAACAATTAATCAGTTCTGTGCAACTTGAAATTGAGAAGGAGGGCTACAAAGCTGACTTAAGCCAATTAATGAAATCAATTGGTTTCATATGCAAGAAGCTTGAAACGTTTTATTACTTATTACAACCGCAAAAAATCATCCGTTCTCCAATATAAATGCGCTTGGTTGAATGAAAATGTGTCAATTTTAGTAAATTCATCTAAGCAAACAACGGAAAGTGCTCTTCAGCGAGAACAAAGCGACGACGTATAGCTCAGCTGAACGAGGTCGATGAATCTGCTGTTTCTGCTTTGCGCAATGATAATCAAACGCAAAATTTATTGCCAGCAGATCCTATCGAAGTTATTTCGCTTTTAATGGAGACCGGCATGTCAAAAAACCAATATTTGCTGATAAGGGACTTCGTTAATAACAAAATATCCTTTGATTTTTTTCCAAGCTATCAAAGTATAGTCACTGCGAAAAAAAAGAGATATCCGGACAATATTTCTGTGGACGAATCTTACGCCGAAGTCGAGTTGCAAAATCTTTTGGACAACACAGCATCGAGCATACTGGAACTTCAAACTGATGTTGTCAAAACAGCCTGTGAGGGTTCGGTTGATAATTTTATATTAATTGGAAGGTGGGGATTTGATGGAAGTGTACTTCCATGACCTGTATGACCTGTAGGTCATAGCGAATATAAGCAACAGTGTTCCAATGACGGCTTAGAGGACAAAAGCTTATTTGTTACCTCATATGTACCTTTGCAACTCATTTCAACAGTTGAAACTATCTATCAACAAAAGAAATATTAACGTTAAGCATAGTTTACAACTGACAATGGTGGATGGACAGGTCTGCAATGCTTTAAGCGAGTCGTCTTCTGCCAAGTGCTATATATGTGGTGCCAATCCAACACAGATGAATAACTTGGCCGTTTGCTTAAATAAAGTCGTTTTGGAGAAATATTTTTGGTCTTTCGCCTCTTCATGCAAAAATACGTTTTTTTGAATACTTTTTGCATATATCCTATAAGTCCGTCATTAAAATGTGGCAAGCTAGAGGAAATGAACAAAAACAAAAAGTCATGGAAAGAAAAATCAAAATTCAAAAGGATTTTCTTGAAAAACTGGGTTTAATTGTAGACAAGCCCAGAGATGGAGGTAGAGGCTCATCGAACGACGAAAATACTGCAAGAACATTTTTTGCCAATCCAAGGTTGGCTTCCGAAATAACAGGAATAAATGAGAATCTCATCTATCGTTGTGCCACTATACTTCAAGCTCTATCATCGGGGTATAAAATTAATGCCGACAAATTTAACGCATATGCCCTCGATACTGCCAAGGATCTCATCAAAGAGTATCCGTGGTACTATATGCCAGCTACGGTGCATAAAGTTCTTTTTCATGGATCTGCAATAATAGAACACGCAATTGTTTCTATTGGAGAGCTTTCGGAGGAAGCTGCAGAATCAAATAACAAAGAATTAAAAAATGTAGACTTAGTCACAGCCGGAAAATGTCACGCGTTATTACAAACACAGATATAATGCATTCACTCCTGTTACGGTCCGACCCATTTACCGGTCAGAGAAATGTTCCAAAAAAAGATAACTCAAAGTTATTTCACTCTGTATATAGCTTATTAGAGGATTCGTTATAAATATTTTTAATAATAATTATAAGTTTTGCTTCAATTTCATAGAACTAAATTTTTCTCTTTTTTGATTAATTTATTTATTTGGTAATGGGTGGTATATGGGGCTTAGCTGGCGTGCGCTCCAATAAATCACCTCCGTCTTTTTGCCACTAAATTTAAATATTTTTTCTAAGACGTGAAAATTTTAACATATTACCACCACTAGAAGTATTTTTGGCCGCGGCTCCATATAAGCGACGCCTCTGTGTCGTCTTGTTATTGTGTTGCTGTGTTTTGTTACATCTATCGTGTTTGTCTACAATTTTCAATGGTCATTTAATTTATGTTGTTTAAATAACTCTAATTATTTTTAAATAATTCCAATTATTTTTTAATATATGTTCTTAATTTTTTATTTTGGAAGGCGATACGAATTACTGTGTGATTACACGCCTGCATGTATTTCATTTATGGTGCACAAAAATAGGTACTAAAAACGGAAAAACAACAACAATTAATCAGTTCTGTGCAACTTGAAATTGAGAAGGAGGGCTACAAAGCTGACTTAAGCCAATTAATGAAATCAATTGGTTTCATATGCAAGAAGCTTGAAGCGTTTTATTACTTATTACAACCGCAAAAAATCATCCGTTCTCCAATATAAATGCGCTTGGTTGAATGAAAATGTGGCAATTTTAGTAAATTCATCTAAGCAAACAACGGAAAGTGCTCTTCAGCGAGAACAAAGCGACGACGTATAGCTCAGCTGAACGAGGTCGATGAATCTGCTGTTTCTGCTTTGCGCAATGATAATCAAACGCAAAATTTATTGCCAGCAGATCCTATCGAAGTTATTTCGCTTTTAATGGAGACCGGCATGTCAAAAAACCAATATTTGCTGATAAGGGACTTCGTTAATAACAAAATATCCTTTGATTTTTTTCCAAGCTATCAAAGTATAGTCACTGCGAAAAAAAAGAGATATCCGGACAATATTTCTGTGGACGAATCTTACGCCGAAGTCGAGTTGCAAAATCTTTTGGACAACACAGCATCGAGCATACTGGAACTTCAAACTGATGTTGTCAAAACAGCCTGTGAGGGTTCGGTTGATAATTTTATATTAATTGGAAGGTGGGGATTTGATGGAAGTGTACTTCCATGACCTGTATGACCTGTAGGTCATAGCGAATATAAGCAAAAGTGTTCCAATGACGGCTTAGAGGACAAAAGCTTATTTGTTACCTCATATGTACCTTTGCAACTCATTTCAACAGTTGACCAAAAATTTTTTGGAAAAACCCCCGGCCTTCGTCAACACGTTACTGCAGGCCAGTTCGACTCCAGTTTAAAAAAGAAACGAGCGAGGTGTCACTGGCAGAAGAAAAATATTTTAAGGATAAAATCAAACTTTTAAAGCCGACGGAACTATCTATCAACAAAAGAAATATTAACGTTAAGCATAGTTTACAACTGACAATGGTGGATGGAAAGGTCTGCAATGCTTTAAGCGAGTCGTCTTCTGCCAAGTGCTATATATGTGGTGCCAATCCAACACAGATGAATAACTTGGCCGTTTGCTTAAATAAAGTCGCTTTGGAGAAATATTTTTGGTCTTTCGCCTCTTCATGCAAAAATACGTTTTTTTGAATACTTTTTGCATATATCCTATAAGTCCGTCATTAAAATGTGGCAAGCTAGAGGAAATGAACAAAAACAAAAAGTCATGGAAAGAAAAATCAAAATTCAAAAGGATTTTCTTGAAAAACTGGGTTTAATTGTAGACAAGCCCAGAGATGGAGGTAGAGGCTCATCGAACGACGAAAATACTGCAAGAACATTTTTTGCCAATCCAAGGTTGGCTTCCGAAATAACAGGAATAAATGAGAATCTCATCTATCGTTGTGCCACTATACTTCAAGCTCTATCATCGGGGTATAAAATTAATGCCGACAAATTTAACGCATATGCCCTCGATACTGCCAAGGATCTCATCAAAGAGTATCCGTGGTACTATATGCCAGCTACGGTGCATAAAGTTCTTATTCATGGATCTGCAATAATAGAACACGCAATTGTTTCTATTGGAGAGCTTTCGGAGGAAGCTGCAGAATCAAATAACAAAGAATTAAAAAATGTAGTCTTAATCACAGCCGGAAAATGTCACGCGTTATTACAAACACAGATATAATGCATTCACTCCTTTTACGGTCCGACCCATTTATAACCGGTCAAAGAAATGTTCCAAAAAAAGATAACTCAAAGTTATTTCACTCTGTATATAGCTTATTAGAGGATTCGTTATAAATATTTTTAATAATAATTATAAGTTTTGCTTCAATTTCATAGAACTAAATTTTTCTCTTTTTTGATTAATTTATTTATTTGGTAATGGGTGGTATATGGGGCTTAGCTGGCGTGCGCTCCAATAAATCACCTCCGTCTTTTTGCCACTAAATTTAAATATTTTTTCTAAGACGTGAAAATTTTAACATATTACCACCACTAGAAGTATTTTTGTCCGCGGCTCCATATAAGCGAAGCCTCTCTGACGTCTTGTTATTGTGTTGCTGTGTTTTGTTACATCTATCGTGTTTGTCTACAATTTTCAATGGTCATTTAATTTATGTTGTTTAAATAACTCTAATTATTTTTAAATAATTCCAATTATTTTTTAATATATGTTCTTAATTTTTTATTTTGGAAGGCGATACGAATTACTGTTTGATTACACGCCTGCATGTATTTCATTTATGGTGCACAAAAATAGGTACTAAAAACGGAAAAACAACAACAATTAATCAGTTCTGTGCAACTTGAAATTGAGAAGGAGGGCTACAAAGCTGACTTAAGCCAATTAATAAAATCAATTGGTTTCATATGCAAGAAGCTTGAAACGTTTTATTACTTATTACAACCGCAAAAAATCATCCGTTCTCCAATATAAATGCGCTTGGTTGAATGAAAATGTGTCAATTTTAGTAAATTCATCTAAGCAAACAACGGAAAGTGCTCTTCAGCGAGAACAAAGCGACGACGTATAGCTCAGCTGAACGAGGTCGATGAATCTGCTGTTTCTGCTTTGCGCAATGATAATCAAACGCAAAATTTATTGCCAGCAGATCCTATCGAAGTTATTTCGCTTTTAATGGAGACCGGCATGTCAAAAAACCAATATTTGCTGATAAGGGACTTCGTTAATAACAAAATATCCTTTGATTTTTTTCCAAGCTATCAAAGTATAGTCACTGCGAAAAAAAAAGAAATATCCGGACAATATTTCTGTGGACGAATCTTACGCCGAAGTCGAGTTGCAAAATCTTTTGGACAACACAGCATCGAGCATACTGGAACTTCAAACTGATGTTGTCAAAACAGCCTGTGAGGGTTCGGTTGATAATTTTATATTAATTGGAAGGTGGGGATTTGATGGAAGTGTACTTCCATGACCTGTATGACCTGTAGGTCATAGCGAATATAAGCAACAGTGTTCCAATGACGGCTTAGAGGACAAAAGCTTATTTGTTACCTCATATGTACCTTTGCAACTCATTTCAACAGTTGAAACTATCTATCAACAAAAGAAATATTAACGTTAAGCATAGTTTACAACTGACAATGGTGGATGGACAGGTCTGCAATGCTTTAAGCGAGTCGTCTTCTGCCAAGTGCTATATATGTGGTGCCAATCCAACACAGATGAATAACTTGGCCGTTTGCTTAAATAAAGTCGTTTTGGAGAAATATTTTTGGTCTTTCGCCTCTTCATGCAAAAATACGTTTTTTTGAATACTTTTTGCATATATCCTATAAGTCCGTCATTAAAATGTGGCAAGCTAGAGGAAATGAACAAAAACAAAAAGTCATGGAAAGAAAAATCAAAATTCAAAAGGATTTTCTTGAAAAACTGGGTTTAATTGTAGACAAGCCCAGAGATGGAGGTAGAGGCTCATCGAACGACGAAAATACTGCAAGAACATTTTTTGCCAATCCAAGGTTGGCTTCCGAAATAACAGGAATAAATGAGAATCTCATCTATCGTTGTGCCACTATACTTCAAGCTCTATCATCGGGGTATAAAATTAATGCCGACAAATTTAACGCATATGCCCTCGATACTGCCAAGGATCTCATCAAAGAGTATCCGTGGTACTATATGCCAGCTACGGTGCATAAAGTTCTTATTCATGGATCTGCAATAATAGAAAACGCAATTGTTTCTATTGGAGAGCTTTCGGAGGAAGCTGCAGAATCAAATAACAAAGAATTAAAAAATGTAGACTTAATCACGCGTTATTACAAACACAGATATAATGCATTCACTCCTTTTACGGTCCGACCCATTTATAACCGGTCAGAGAAATGTTCCAAAAAAAGATAACTCAAAGTTATTTCACTCTGTATATAGCTTATTAGAGGATTCGTTATAAATATTTTTAATAATAATTATAAGTTTTGCTTCAATTTCATAGAACTAAATTTTTCTCTTTTTTGATTAATTTATTTATTTGGTAATGGTTGGTATATGGGGCTTAGCTGGCGTGCGCTCCAATAAATCACCTCCGTCTTTTTGCCACTAAATTTAAACATTTTTTCTAAGACGTGAAAATTTTAACATATTACCACCACTAAAAGTATTTTTGGCCGCGGCTCCATATAAGCGGATCCACTGTGTAATAGTCCTTTAGAACGTCTAAATTATATGAATGATTTGGGCGTACTTATGGTCCATAAATACGTAAGTAAGTTAAATTTGAACACCCATATTTCCACCACGGTCGCAAAGGCCATGTGTGTTCTGGGTTTCCTTAAAAGATGGTCAAAAGAATTTGACGACCCCTATACAACTAAAGTTCCTTTTACTTCGCTTGTCCGTCCTATTTTAGAGTATGGATCTTGCGTTTGGTCACCTCAATATGAGTCGTACCAGACTAGACTTGAATTCGTTCAAGAGCAGTTCTTGCTATTTGCTCTTCGTGGCTTAAGCTGGGATCGCTATAGCTATAGTATTAATTGTATGTCTGTTTTTTCTATTGTGTATTTGTCCACGCGATTCGTGCCGTGCGTTATACGGCTGCACCCATGCGCTTAGTATCGTCAACGTCCGCTAATAGAAAAAAATAAAACACCTCCACCGCGTCGTTGATGTTGAGTTGTGTATAAGGCTAAGCTTACTTTCTTTAATTAATTGTTATCTGTTCTTTAGTTTAAGCTTTTTGGTCGATTGCTGTGTTAGTTGACGTAATAAATAAATTAATAAATAAATGTAAGGTACGATGGAGAGTTACAGAGGTTTAACAGCAGCAAGCGGACAGATGATCACGAACAGCAGAGTTTAACAGCAGAACAACAGAGAGTACAGCAGACAGCAGAATAGCAGAGTGCAGTGAAGAGACACAGTTTTTAATAATGATAATTAATCTGCCGAAATAGCAGGCATTGAAAAAAGTATAATTAAAAATTGCGCTACATAATTGTAACCCTTTACAACGCTAATTTTTTATTTACTAGATAAGGAGGGTCCTAGAGTTGGTACAGCATGACATTTGTTGGCTTTTAAATTTTTAAAGGCACTAAATAAAGCTATTTTTAAAATTCGTAATTGAAATTTCCATGCAAAGTATTTTTGCCCCCATTTCCACACAGCACCGTTCACCGTCCGTGCAACGATACAAACAAAATCTCCTAATTTCAAATTTCGTTTAAATGTATATGCATAAACAACTATAAGATTTGACAAAATATTTGCTTATGGTTGGGTCTTTATTTCAGGTGTAGGAGGCAAAATTGATAATTAAAAAAAACAATAAAATTAGTGTAATTTCAATTTGATTTATTTGTTCGGGAAATTGTTACCTTGAAGGAGTAATGAAGGTAGGAGTCTCTGTTTTTGCTTTTTAGTTTCTCATTTTATTGCTGTTATATATCAATTTAAACCATTATCGAAGATATCATTACAAGAATTAATAACCGTTAGAGGTGTAGACGACTTATGTTTCATAAAAAATCCTTGTATTTGAGCTGGACTAACGGAGCGATGTAAGGACTTTACTCCCTTTACAAATTTAGAAACTTCCACGTCGTCGCTATTTTCAAAAAACTTTTTAAACATTTCTTTCAGCTGATGATCGGTGCAATGGCCAACATATTCTTTTACATCTATTCTGCCAGGACGAATTAGGGCAGGGTCCAATCGGTCTAGATAATTTGTTGTCATGAAAACTATTCTAGCTTCTGTTGATGCGACACCATCTAAACAATTTAATAATCCACTAAATGTAATTCGATTCATTCCTTCATATGCAGATTTTTGATGGGAAGTGGATTCTCGAGAAGCAAAAGCCGCATCAATATCCTCAAGTAGAATTATTGTTTGTTCAGGAGCCACATTCAAAAGATGATTCAGTCTATCATCAGTAAGACCCTTATCAGACAAATTTAACAAGCAAACACTGTATTCAAGCTCACCCGCCAGTGCTGTTATAAAGCTGGATTTACCGCATCCCGGTGGTCCATATAGCAAATAACCTCTTCGATAAGGAATTCCGCGCTGTGTATACCAAATTGAATTGTGAATGAAATCATTGCAGTCAACAATAATTCTTTCGGAGATTCCTTCATCTAAAATAACTGAAGATATGGGACGCCGTCGTCGAGGATGCCCAAAAGGTCTCCATTCGGCACCGATTGCTGTGTACATTATAGTTTTTCCTTCAGTAGATTGTAGTGCAAGTTGGCGTGCTTCTTCCAATATATCGTAGTATATATGTTTATTGTTTCCAAAAGCCGTTAAAGTCACTGACTCCCAAGGTATACCCATGTGAAGGTCTAATGTTTGTTGCTCTCTAGTCCGTTCAATTTGAATCCAATTACCTTTATACTGGAATACATGTTTTCCGACACTTGGAATAAATGCATAGCTAGTTTTTATTTGACCGTTGTCGTTTTGCGTAAAAGACGTCTCAACACTTAAGTGTTGTGTTTTTCGAGCTCCCTTTATTGATATCCATTTTAGAAGCCATTGATACGATTTATCCCTACACGGAACTTCTAATGTTATCATTAAGTGACGGCGAAAGAGAATTAGACTGCCCTGTAATCCTTTTCTTAGTATTGCAGCACCAGCACCAATTCCAAACAATCCAAATCCAGCCCCAAAATATGGGTTCGTGGATAGATTTGACAATAGATCTTCAAAAATCATATTTTCACGTATCTAAAAGAATAATTAAAAAATTAAATCTGTAAATAAGCTGTGATTATTTTAGCGACTTTTGTTTTGTTATACTTGTGTTTTTTTTTGAGGCTTTAGGTCATTAAAAATGTAATAAAATAAAAACCAGTTTTTTTAATAACTATAATAATTTATTTTCTAATCCGATACTTTTCGGTTGTATATCGGGAACCGTATTCAGGGCAAAAAGAAAAACTAATTCCTAATTTTATTAAAAAAATACAACACGATGTGAAAATATTTTTGGGTTTGACAACAACACATTTCTACACATTAACAGAACATTGGGCAGAAACACCTTTTTGGCAAAAATATATTTAAACATAACACTCTAAAGATTCAATAACAAATTAGCTGAAACAACAAAAACTCTTGCAGAGCAGCTGATCGAAGAAAGCCTGAGCGCACTTTTGGAGAGAGAAAGAAATATATAGAAATATATATATCATAAGTTGAAACATGAGAAACTAAGCAACAAATTGAACTTTGCTCTCTTTAATAACAAGACAAACAATGAGTCAGAATTTGTTTCCCGCCGGATATAACAGACAATTGAGGAAAAAGATAAACAAGAAGGAGCGCGCACTGCGGTTTCTTTAATGGGTAAAGAGCATAGATCGATAAAAAACATAGATTCAACAGATTCAATGCAATATTAGATACAACTGATCGGACATACAAATTTCTTAAACACGGCATCTTTAAGACGCCATCAATGAAAATACTGATTATGACCAAAGAATGAAGGACATACTATCAGATCTAAACACTTATAGGCTTCTAAGAAAAGACCCGATTACAGACAAGTAACAACAGTCTGGTGGACAAACTACATAAAACGCGTTTTATATTAAAGATTAATGCAGTAAGTAAGTCGTCTTGCCGACATTAAACACACATTCTGTGAAAGAAAAGTCATTTATTGTATTATTAAAACTTAAGCAATTTCTTTACAAATGAAGTAAGTAAGTCGTCTCACCGAGTAAGTTATACCATACTCCAGTAAAGCATATATTTCCAATTTATTAAACAAATGCATTTTCACATGCTTTTTACAAGCATATTTTAGTATCTCGCTCACTCAAGCATACGAGCACCCTAGCGCCCCCTAACTCCGGCCTTATGGAAAAACGTTTATATGCATAGCTTTGCTATTTTTATTCCGATTTTGATTATGGTGTCTCTTGCTGGAATAATTTTTGAGATAAAGGTTTTTTTTTAAATTGCAAGGGCGGAAAGTGGCGTGGCAAAAATTTGAAATAAACTTGATGACTTTACACACTACACGAGTCTACATACCAAATTTGGTGGCTCTAGCTTTTACAGTCTCCGAGATCTAGGTGTTCATACGGACAGACGGACATGACTAGATCGCCTCGGCTGTTAATGCTGATCATGAATATATATACTTTATGGGGTCGGAAAAGATTCCGTCTGCCTGTTACATACATTATAAAAAGAACAGAATGACACCTACTGCCAACACACAAAGAATATGCAGAAAATACATAAAGAGACACCATTGAGATCAATTTCTTCGTCATTGCCTACCATTGTATGGACTTTGCAAATACATTATACAAATTTTAAAAATTTAACATTGGACTCTAAATATCAAAGAATATACACTTGCAGTGTGTGTGAGTGTATTCGTGTGCTCTGCTGATTCGAGCAATGACGTAGTAGACTGCTTTTTTTTTGAGCATAGTAATAGATGATATTATGATGGTATTGATATAAGAGCACATAGGTCTAATTGAAAACAGGTACTTCACGGAGGATGGAGCATACGGTTCCATTGTCTTCTTTGAATATCTGATGGATGGAGTCTTTTTAGAGTGTTGTAGTAACTTGTCACGGTGTTTCTCTGCCATTTTGCTGGCAGTCGAAGCAATGTAAGGAATGTCCAGATCGCAGTGTATTGTGCTTCCTCGTACGAACCAGGGTGCGCCTGTCATAGTGCGCAAGGCCGTATTTTGCTTGACTTGGAGTCGTTTTATTTGGCTGTGTGTCCCCCATATTTGTATACCATAGCACCATGTGGGTACAATTACTTCCTTATACAGGGCCAATTTGCATCTCAGGCTTAAGCCGCCTTTATAATACAGACATCAGTTTAGTTTGTTCACTCTGTAGTTGTGTAGATATGTGGGGTTTTGAAGTTAGTCTTCTATTAAGGGTCATTCCCAGATATATCGCTTGCCTTGTTTGTGGAATGGGGAGTCCTTCGTAAAATACTTCGGGGCAGTTTTCTCTACATAGCGTAAATGTAACGCTTTGGGATTTATTTGTGTTAATTCCGATTCTCCAATTTCTGGCCCATTCTTGGAACTTATTCAGAAATTCTAGCAGCTTGGCAGTGCAGTGATATGGGCACTGCGATCTTACCAACACAGCATTGTCATCAAATGTTGCCAAGAGCATGTCTGTTTCGACTGTACTAAGTTCATCGTAGTGGTTAGGCATGTCAGCTGTGTAGATGGTGTATAAGACCGGCCCAAGAACACTTCCCTGCGGAACAGCGATACTCACACTGCATGTCAATGATAAGATTTCATCAATTGACACCTGGAAGGTTCGATTCACAAGAAAGGACTCGATAGTTTTGAAGAGTCGCTAGGAGAGAATTGACTGGAGTTTTGTGAGGAGTCCCGTATATTACACGCGGTCGAATGCCGGTCCAATAACACAAGCTAGGCAGTATTGTTTTTCTTCATAAGCTTCCACAATATGTTGCTCTGGAGTACCGTACTGACCTCTAAAACCAAATTGATGGTTTGGTAACATGTCTTGGCTATCCAGCTCCGCCAATATCCTTGTTAAAAGTATTCTTTCGAATATTTTAGAGAGGACTGACATAAGACTGATGGGCATTGTGATTCAATCGACAGGTTTACCTGGTTTTGGGATCATTTTAATTGCACCGTGCTTCCAGGATTTTGCGAAATACGACAGATTTGGCATGGCATTGTAGAGTTTAACTAAAAACTTTATACATTTTTCTAGAAGAGCCCTTGAAGTCCTGCTGTCGATTTTGTCCAATCCCGGGGATTTCTTAGGCTTTAGGGCTTTGATAGTTGCTGTGACTTCTTCGATGTTGGTGGCTCTAGTTGATGTAGCTGTACTTGTGGATCCAGTTCTGTTTTCCGCGACAGAGGAAGGTATTGTGTTAAGTGGCCGAAATGTCTGTTCCAGATGAAGAGAAAAGGCTTCAGCCTTATCCTTCCTGGAGGAGAGTCAACGGCCAACCGCTCCCTTTATAGGGTGTCGTAGTGGAGCTTGCCTCTTAAGAATTTTCGTTTTCGAGTTTTCGAGCTTTCCAACTGCACTAGGAAGCGCCGCTAGTAACATCTGCGTCTTCAAGCAGTTTTTTAACCAGTTCAGCTCTAGCTTCAGAAGAAGCTAGCTCTTGATGTTTGCTGAGCAAGGCGTTCGAAAAACAATTTTTATTTTTAACATTATTTACGGTGAAGCATCAGTTGCTGTTGAAGCAGCTGTAGCATCATATTAAAGCTATTACGCATTTCTCTCATAAATTCCATCATGCCATTTCTTTGCTGCTGCTGTATGGCTTGAAGTTGCTTAATAACTTCGCTTTGGGCGTTAGTTGGATCACTCGGATGCTCTGAAATGATGAGACTGATTCTGGGTTAATCCACTAGTGACTTTAGAGTACGAGAGTCCTGTGTTCCATTTGTTCTAGCCAACTGGTATGAGAATTGACTTTAGTTTTTGCGGGAGACTGGACTTATAGAGCAGTTGGTATCTCTCACAGCATTTGTAGTTAGATGTGTGGTTGCCCTTGCAGTTAGCGCATTTTGGAGTTTCGTCTTTCTTTTTTGGGCATTCTGTTGACGGATGCTTCGGAAAGCATTTTACACATTTGAACTTGCGATTACAGCTATTCGCCGTATGCTTAAAGTCCTGACATTGATGGCACTGGACAAGGTCGTTGAAGCGTCTAGGCAGGCAGTGCAATCGTAATGCGTTGTCTACAGAGTCCTTTTATTTGAATTGCCTCCTTATTGTTTGATTTGGGCTCAAGGTCTACAAAGAATAGGTTCAACGGAGTTTGATCAACTTTAGTCTTAGGATTATATGTATATGTATGTTTCTGGCTTCATGACCAAGTTCGTGAAGTTGACCGCGTATATTTACCAGTAGTTTGCACTAATTTTCGTATGTTTTTTAGGGACGCCTTACTTGTTGAGGGCCCTACGTCATCTTCAAAATTTTCATCGTCGGATGAATTAGTAGTTGAGGGCTGCAAGGTATGGGTTTTGCATCATCATCCATGGGCGGAAACATTTCATCGTACAGTTGCGAACTTAAAAATAGCACCACTTGCTGAGGTTATGTGTTCAAAGGATTCTTAGCTTTAATTTAAGGTTCAAGGAACATGTGAATACGTTTTTCAACGCAAAATATTTACTACTAATGGAAGCAAAACAAAAATTTTAATAATATCCAACTCAAATACTCAAAAAATAGCTTGCACTGGCAGTATTTTGCAAAGTACCGTCATATTGCGCAGGATTACATTTAAAAAAAACACGTGTTTAAAATACCCTGGATCGAAGTCAATTTTAAAAGCACTAGCACAAAAATATCTAAAACTTTTAAATATAATAGGTTGGGGAAACACTGCTTTGTGGAAAATCGAAAACTCCAAAACCAGATTTTTGAGGGATAATCGTATCGCTAAGGTTGAAAATTGGTTGGTATTTCCAAATAAATGATTCGAAATGCGATCAATTTCAAACAGAAGTCTGAAACTCGCATACGAAAGCCAAAACTGAAGCAGCAAGAAGCAGCGAGTGAGCAATAGGGATCCTTTTAAGGCTGTACAAATCTGGAAAAGGACTTGAACATCTCGACTTAACACATCGCCTTAAGTTTGCCATGAGGAACCATGAGAATTGGCCTGTCCAAAAGTGGAGACCCGTGCTATGAACTGATGAAAGTAATGTTGTCATGTATGGTGGAAAAGGCTCTAGAGTATACGTCTGGCGTTCACAGAACTTCAAATGCACCCTGAAACATCTTTGGGCTGACATTATAAAAGCAGTTGCTGTTGCAAAACCAATAAAAAAATAGGATGTTTTGGGAAGTAATCCCGGAGTCCTGGAAGAAAATTCCGGTCAAACGCTGTCAAGACCTGGTTGACTTAATGCCAAGACGTTGTGTAGCGGATTTTGACCCTAAGTGCAACGCAACAAAGTATTGAGTTTTTAATTTGTTAATATTTATTTTTAATAGCTAATCATAAATTATAAATTAAATTTGTTTTTTTCTTTTTTCCTTGAATGTTAAGTAAATATTTAAAAAGTGGTGCTATTTTTTGTTTCGGGTATTTTTTGAGTATTTCGAGAAAATCCTTGAAAAACTTTTGAAAACGTTGGACATTATTATAAATTTTTTTGTATTCACATGTTCCTTGAACACATAACCTCAGCAAGAGGTGCTATTTTTAAGTTCGCAGCTATACATTTGTTTATATGTTTTACTGGTACTCATTTTTATTTGCTTGTTTTTTATTTGACTATACCTTTAACCGTACCACTAGGCGGGTCACCGCCAATGCAAGCTTAGTTTTTTTTTTCTTCTCTCTCTTTCTTTTCAATGCTTTATAGCTTTCTGTCTAAGAAACCTGAGTGCTTAAAGCGTTCAAGTAGGCATTCACTCGTAAGAACGAGCGTGGGAGGCAATTACTCGCGGTTAGCGGTAGTTCTTTACTACACTTTTGTTTTGTTGGTTTGTATGTACTCCACGCTGTCGATGCACGTCCGTTCTTCTCAAAAGGTAGATCGCGCTGCTGGAAGCGCTGTAGTGTAGTGCAGCGTTTGAGCAGAGCCGATTTATATCGATTGTAACTTATGTTCCATTTATCCGAGCTTATTAAAATTGTGGGATATGATATGTTACGTACAAAACTATTATTACCTCATGAATAAATTTGATATAGATACTTCCACTCCTTCATAGATTTTTCGTATGATATAGTGGCCCAAACCTGACAATTTTCATACTTTATCTTACCCGGTTTTTAAGTAGCTCAAATATCAATTTCCATCTCAATAGCTCTTAAGATGGCGGTGTGAAGTTGATTTGCACCGACGGACGAACGGGCAGACGGACTTGGCTATATCGATAGCGTCAAAGACGTCTTCTTCTGTGCGCTAAAAATATCTGACCAATTTTATAATACCCCCTGCATCAAAGAACACATACATTTGTGACGCCAAAATTAATGTCTTTTGGCGTGGAATCTTTATTTACGAGCACACCAACGGATCTGGCCTTGGATACAATCAGGAATTGACTAATTGTAAGATATAGGAGCACACAACACAACATCGACAGCACACTGGACACCTTGGATTCTTTTGAGCGAAATATTTAATTAACTATGGAGATGGAAGAAAATTTAGAACTGGCTTATTTGGATTCTATGACCATCAGACGAGGAAACTAATTAAAACTTGAATGACACATACAGCCCACATACATCATCAGAACAAATCATTAATTTAAATTACAAACACTCAAAGACGATTGAAGGACAACGATTTTCCGGATAACATAATTAAGACAGTACTCAAAAATCAAAAATTGACAAACCTGATAATGGAAAAACTTACTTAACTGTCACATACATATGTACCAAAATTATCAGAAAGGACATCGCATTTGCAATGTCATGCCAAAAAAAAAAAAAAAATAGCGCCCAAATTGTCAGGATACCTCAGACATATATTTAATAAAACAAAATTAAAAACAATATGTGTAATTAGCATTACAATCAGCCACACACGTTGTGGAAAAACAATTGTAATTCTAAACCAACCAAATTATCACAATGACAGGATGTCAAATGGTCGACGCCGTGCCCAATATAATAATAATTTTCAACCCGTGGGTTCGAATCTCACTAGAATAAGATCTTCTAAGAACAATTGTCATCCGCTAGAGCCTAAGATTCCCTGTATACACTCCATACTTTTTTTAAATAAAATCAGTTAATATTTTGAATTTAACGAATGAAGATTCTCTAGAATCATTTTTGGTCCTTCGAGAAAAAAAACTCTGCAGTTTTCCCCCACCATCAGTAAGAAACTCAGAGATACATACATTCCCCCACCAGTGATAAGGTAAGAGACAGAGTATTGCTTAATAAATAATAAAGTGCGTGCGTCCGATTTTAAAGGCAGCTTGGATAGTGGAGCAACTGTAGTAATTTCGGCGGCGGAAGTGTTTCTGTGTATGGCGTATTCGAAGCCCTAATGTCGAAAGTAAAAAAAAAGTTAACTAGTGTATATAGTCATATATCCAACTTCAATACACAAAACCTTATAAACTTTTCGCCCCCTATAATCAAACTTTAAAGTAAACATCCGTTTTTTATAATAAACAATTGGACACTTGCAGTAACAATTGTCCCCCTAAAAGTCAAAAGCGTGAGAACTCTAATTAAGCATTAAAATTCGGGCCAGTCAAATCCGTTTAATTAAACACTTGCAATAATAATTGTCCCCCTAAAAGTCAAAAGCGTGAGAATGCTAATTCAGCATTAAAATTCGGGCCAATCAAATCACACCAATATCGATCACGCCACTAAAGGGCTCACAAGTTTAGCCTATAAATATTACTCTAAGACATCTTTGTACTTTAGTTTTAAGTATTCATTCATTGAATAAAGTCCCGTCTTTCAACTCAACAAAAACAATATCTTTTTTTTTTTCCTATCTGGAAAGACCAGATATATAATTGGCGCAGTCGGTAGGATCGGTAAAAGTGAACTTGTTATTCTATCCGTGTGACACATAGAATTATTATCCGTGCGTTACATAGAATTAGTGAATAATCACTATAAAACTCCGATCCGACATCAAGAACTTACGGGAACGCTCAAAAGTCTACAACAGTGAAAAAATTTACGCCAACTTTGCGCGGAAATATCAACTGTGTGTTGCAACCAAAAAATTCCAATTGTGCAACAAAAACGCCAACTGTGTGTGTTACAGCCATAAAATTCCAATTGTGGAACAAAAACGCCAACTGTGTGCGGAAATATCAACTGTGTGTGTGTTACAACCATAAAACTCCAATTGTGGAACAAAACGCCAACTTCTGTGCGAACAAAATAAAAAACCACTAAAAACAAAAATGGCCGTAGAACTCACCGAAGCCCACCTCAATCAAGCACTGTCTTCGTTAAGACAGGTGGCAAACTATGATGGAGCTCCAGAGAATCTGACATCATTCATAAGGAGGATAGATTTCATCATGCACCTATATCCAACCCATGACATAAGGCAACATAACATATTGGTCAGCGCAATCGAGATGCAGCTCACTAGAGAAGCACAACGACTTTCGCAAATCGGACAAGCCAACACCTGGCCGGAACTAAGAATATTCCTCATCAATGAATTGAAGATGCAGACCCCATGTGAGGAACTTCTTCGACGCCTCTACAACACCAACTATACGGGAAACCTTCGTAAGTTTGTAACAGAATTAGAATATAAATCCTATATTATCACAAACAAGCTTAGTCTTGAAAACGATGCAAATAACACTACTCGTTATACAAATGCTTTAAATAACACTATAAAAGATGTAATCAACAAAAAATTACCCGATAGAATATTTATGACGTTAGCTAGATATGATATAACCACAGTTAGCAAGCTGAAACAAGTAGCTCAAAGAGAAGGGTTATACGAGGATAGTATAACAGAAATCAGAAAATCAAATCAAAGCCAAAATCAAAACCAAAAAAGTGGAAAATCTTTTGTACCCAATAGTACAACTCCGTCACAAACAAAACAATCAGATACAACAAAAAGCCAAAAACTTTTCCAAGAATTTCAACAAAAATTAAATATTGACAGGGCTCAAAATCCAATGAATAATCAACAGCAAAATAACTATCCAAAAAATAATGTAGCAAACCAGCCTACAAAAAGGCAAAGAGAAAGTAATAGTGGAATTAACAAAATTGACACTTCAGAAAGTTTTCATCAGAATGCCTCGGAAGAATCGGAAGAAGGGATAGACACAAGTCCTTCATCAGAATAACAATGAACGATAAAGATGTGTAGTCGACTCAGGATCTTCTTCTTAAAACTTTTTTAGTTTCAAAACCCATTTAGGAGATTCCAAAATACACATGATTGAAGGAGCAGTAGAATTAAAAGAAATCATTTTTCTTGCATCCAGCAAACTTTGTCCGACAGAACAAAAATTTTATATCCATAAAAAGTTGACTTTCACGAGTACTATAAAGCACTCTATTTGTACAAAACATGAGGACTCAATTTATAAACGTCCATACAAATATCCCCAAGCATTTGATATAGAAATCAACAAACAAATAAATGAAATGATCGAACAGGGTATCATTCGAAAATCGAACTCACCCCACTGTTCACCCATTTGGATCGTTCCAAAAAAAGGAGATGCTTCCAAGAAACAAAAATTCAGATTAGTCATTGACTACCGAAATTTAAATGAAATCACAATAGATGACAAATTCCCAATTCCAGTCATGGATGAAACTCTTGACAAACTGGGAAAATGTTAGTACTTTACCACCATTGATTTAGCTAAGGGATTTCATCAAATTCAAATGGATCCTGAATCTATTGCAAAAACAGCTTTCTCAACTAAACATGGCCATTACGAATACACACGTATGCCATTTGTTCTTCAAAATGATCCTGCAACTTTCCAAAGATGCATGAATAATCTTTTGGAAGACCTTATTTATAAGGATTGTCTTGTTTATCTGGATGACATTATAGTGTACTCCACTTCATTGGAGGAACACATACTATCACTCAGAAAGGTATTTAACAAACTAAGAGAAGCTGATCTTAAACTCCAACTCGACAAATGCGAATTTATGAAAAAAGAAACAGAATTCCTTGGTCATATAATAAATAAAGTCAAAGCAATTCAAAATTTTCCGATCCCTAAAACCCCAAAAAAAATAAAATCATTCTTAGGATTATGCGGATTCTTCCGAAGATTATACCAAACTTCGCACATATTGCAAAACCTTTAACTCTTGGATTAAAGAAAGGAGCTAAAATTAACATAGACGACCCACATTATATTCCATCCTTTGAAAAATTAAAATATCTTCTTATAACGACCCCATACTTGCATACCCCGATTTTAAAAAACCATTTTTCCTAACCACAGATGCTAGCAATATAGCTTTAGGTGCGTTCATCTCACAGGACCATAGACCTATTTCTTACGCAAGCAGAACGATGAACGACCATGAGATCAATTATTCAGCTATAGAAAAAGAATTACTAGCAATAGTTTGGGCAACGAAGTATTTCAGACCATACCTTTTCAGTAGAAAGTTCGAAATTCTAAGCGACCATAAGCCTTTAGTATGGCTCAGCAATATAAAAGAACCAAATATGAAACATCAACGATGGAGAATAAAACTAAAGAGTTTGATTATAAAATAAAATATTTACCCGGCAAAGAAAATCACGTAGCAGATGCCCTTTCCAGAATTAAAACAGATGAAAACTTTTTAGGATCAACAGACAGCACCGCAGCTTCAATACATAGTGCTCATGAGGATAATGGAAATTACATTCCAATAGTAGAAAAACCCATTAATTATTTTAACAGGCAAATAGAATACATTAGAGGTTCAGAAGACAAAGCAGAAACATCAACCTATTTTTATAAATCAAACATAAAAATAACATACAAAGAAATGACCAATGGTTACGCAAGGGATATAATTAAAAGATATCTTTGCGGTAAGAAAACTGTACTGTATTTTCATAATGAACAAGATTATCCCATATTTCAACAAGCCTTTATTGAAATAATACGATCGAACGCAAATACAAAAACCTAGAAATCAAGCATTAAGTTAAAACGTTCAAACGTTTGCACAATTCAAAGAAATAATCCTAAAACAACATAAAGAATTATTACATCCAGGAATCGAAAAAACGATTAATTTGTTTAAAGAAAAATATTATTTCCCCGATTTTCAAAACCTGATTCAAAACATTATTAACGAATGCTCAGTATGCAATATCGCAATGGCAGAAAATAGAAATACAAAACTAACTTTTGAAATAACACCAGAAACTTTTAATGTCAGAGAAAAAAAAAAAAAATAATAAAAATAAAATCAGACAAAGATTCAGCATTTCTGTGTATAGCACTAAAAAATTGGCTCCATAAAACAGTAAATGAAAAACTCAGAATTCTAAATAAATAAATTACTTAAATATTTGTCTAGATTTCGACCTTATTGAAGTTAATCAAAAAAAAATCGACCCCGATCAAACAAATTTTTTTGATTAACTTCAATAAGGTCGAAATCTAGACAAATACCAAAAACGGAAGGCCCGCCGTTTTACACTTGCTGTAAAAAACCCTCTTTTTTGCATATAGTACAATATACTATTATAAAATATTTGGGCGCGACGATTAGTTGGTTAGGGCGAAGCCCTTTACACTAATTCAGCTGGCGCCCTTGGGTATGCACACAAAAAAGGTGGAATCTGCAGTTGCAAGCTTTGCCGTTCTTTTTTCGCTTCATTTAGTTGGCAATGTAATTCCCAACTAGTTTTAGCGTTGAAGATATGGTATGGCCATTACAATTGTGGATTCTTTAGCGAAGTCTGCTGATGATAGAACTTGGTGGTTCTTGAAATAGCTATACAGACAACCTGCTCACCTTTTGTGCTGCCTATGATTTAAAATCTTACAAATAAATCAGTAAGATTGACCTGAAGCCCCGCTCAAACAAATTTTTTTGATTAAATTACTTAAATTTGAAAAAATTCTCTACATATACAACCATAAGACGAGACATAAAACAACTAACCGAACACCAGCGGACATTTTTATCTGCAGGATCACCCGACTATAATACCAAAACGAATAAAATACATAAATTAAACAATTTAATTAAAGATAGACACGACTTCGAAGTCGATACTAGATTTAAACAAGCACCATTAGTAAAGTCAAAAACAACAAATCCATTCAAAAAGACAGGAGAAATAAATCAGTTAGATGAGAAACATTTTGAAGAAAAAAATAGAGGACAAAAGGTCACACACTACAAATCAAAATTCAAAAAGAAAAAGAAAGTTAATAAAAGCAAATACGACAATTGATACATTACTCAAGATGACTTTTTTGTGCATCATGCTATTCTTAACATTAAAATCAACATGCAGTCAATCCATTGACATAAACCCAGTAAAAGCACCGAACGGTTACTTAATATTTAAAACAGGAACCATGGACTTACCGACAAACTTTGAATATCATTATTTAAAAGTAAATTTAACACTAAAAGACATTACCTATAATAATTTAAAGCAACCAGCACAGGAATTTAAAGACATAATTCATATTCAATACCTAACAGAAAAACTAAGTAGGAAAATTAATGGAATACAAATTGTAAAACGTAACAAACGAGGATTAAATAACGGAATTGGTTCAATATACAAATATCTTTTTGGTACTCTTGATCAAGACGATAAAGACGAATTAGAAGAAAAAATAAATAATCTGGAAAGCAATAGCGTACAAGCAAACGAACTAAATTACGTAATAGATACTATTAATAAAGGTTTAGAAGTACTAAACAACCTCAAGAAAGAAAACGAAAAATCAGTAAAATTAGAAGTTCTAATCGTTAATTTTGAGCATTTCACAGAATACATTGAAGACATAGAAATGGGCATGCAGCTCACTAGACTAGGAATTTTCAACCCAAAACTTTTAAAACATAATCACTTAAATACTATTTTAACAACAACACTTTGTTCAATAAAAATACAAAACAAATAGAAACTAACGAATGTATAATAGGCGTTTTAAATCAAATTCCAACCACTTGTAAATACACTAAGGCATATAAGAATTTTCAAACTAATTACATTGAACCAAACATAATTGTAACATGGAATTTACCAAAAACTAAACTTAATCAAAATTGCGTAAGCAACGAATTAATAATAGAAGGCAATAACATATTAAAAATTTACGATTGTGCCTTACAACTAAACGAAATATCAATAATAAATTCATTGCTTGACTATAACCATAGCATTTATTTATTTATTTATTTATTTATTTATTTACGTCAACTAACACAGCAGTCGACGAAAAAGCTTAAGCTAAAGACAGATAGTAACTAATTGAAAAAGATAGCTTAGCTTTATACACAACTAAACATCCCCGACCCGGTGGAGGTGTTTTATTTGCATAAGGTGCCAGCTATGCCCCGATTCACAGCCAGTATGGTCAGGGATGAGTTGCAGCCAATCCAAGTCCAGAATATTATTATTGGTTTCGCTGTAGATGATTAAAAAGTATAGCGCGAAGAGAAGTGACAGAAAGATGAGGAGAAATTAGGTGAGAAAGGTTGTTAAAAGATTGGCAAAGAACACGAAAAGGTTCATGAAGAGAGTAGTTAGTCAGACTTCTACTAAGGTGAATAGGAAAAAAGTTTCTGGTACGACGTGAGGGAACACAAAAATATAGCGTATCTAGTAAATTAGTAGAAATGACTTCGCCGTTGACTAGTTTATGGAGAAAGAAAATGCCAAACACGAGCCTACGGTTGTAAAGTGAAGTAAGATTAATAAGAAGAAGTCTGCTAGAATAAGAAGGTAGGCGAAGACTCGGGTCCCAATTAAGACCGAGTAACGCAAACTTAAGGAATTGCTGCTGTACCGATTCAATACGCTGGTGAACATCATATTGCGGATTCCACACTGGCGAGCAATATTCTAGAGTAGGGCGAACTAACGAAGTGTATAAAACCTTTGTTACATAGGGATCATCAAATTCTTTGGCCCAACGTTTAATGAAGCCAAGAAGGCTGCATGCTCTATTGACAATAGAAGAAATATGAACATTAAATGAAAGTTTTGGGTCAAACATCACGCCTAAGTCTTTGAACGATGGTACACAATCTAACAGAACAGACTTAACAGAGTAATGAGCTAGGAACGGAGACAAACGACTGAAAGTCATAAAAGAACATTTAGAGGCATTAAGGTGTAATTTATTAACGTGGCACCAATCACAGAACGCATCGAGATCTGATTGGAAGTACTGTTGGAAAGAAGGATCATTATAGGAATAACAAATCTTGACGTCATCCGCAAACATGAGCACGCGTGAATGCGCCAAGGCCAAAGGCAAATCATTTATAAACAATGTAAATAATAGTGGGCCCAGATGACTGCCTTGGGGTACACCTGACGTAACTCGAACAGTTTTAGATATCGAGGAACGAAAAGACACCTTTTGGGTTCTGCCAATAAGATACGACTTTAACCAAGCCAACAGTTTTGGGGAAAAACCCATTATGTTAAGTTTCGCGAGAAGCATAGAATGATCAACCGTATCGAAAGCCTTACTAAAGTCTGTATAAATAACATCAGTTTGACACTTTTTACGGAAGCCATGGTGTAAAAGGGTAGTCAATTCTAAAAGGTTAGTAAGCGACGAACGACCTTTCATGAATCCATGCTGACAAGGAGAAATAGTGGATCTGGATAGGTGTTGAAGGGAAGATGTAATAATTTTCTCAAACAGCTTTGGTATTGCCGAAAGTTTGGCAATGCCACGGTAGTTAGAAACATCCGATTTGCTACCCTTTTTAAAAAGCGGAATAATAAAAGACTCCTTCCAAATATCGGGAAAGGTACAAGTCTCACTCGATATAAAGAATAACCGAGATAAAGGCTTAGATAGGGAATTCGAACACATTTTAAGGATGCAACTAGGTATATTATCAGAACCGGGAACGAAGGAAGACGTCATAGATGACAAGCTAGAGATAATACAGTCTTCAGTAATACTAGGAAAAAACATACAATTTAAATGTGGGATTGAAAAGGGATAGGGTGTGGGTTCCGAAACAGTAGTAGAATAAGTCGACTGAAAGAATTTAGCAAGCAGATCTGCAATATCTGAATCATTATTAGCGAATATCTCGATTTAATGTTACGGAGTTTAGAGAGCCTACGTGTGAACCAGACTGGCGAGCTGGAGACGGTAGAGACATTCACATAAGGAACGCATTTATCAATTAGAGAATTAAGAGCAGCGTAGAAAAACTTCACTGCACGATCTATATCGCAGCACTCAAATAGAAATGACCAATCAAAAGAGAAAATAAGGCTATTAAGAAGATTGAAATTTGTTTTACGAAAACATCTACGACGAGAATTTGCGATGTTATTAAATGAATTAGTAACGGAATTGTAAGAAATAGTAACTTTAATGGTAGGGTGATAGGGATCTTCAGGTTTCACTAGGGGCTGTGTTCGGGATACAGCACTAACAGTGGGAACAGAGACAAAAACAAGATCAAGGATTCTTTTAGAAGAGTTAAGGAAAGAATTCAACTGATATAGCGGACATTCAAGTAGGCTATCAAGAAAAACATGTTGAGATGAAGGAATTAAGAAAGAAAGATTATTATCAACAAGCCAAGAAATATTAGGCAAGTCGAAATCACCTAAAACTATAAGGAAATCGCGATCTTTAAGACGATTAAAAATAGTTTACAAAGCATCAGCATGATGCATATAGGTCGTTATATCAGAAGCTGGAGGAATATATGAACAAGAAATATATAAGCTAAAGTTGGAACATGTAATTTCGACGCAAATAAAGTCAACACCTAAGGGCAGATCAATCGGCACAACACTTGAACACAGATTCGAGTTGACAGCAATAAGTACTCCACCGCCACGACGACCAACACGATCAAGCCTATAAGAAATAAAGTTATTAGAAAGAATTTCATTATCCAAAACAGAGGAGTTAAGCCAAGTTTCAGAGAAAGCTAATATGTCAGCCGAAAAGGTTTGGCTATCACAGAACAGGTTCGAGAGCTTGGTAAGAAGTCCTCTTACATTTTGATAATGAATGCAAAGACTAGACGTTATTAGTTTTTTGAAGCAGAAGATAAATTAGGAAGGTGGACAGGCAACGGTCGGGAGCGCTTATTGGGCGCAAACTCGTGTACAACTAGGCCCTCTGGCCAAAAATTAGGGTCAACCATAGCTGAGAAGTACTCATTTGGTACTGTAATTTTAAAAGAGGAGATTTCGCGAGTCCTAGAAAACTTAAACTTTTGAATTAAAACTTTAGCAGGGCATATATTACGAATGTAAGCTGCCACAGACGACTCAGAAGTATCAGGAGCAAGCCTAGAGATAAATAATTGTTTGCGAACAGTTAGTGGAGGCGGAGGAGCATTGGGATCCGCAAGTGATTGAGAGCTAGCATGATCCTGTGATTGATCAGAGTTCCCGTGAGGGATAGAATGAGGTACACCAGGGCTTGTAATGGGTACTTCAATCTCAAAAGAAGAGCATAAAGAGGGACAAGAAGATGGTGTAGGCGAAAGTAAAATGGGAGACGATGTAATAGAGAGTGCTGGCGACTGCTTGCGAGGCAACTCAAGGGTACATTTCTTGGGCGACTTCTCACAAAGTGGAACAAACTTGAATTGCGACAATAAATGTACGCTAGAGTCACACTCGTTAGACAGCTGTTTGGCCAGTTTGTTTAAAGAAAGAAACTTTAAACGAATATCCCTATACATACGGCTAAAATCAAGCTGCTGGCTGGCACAAGATGGGCAAGTCCAGCGCATTAAGCCAAGCTCAGGCTTAGACACAGACAAACCAGAAAATTGGTCGTAGTCGCGGCCATTGAGGCCAGCACATTTTAAGTGAATAAGATTATCGCAAAGCCAACAAGATATTGCTCTATACTGATCATCAAAACGATCAGAATGCTTGCAAGTAGGTAGACAACAAGCCATTATAAAGCCAAAAGAAACACAAGGCAAAAAAAAAAAAAAAAATAAATTTATATATATAAGAATAAATAGTAAAATTTAAATACACAGCACAATAATAATTATCGATAAGAAATCAATAATTACAAATAAAACAAAGAGAACAGCTAGAGTGCACAGCACAAGAGAGAGTGCAAGAACAGTTATAAGCCGAGCTTTGAGAGGCGGCCTTACAAAAGTGATTACGCGGGAGAGAAGCTGAGCACAAGCACAAAGCAGATAGAACAACAAAGCCACTAGCACTGATGGTATGATGGGGGCGATGAGGGGAGCAACTGCAGAAGCAATGACGAGAGAGAAAAAATAAAAAGAAAAAAAAATTAAATGCACCAACAACTAATCACGAAACAGAAAAACTGTTTAAACTATTTAATTTGGCGAATTATGGAAATAAAACACAAGGGTGTCAAGCAAAGAACACCAGTGAAAGCGTAAACAAACTAAGCACAATTAAAAACTGAGAGAAAACAATAAATATTAATAAAAACTCAGGAGCTATGCAAAAACACGACCGTCACGTCAGAGAGCAGAAGCTTCTGATGATTTTATATAACAAACAATATCACCAGGCTAGAACCTATTTCCTTTATCCAAACAAAAGAGATAATTAAAGAATATACGAAATATTATACTGCATTTCAAACTATTACATTAACCACTTTTAAGCTTACTATAATAAGTTTGATTACATACTTAATCTATAAGTTTAAGGCAATGCCACAAGAATTAATAATCAAATAACAATCGTGGTCCCACAGAAATAATCGAAACCCCAATTGTTGAAAAAATTGAGTCCCAAATTATAAACGAAATTGATACTCCAATATTTACAGCTGAGAAAAACCCCTCGCTATATCCCTATGTATCCGCCTATTTTTTTTAGGATGGGGGAGTCATATATCTAACTTCAATACACAAAACCTTATAAACTTTTCGCCCCCTAAAATCAAACTTTAAAGTAAACATCCATTTTTTATAATAAACAATTGGACACTTGCAATAACAATTGTCCCCCTAAAAGTCAAAAGCGTGAGAACGCTAATTAAGCATTAAAATTCGGGCCAATCAAATCACACCAATATCGATCACGAGCCCTTTAGTGGAGCTCACAAGTTTAGCCTATAAATATTACTCTAAGACATCTTTGTACTTTAGTTTTGAGTATTCATTCATTGAATAAAGTCCCGTCTTTCAACTCAACAAAAACAATATATTTTTTTTTCCTATCTGGAAAGACCAGATATATAATTATATATACACTATATGTAGTTGCACGTCAGCAACAAGAAACACCAGCAGAGCAAAGAGACAGTTGCAAAGAAGCAGCAAGGCAACAAGATAGTTGCAGAGACGAAAGAAGGACGGTGGCATGTGCCCGCAATCGGAATAAGCAAAGCCAAGCGGAGGCGAGGCGAGTTTAAAGGGACGACAACCTATCAGCGAGCTAACGAGCTGTAACAATTAGCGGACAAGCAGCAGCGGACTGTGTTAACAATATAATCATCAGATAATATATATTTCTAAATAAATTTAAATACATGTAAAGAAAAATCAATCTATTGCTTATATCATATGCATACACCATAAAAAATGTTCCCTAATAAGACTGAAAAATTGTTAGCGATCAGCACGAGTTGCATAAAAAGTTAAGGAAGTTAGATAAGAAACTAGTAAGCTAACTAGCACGATTCTTAGAGAAGCAAGTGGGATACCGAAGCAATGGTTAGTTACCATAACCAAATGCTAAAGAGTGAAGTAACCGACCACGACTATTTCACAGATGGAAAATATGAGGAAGGTTTAAATAAAGCAGCCAAATTAATAGCCAAAGAAGAGCCAAGTAGGCGTGGCTGGTGATTCGGAAGGCAGATGCAACTATGATAGAGGGGTGAAGACAGCAACCGAGAGTCGCGCGGACATGCGACCTCCAGTAATGAGAACTTTAATAATAATCAGGAGATAATTATGGATAGTCCGAAAACTCCTGCAATATTTAGAGGTAGTAGAGTTCGAATATAAGTTAACAAACAATCTAGCGAACTGCCCCTGCACTAAGTCTTAGAAGAATCTGTGCAGCTGCAACGTCGATGTGACGAATTCCACATAAGCATAAATACGCTGACACAGCGTCTGACCAAGAGCTCATAGCATGACCATACGCCTTACATATTTACTTCTTATGTATTTAGCTTTAGATTCATATTCCAATTTATGTACTTAGGTTTAGTTCTCTTTTATTTCCTTCAATATATTCAGTTTTTGTATAACCCTTTAACAATAAAGAAGCATAACTCCGGCACTTAGCCGAATCACAATTTATCATATCTAATATATTGCAGATCCACAAGGACGGTGATTCAGATACCTAATCGAATCTCATCCTAATCAACATAAATCAATCCATAAGCTGGATCCCACCAACGGCAACCCCTAACAGGAACCAGTGGAAATATTCAACATCATAACTTATACAGGCAATGGGACATGGATAATATATATTAATAAAATAAATTATTTATGGGAGAAAGATTTAAGAATACTATGGACGATTTAGAATTTTTTGTCAGTGTTAGAAATGAAAATATACAATTAGGAAAGTAAAATTGAGAATGTTACTATGAAAGGCGAACTACCGGTGTTGCTGAAAATTCAGGTACCCACATTTTCCGGAGATCCGAGAAAATGGGACCTGTTTGTAGAATTATTTGCGAAATTGATTCAAAAAAGAGAGGATCTAAGTCTTACTCTTAAGGTTAATTTGATTCTAGTGTAAAGGGAGTGATTGACATTGATTAATGAGTCAATACACTTAATTAAAATTAAAGCAAATTTGTCCGATGAAGTTGACGTACTATTCGCTCAACTGCTGCTAAGGACATTTGACAGAGAGGTTCTGCAATTATTCGAGAGTCAGTTTAAAAAAACCAGGCAGATACAACTGTTGTCTGATGTCATGGAATACTTGGAGCAAAGATATTGCTCGATGAGAAAGGAAGAGAAAAAACCATTACAAAAAACGTCGGTTGCGGTGTTTAGAGATAATTGTCCGATTTGCAAAGTTCCCTGGCATAACACACTTTACTGCTACAAGTTTAAAGCGCTAATACCTAAAGAAGTGTGGAGAATGTGACCAGATGCTTTAAGCATTCAAGCAATATGAAGTACACTAATGAAATGGGCTACTCATTGTGCAACAAGGTACACCATACCCCTCTCCATTTTGGGGCACAAGAGAAGAGGGTAAATACTTGTGTAACGGCACAACCAACACTGTTGCCTACAGCCCTAATTCAAGTTAAGAAAATAAATGGAGAATATGAAACATTAAGAGCTTTGATTGAAAGTGGTTCTCAGAGCACTATCTTATCTGAAGAAGCTGTTCAAATGTTAAAATTACCGAAGATCAAGCAACAAACGGAAATAAGTGGCATATCTTCAACGAAAACTAAAACCTTCAAGTATAAAATAAATGTTGAAATGAAGACACCTTCAATTAGCCTGGTAGGGATGATATGGTAATGGTTACGTAGGGTACTGCATCAGCACCTTACTTAGCTACAAGGGTACTAACGGAGATAGCAAACAGATGTCAGGTAAAGTGATTAAATTTTTGAGTGATTGAATTTTACATGGATGATTTAATGACCTTGCAAGTATCAAAGTACAAAGTCGAGCAGGTTTCTGAAGAGCTGGAAAAGGCAGGCATGAATTTGAGAAAATTGCATTCGAATAGATCCGAAATTGTTAAAGGTTATTGATACAGGCGATAATGAGGTGTTAAAAATAGATCAGAACGAAGCAATTAAAACTTTGGAGTTACAGTGGGAACCATTTAAAGACGAATTTAAGTTTAAGGTACACTGTGACGAGAACAAAAAAGTGAATAAAAGGGTGGTGCTATCCTCACTAGCCAAGATTTATGATCCACTCAGAAAAGGCACATGCAGCGATGGTATATGCAAATAGGTGCGGCAGTTACCAGTAAGAGCAAATTTAATCCTATAAAAAAAAAGGAAGACTATTCCGTAATTGGAATTATGTGCAGCACCCTTGGTTTCGAAATTGCTACAAAGAGTCCAGCAATCTATTGCTGTTTCAGCTGATATATATGCTTGGAGCGACTCTAAAGCATAAAGCGACTGTAAAGCAACTGTGCTCGACAAAAAACGGTGCTAGTAAGAAAAAATTCGTAAGGCCTAGCATAGAAGTTATTATTGTCACTCATCGAAGTCGGTCGTGTTTTTTTGCGCTCTCGCTTAATTTTTGTCTTTCATTTTTTCTTGAAGCTAATTTATAATATTCAATTTAAATTCATTGTCTTACTAATTCTTAATAAATTGCTATACTCATCGCGAAGTTTGCGTTGTAAATTACAAATTTGTTTGTAAATTACAAACATTTATATAAATTTATAATCAAAACTTTAACAAACGCAAATATAATTTTGTTGTTGCGCTGCTTAGTTTTTGATTTCGTTCTATTTTTTGATCCCACCCGCGCTCTTAATTTACAGTTCATAGCTCAGAGCCCGGCACTCATATCCCCCGGGGGACGAACTTGTTCGGCACCTCGTATGCGTGTAACCGAACGGCTGCCAAAGTCCTCACACAAAATTATCATGAGCGAGAGGGTGGGTTTTAGTTTCCCTCAGCATTTCGACGCAAGCAGATCTATGTCGCTTTGTTGAGAGAACACACATGAAAAAATTGATCGCTGCTTTGTTTTCTCTATCTTTTTCTTGCATAAGATTATTTGTTGCACTCGTTTTCTTGATTTGAGGCAGAATTCGATGAAGTTTAATTTTGCGCAGTGTAAAGCAACATACGCACACAAGCAAGTGCACACATACAACTAAAGTTTTTTAGCGCTCTCTTTGTGCCGGGCCCTGTCATAGTTTGTTTTTGTTTGTGTGGTGTTGGTGCTCTCTATTCTTTTGTTTTCTCTTTTGATCGCGCTCGCGGCCGTTAACTTCGCGCTGGTGACAAGTTTTTGTTGTTGTGTGTTTTAATACAGATAAGTACAAATATTCTCTCTTTTTCTTTTCTCTTTCTAATTTGCATATTGCAGTTAGCTTTTGCCTTGCTTTGTATACGTCTCTCTTAACATATATATACATTTTTCCCTTTTTATTTACATATTGATTTATAATTTGTTTTTGTATAAATCAATTATTTAATAATGTCTGTCTGTTGCAAATATAATTGCAATAATCCCAGCAAGACCAGTGAAGATTTTCTTTACTGTTGGCTGTGTGACTATGTAATGCACTTTAAATGTGCTGGTTACACAGTCAAGGTGCGGGATAGTATTGAACAGGGTGGCGGCCTTAAATGGGGCTGTGTTTCGTGTCGTGGCTTGGAGCTCGAGATGCGAAGTTTTATGAAACGGACTGGGGATGCATTTAAAACCCTTTCAGCTGGCGTTCATAAGCTCCAAGAGGAGCTTTTGGCGATGGAGGTCCAATTCAGAAGTTCTAAACTTTTGATTGAATCTCCGACGCGAAAGAGGGCCAGGTTTCAGGGCGCGTCCCTCAGTCCGTCGGCACATTCGTCTCTACCAGTTCCGGCTTTCAACATTGACCCTATGTCACCAAATGTACAGCTGCTGATATCGTTTAGGAGTCCGGCTTTGGCAGGTGTGGAGTCTCTTCCCATTTCCCCTGGAGAGAGTATCCCACCTACTAACACGATATCGGTTGTAGTTTCGGAACCGTCCGGGCAAACATCCGTTTCCAGGAATATTGCCAATAAAGTAGTTACAAGAGAAGCTAGTAAAGTGCTGGCTGCTTCAGCTGCTGCTGCGTCTGCTGTAGCCGCTACTGCTGTGCCTAGTATTCCTAGTTCCCTTGTTGTAGTTCCACCCAAAAAGCAAATTTTTATTTCGAGGCTTGATCCCAATACTACTTCTGAAGAAGTCATAGCCTACATACTGGGCAAAGTTCAAGCACCAAACATTGCTGTGGAAAAGTTCCGTTTTTCATATACTCGGGACATTTCGTCCTTTAAAATAGGTGTCTCCCCAGATCTTTTCTTTCATAAAGATTTTTGGCCGGAACACCTTGTTGTAAAAGAGTATACAATTAAAAAGAAGAATCGGCCTCCGATTAGCTTGCTACCTGCCTCTGTAAATAACGTTCCTTTCGGCTCGTCTGCACCTGTTGGCGAGTCAAAAAACTAATTTCGTCCCTAACTCTGGCCTATCAGAACGTACGGGGACTAAAGTCTAAACTGTCTAAACTCTATGTAGATAGTCTAGCTTTTGACTTTCATATTCTTGCCTTTACTGAGACTTGGCTGAAGCCTGATATTGCCGATGCTTCAATTTTCCCCTAAAAATATTTAACATATAGACATGATCGGACTATCCGTAATGGTGGTGGCGTTTTGATCGCTGTTGACTCGGCGTTCTCGTCTGAAATTGTCCAGTCCTAAAATCAGGAGATTGAATTTGTTTGTGTTAAAATTTCTTTTAATTCTTTTTCTGTCTATATTACTTGTTCGTATATTCCACCACAGTCCGACTTGGCAGTATACACTCACCATTTGGAAGCTATTCAACTTATTTCCTCATATCTCTCCGACAAAGACTTGCTCGTTGTTCTGGGAGATTGCCTGGACCCTTTCATTTGACTCTTTATTACTGTTACCCTCCTTGTCACATTGTTTCATAGATGGTCTGCTTGCGTTGTCCCTAACTCAAATAAATCCTGTCCGGAATAGTCGTAACAGATCACTAGATCTGGTATTTGTGTTGGATTCTTCCAACTGCGATGTTTCCAGGACTGATCCCTTAGTTATCCCCGAAGACAACTTTCATCCAACTCTGGATGTAACCATTGACCTTCCTTTTGGTGTGCTGTCTCGACATAATATTTCGATGCCTCCAACCCGATGTTTTCGCAAGACAAACTTTACTAAACTTAAAAAACTCTTGTTAACTAATGATTGGACATATCTGTATACTTGCACGGATATGGACTCTGTCATTTCTGTCTTCTATAAAACCCTTGAGACGTTCTTTGATGTTTGTGTCCCGCGTGTGACTCTAGGATGGTCTGATAGAACGTTTTTAAAAAAGATTTAAAAAATCCGGTAAAGCATCGGATTTTTCCCTATATGTAGTTGCTCGATCAAATTTTATGGTGCTGAATTCACATTGCTATAAGGATTATCTTCAGCGATGTAAACTTAGGTTTTCTCGCGATCCTAAGCAATTTTATAAATTTGTAAATGTTAAACGTAAGACATCGGTGCACCCGTCTTACTTGTCTTTCGAAAACAATAAAGCCCACATGTTTGCTGACATGTTTGCTGATTTTTTCAAAACAACTTATTCCTCTTCGATTTATCAAGCAAATCCTCCTTATCCTCATCACTTGCAATCGTCTAATTGCATTTTAGACCCTGTGTTTGATGAAAGTTCGGTTCTTAGCGTGCTCAGTTCCGTCAAACCAATATATGCAACTGGCCCTGATGGAATACCAGGCTGCGCATTAAGGTTTTACGCGGAGGCCCTAAGCCAATACTTAAGTTGTTTACACTGTCCGTCACATCTTCCGCCTTCCCGCCTATCTGCAAGGAATCATAAATTATTCCTCTTCATAAAAAGGGGAAGAAGTCCGAAGCCTCCAATTATAGGGGTATTTCTAAATTGTCTTCCATTGGTAGTGTCACATTCTCGGGTGCTTATGTACGCGGATGATGTCAAGCTTTACCTTAGTTTTAAAGACAAATCGTCTTCTTGCCTACTTCAATCGGATCTTAATGATCTTCAGAGTTGGTGTGAAACAAACCTATTAAACCTTAACGGCTCTAAATGTAAAGTTATGTCTTTTTATAGATGCACTCCATACTTAGCAACTTATTATCTTAACGGCACTGCCTTAGAGCGGTTAGATATTATTAATGACTTAGGTGTTCTTATGGACCATAAATTAACTTTTAATCCTCATATTTCTGCTACAGTTAGTAAAGCTATGAATGTTCTTGGGTTTGTGAAACGATGGTCAAAAGAGTTTGACGATCCGTACACAACCAAAATTCTGTATACATCTTTAATCCGTCCTATCTTAGAGTACGGATCTTGCATATGGTCACCTCAATATGAGACGCACCAAAGTAAAATTGAATCTGTTCAAAAACAATTTCTGCTTTTTGCACTTCGCGGTCTAAATTGGGATCGCAATGTCAATTTGCCATCATACTCCAGTAGGCTTCTTTTAATCGATCTTCCTTCTTTAATTAATCGTAGAGTAATGCTTGGTGCTATCTTTATTCATAAACTTTTAATAGGTGAAATAGACTCTCCTGAGCTATTGAACCAGTTAAACCTATCTGTACCCCGTAGACCTATTAGAAATTTTATTCCTCTATCCTTAAAACACTGTAGTTCTAACTATTCTTTGCATGAACCTTTTTGAGTCCTATGTTCTGATTACAATCTTCTGTATCCCGTAATTAGATCAGAAGCCTCTCTTTCCCTTGTGAAAACTCCTATTTTAGCACATTTAGCTCGTAATTAGCTGTAGTTAATCATATTTTTAATTGTTTGTCCGTTTTATTTTTATTTGTTCACGTGATCGTGCCGTCCGATATGCGGCTGCGCCCCACGGTCGGTCGGGCGGGAGGTGGACAGCGCTCTGCTTGGGCTCTCGCGAAACAGGCTATGTCCTGGTGTCGTATGGGCCACTTGAACGTACTTCGCATTGTACGCGTCAACGTCCAGACAATAGAAGATATCTTAAAAGTATGTAAAAGAAAATAAAATTAAATCAAAAAATCTGAGGATAACCCTAACGTAGCTTCAAGGGGAATTTATTCAATTAAATTAAAAAGTTGTGAAATATGGTGGAATGGGCCAAAATGGCTTGGTGAGTGAAAACAAAAATGGCCTAGAGAAAAAACAGATTATTTCGAGGTTATAGTAAATACCGCCTTGTCTAATACAGTAAATAGTAGTATGCAGGAGCTAAGTGAAAAGTATTCCTGTATGAATAAGCTGTTCAGAATTACGATATAGGTATGTATTAAGATTTATTGAGCTAGGTGTATCCATCATATTTAACCGTCAATGAGCTCAAGAATGCTAAAAATTGTATTATTAAACACCAACAGCCATACCAACATAGCAGAGGGATATCATGTCCTACGCAGAACAAGCAAATTGACATGAAAAGCAAAACTCTAAGCTTAAGTACATTTTTGGAGAACGATTGAATATTACGCTTAGGGCAAGATTCAAAGCAAATTTTGGATTTTCGGTTTAAGAAACGCCCTTAAGAAATACCTGAGGGAATGTGTTACATGTGCCAGATATCGTCAAGTAACTACGGAAAAAATTAAGGGTAACCTACCCAAAAACAGAGTAACGGTATCGTCTCTTTTTCAGAACACAAGGGTATATTTTGCCGGCCCATATCATATAAGGTGCTCGAAAAACCGAGGTCAAAAAACTTACAAAGGTTATATAGCAGTATTATCAACTAAGGCAATTCATTTATAAGTTGTTAGTTACTTGACAACTTCCTAGCAGCAGGTTAAATGCGCTAATATATATTCCGATAGTATGACGATTTTAGTGGAAGCGGCTAGAAGGCTCGTAGAAGAGTTAAAAAAGCTGATCAAGATAACGTCCAAATTGCTCCTGTCCTACAGCAAAAAATGATAAGCTGGCATTTTAGCCCCCCGGCAGGACCTCACTTTGGAGCTTTTTGGGAACAGGTTGACATGTCGATCCCTATAATGAGGGATTCTTGTCCAAAGTTATATAATTTCGAAGACCAGTGTCATTTCTTATTAACGAACACGGTAAAACAAATTACGGAATTCGAAGAAAATAATAGATTGTTTATGAGTAAAAATAAGCCTAGAAGCAAGCAAGCACCGTTTGAATTTATGGGTTCACTGTACCATATATTATTTGGGATCATGGATGCGGATGACAGAGTACAGGTGGAAGAAAACATAAGAAGTTTATTGACAAATCGCCAAATTTTGAAACACCTAGAAGAAAAGCAAACATCGACCCACGACAAACATTCTGAAGGCAACTATGTAAGTATAATAATTAACGCAACATGAAAAACCAAATTAAAAATATGACAGAATTACTAAAAGAAAGCTATTACGTATATAGAGAATCCATTTAGTTCTTCATGATTGTAAGGCAATTGAATTCCGTGGATGATAAATGTAAAAAAATTCAGACAGGAATTATAAATCTTTTGATAGACATTAACCATGGTAGGCTAAACCCTAACATATTAAAACCAAGATAGATAAAGTTGGAAAAAAGAAAAATGAAGGACAAGTTGTCCGAAGTATGCTACCAGGTAAAAGAACAGGTACTGAGTTAAAAAAATATATACTCTGTTGCAAGCAAAGGTCTTTTTATAGACAGAAAACTAATTATAAATGCAAAAATACCACTTTTTCCTCCACAGAGTTATTTCAGTGCCTGTTCGATTGAACAATAATCAAATGGTTCATATAGATTGGCAGTACTTAATAATTGTTAAATGCTATAGCTTTGACAGTTTTCCACGAATTTACTTCAAATTCATAGAACATTCTTAAAATGTTACAGATTAAAAAAAAAAATAATAATAAAAAGCACAAGCGTGTAAAAAAATCAAAGAAGCTAAGTTTATATATATAAACTATAAATTTACTTTTTTTTCCATAAATTAACTTATCAGAGCACAAAACAAAACCTTCAAATTCCCTTTTATGCACCCATTGTGCGAAATGGTATATTAAAGTCGAAAAAATGTATGTAACTGGCAGAGACTGTAAAAGCTAGACCAAATTTCGTATGTAGACTCGTGTAGTAGTAGTTTGCCACCCCGAATTCCGCCCCTGCAAATTAAATAAAACTGATTTTCTCAAAAATGAACAAATTTAAAGTTAATTTAGAAAAAAAAAAAGAAGGCGTCTAACGGTTAGACACGATAGAAGTGAAACCTTCCGTAAAACAAACTGAGAGAGAATGAGACGAAAGCAGCATTAGGAGCGGGATAATTATAGGTTCATTATAATATTGCTATAAAGGTCATGTTTTATTTTCTTCATTTTATTATTATTCATCCTCAATGTTTTCAATTTCAACAAATGATACGAGTGGCTTATGATAGCTAAAATATGATACAAATGCTTTGGTTTCGATGTTGTCAACATATCTTTGAAATACCGCGTCAATTGTTGTTTTTGATCGTGTTGTTGATTCAGTGCGATTGTTACACATTTTTAAAGTGAATGTTGTATTGAGAAAGTCAATTAAAGGAACCGCTGTGTCCAATGCAAAATTTACGTTAAAATCGCCACTTAAAATCATTGGAACTTTATCGTAATCTTTTCTAAGTATCCGCGATACTTCTGGTGTATACTTTATTAAATTTTCATGAATGAATTCCGTGATGCTATTTATTGATTGATTGGGTGAAATATAAATTGCCACAATTAAAACAGTTTTTCCATTGCTCAATCTGGTTTCGCATGCACATATTTCTCCCACTTTAGAGAGCTGAACAGACAGTGATTCTAGTTGCTGTGCATTCATTCATTATATATTTTGTGATACATTTTTATTTACTTTTTATACCCTTGCAGAGGGTATTGTAAAATTGGTCAGATGTTCGTAACGCACAGAAGGAGGCGTTTACGACTTGAGAAGCTGAGTTGATATAGCCATGTCCATCTGTCCGTCCGTCTGTGCGTATGCGTTTTACTCAGCCGTCTTAAGAGCTATCGGGATGAAATCTTTTTTTGGGGTTTTTTATTACCCGGGTAAGATAAAGTATGAAAATCCTTAGGATCGGACCACTATATCATATAGGTCTAGAAGAAAACATTTTGCGGACATGGCTATATCAACTCAGCTTCTCATGCTGATCAAGAATTTATATACTTTATGGGGTCGTAAACGCCTCCTTCTGTGCGTTACGAACATCTGACCAATTTTACAATACTCTCTGCAAGGGTATAAAAAGTAAATAAAAAGTAAATAAAAATGTATCACAAAAAAATATATAAACATATAAAAAGCATTATGAATAAAAATATTTGCATCTCATTCTCTCGCAGCGAGCACACTAACTACAGAACTCGACGGCAATTTACAAAGTGTCGACGTGGCTCTGTTGTTAGTGTGCTCGCTTGGCGATCGGGCGGCCGGGGTTCGACTCCCAGCTTGGTCGAAGTTTTTCGTAATGCTTTTTATTCATAATGCTTTTTATATATTTGCATCTCATTCTCTCGCAGCGAGCACACTAACTACAGAACTCGACGGCAATTTACAAAGTGTCGACGTGGCTCTCTGTTGTTAGTGTGCTCGCTTGGCGATCGGGCGGCCGGGGTTCGACTCCCAGCTTGGTCGAAGTTTTTTCATAATGCTTTTTATTTATAATGCTTTTTATATATTTGCATCTCATTCTCTCGCAGGCTAAATACTATAAGATCTATATGTGTCTCTGTTTAGTGTCGCTTTTTCGTTTCATCGAGTCTGAAATCACTCCCAACGATTCTAAAGAAGTTTTCACTTCAAAAAATTGGATTTCGCAAATTTTTGCCTATCGATATAAAATTGAGCACACTAATTTGTCTTTTAAATTTCTAACAGCTTACCAAATTTGATTAAAATCGGAAAAAAAACATGGAAAATATACGTGAGCTAGCTACTAGAGTGTAGAGGAGTTAGTAACTAGAGTGCTAGTGTGTTGGTAAAAGTGAGCGAGATAACGAATGCTATGAAACAGATTTAAAAGTGCATACTTACGTTGAAATTTAAAATATTCACCTGGACATTATTTCGTTATACTCGCAATTTTTTTCCGGCACGCACACACACATAGTTTATGTAGCGTCTGTATGTCTGAGTAAGCATGTGCTCTGCTGATTCAAACAATTACGTAGTAGACCGGGCACCGCTGCCGTTTGAACAGAGCCGACTTATATTGACTGTAACATGCGGTCTATTGGTCCGATCGGATTAAATCTTTGGGATCTCCACTCCGATTGTACGAACACCTAGGTCTCGCAGACTATAAAAGATAGAGTCACCAAGTTTGGTATGTATACACGAGTCTACATCTATGTAAATATATAGAGTTCGGTATTCGACATGGATAGACCAACTCAGCTGTTGATTCTGATCAAAAATTTTTATACTTTATTGGGTCGGAAAAGCTTCCCCCAGAATTTACATAAGACTTATTTTTTTTTAAACAATAACAGATAGAGACATCAAGTGTAGTATATACTATATGTACATATATATGTACACTCTTTTAGTTAGCGCGCAGATATTAATTGTTTAAAATTAATGCCACGCCCTCTTCCGTTCCCAGAATTTACATAACTCTCCATGCACCTATAGGGTAAAGTGGTATATTTAAGTCGCCAATATGTATGTAACAGGCAGAAGGAATCTTGTCGACCTCTGGAGGCTTTTTTGACTGGACGTTGACGCGTACAATGCGAAGTACGTACAAGAAGCCCATACGACATCAGGACATGGGCCTGACCTGTTTTGCGTGAGGCAGAGTAGAAGGCTGTCCATCTCGCGCCTGACCGACCGTGAGGCGCAGCCGTATATCGGACGTCACGATCGCGTAGACAAATTCAAAATAAACGGACAAAAAAATAAAATATGATTAACTACAGCTAATTACGAGCTAAGTGTGATAAAATAGAGGTTTTTAGAAAAGAAAGAGAGGCTTCTGAACTGATTTCGGGATACAGAAGATTGTAATCAGAGCAAAGGACTCGAAAAGGTTCATGCATAGTTATAGATAGAGGAATAAAATTTCTTGTATGTCTACGGTAGATAGATTTAACTGGTTCAATAGCTCAGGAAAGTCTCATTCACCTATTACAAGTTTGTGTATAAAGATAGCACCAAGCATTACTCTACGATTAATTAAATAAGGAAGATTGATTAAAAGAAGCATATTGAAGTATGATTTGCGTTCCCAATTTAGATCGCGAAGGGCAAAAACAGAAATTGCCTTTGAACAGATTTAATTTTATTTTGGCCATATGCAAGATCCTTACACTAAGATAGGACCATGTACATACATATAGGTATATATATTCTTGATCAGCATCAACAGCCGAGCCGAACTAGCCTTGTCCTTTTCCTGATTTGGATACTCCAATTCATTTGCCTATTTTTGGTATATCACTGATCAAAGTTCGGCACAAAGGGAGCCCAAAATAATTGTTAATATATGTGTGCACTTGCTTGTGTGCGTATGTTGCATTACACTGCGCAAAATGAAAACAGAAACAATTTTGTGTTAAAATCAAGAAAACGAGCGCAACCGTTAATCTGATGCAATGAATGTTACAGAACACAAAGCAATAATCAACATGGAAAAATATTCACATACATACATACTTATGTGTGTACTTGTTTATTCGCATATTGAAAGCTCTTTGCCAAATACCAGTCATGAGTTTCAAGACTTTATAGACACGTATCAATTAAAGTTGCCACGAATAGTAAATTGACCAAATACGGTATATTTGACAACGCTGTCGGCTGAAGTGCCGAGTACTAAAAAAACCATCTTAAAATCAAACATGCTGACCAATACGCTAAAAGCAGAATTAATTAAAGAATTAATGTTCCATCGCTAAGTGGCAGCAGTTTCTGGAACGTCCAGGTCAAATGAACGGCAGCTAACCCTGAAAGGATCCCAAATCAATAAAATATCATTACTTCATTGGCGAAATGATTGCTTAAGATAACGAACCAGGCTTATGGCATTATAAAGTACCTAATCGCACTTACATGACTGAGAAAACTGTTCTTCATATATTCAACAGCATCATTATCAGTAACATCTGATATATCGACATACCAGCACAATGACGGGAGCTTTCTGATCTTAACTGCGCATATCATTGGATATCATTGTGAAACATGACGTTTTACCTATGAAATCATTGATATTACAGTAAGATCAAATAGTCCTCAATCAAAGATCCAATAACTTGTCCATGATAGTGGCAGAAAATGATTCAGGCAGGTGCTTTATTCATTCACTGCAAAGAGCTATAGAGGAGTCGCTAAAATCTCAACTACAGATGATAGTTGCTGGGAGACAAATTGTTACCCATTTCAATCACGCTTAGCAGAGTAGAAACATAATTCATTCAAGAAGAACTTAACGTGCCCAACCACCAACTAGTACAAGATGTAAGCACAGGCTGAAATTCTACGTATTATTTAATGGAGCCACAATCCAAGCGAGCTATATCCTTGTATATAACAGATCATTAAACTTTAATAAGTCTGACGCATACGCAATGGGAACTATTGGAACAATGTATCAAATTCGTCAAACCATTTGGAGAGATAAACAATAACCAGCTCACATGCAGTAACTTTATTAAAGTGTCTTGGGAAAGCAAAAAACAATGAGATTATCGCAGCATGCCGAACTTAAAAGACGATGCAGCTTCGATGAGAAAAAAATATCTGGTAGCTAGTTTTCTGGATCCTCGCTTCAAAACCAGTTTCCTAGGATTAGGAGCAAAACAAAAAATTCTTCTACAAGCTCTTCTACAATTGGTAAAAGAAGAATGAAAATGATAGAACTATTGGAATACACGCAGTTTCTGGAACTGATTTGAGGAGGACGTAGAGAAAAATACTGTAGCAAAGGGGTTTTTTATTATACCCTTGCAGAGGGTATTATAAAATTGGTCAGATGTTTGTAACGCACAGAAGGAGACGTTTCCGACCCCATAAAGTATATATATTCTTGATCAGCATGATAAGCTGAGTTGATATAGCCATGTCCGTCTGTCCGTCTGCCCGTCCGTCCGTACGTCTGTGCGTTTGCGTTTTACTCAGCCGTCTTATTTTCGGGGTTTTTTATTACGGGAAAAATAAAGTATGAAAACCATCAGGATCGGACCACTATATCATATAGCTCTAGAAGAACTAGAAGAAACATTTTCATAAAAATTGTATGCTATGAAATTTACATATGTGATATAAAACCCCAGATCCCAAAATTTGAATGTAATCGGATGAATATAACACAAGTTACAGTCAATATAATAATCGGCTCTGCTCCCAGCTCTGCCGGCAGCGCTGCTTGCTGTCTACTACGTCTTTTGTCATCAACAGAGTACATGCATACACACACAGACGCAACGCTACATAAACTGTATGTGTATGCGTGCGTTGCTTTGCTTTGGGAATGAGGGAAGAAGAAGAACAAATTGTAAAATAGAAAGTAAAATTGTTTTGTTTGTATATTGATGAATTGAGTTGCAGAAAACAAACATGTAAAATTATTATTACCAAGGACTGCAAGGTTATATAAACTTCGGCATAGCCGATGTTAGCTTCTTTGATATTTTTTGTTTGAAAACAGTTCGCACAAATAGGAAGGCCGAGCCTTACAAGCAGTGGTTAGTCAATAAAAAATATAAACCAAATCTCTCAAAATTCGTTAAAGTTTATCTTTCTTCTCCTGGAAGTAGCGTGAATAGTGAAAGGTAAAATTTACAATGAAAAGCGTAATCGTTTGCTACCAAAAAATGCTAAAAAGCTTGTTTTATCCATTACAACTTACTTAATAAATACATGATTTTGAAACATATAACGGGACGACCAACTAAACAATATAATGTTCAAGCCTTAATGCGAAACAATACATGGGAACAAGTTTAATCACCAGCTGGTGTGAAACCCATTGGATGCAAATGGATAATTACCCTGCAAGAGAATGCAGCTGGAGAAATCGAACGATACAAAGCAAGGCTCGTGGCAAAAGGGTGCAGCCAGAAATATGGAATAGATTATAATGAAACTTATTCACCGGTGGTGCACTATGCTACAATACGGATGATCCTTGCAATGGCAGCGGAATATGAACTATACGTTCATCAAATTGATGTATCGACGGCGTACTCGAATGGAGATTTTGGAGAAGGGGTCTATATATAGCAACCGGAGTTTACCGATGACAAATCTGGCGGTGCGCTGAAGCCGAAAAAATCGATATACGGTCTAACACAAGCTGGCCGAGTTTGAAACACAACGTTGGACGCAGCCATACCTGTACACAAGATGTACACCGAATAAGACGATTGACGTAATCGCCGTATATATTGATAAATTGCTGCTTGCGTGTTTAGACAAGAGTAATATGTTAGCTAAACAGGCTATCTCTTCTAAATTTTAGGTTGTCGACAAAGGACCGCTTACACACTTCCTGGGTCTCGAAATCAAAAGTGATGGTGACAAAGGGGCTATACGTCTAAGCCAAAGAATGCATATCATGGGCCTGATGAAGGAACTGGGCACGGAGATTTGCCGCACAGTATCCACCTCGTTAGAAGCTAATTTCCAGGTTAAGTGCGACAACAAGTCGTGCAAACGCATCGATGTAACGGAGTATCAATCCATACTATGCTCTTTGATGTATATTAAGCTATAATCACGACCAGACGTTTTGCACTCGGTTTGCAAATTATCACAGAGGAATACGGATCCCCATGGATAGCATTTCGCAGCAGCGAAACACATGCTGAGATATCTGAACCAGACGGCAGATATGGCCATAACATACAAGAAGAGGGGTGTCGCAATCACAGGCTATGTAGACGCAGATTGGGAGATGACTCAACTGATAGAAAATCCTACACTGGATACACATTCAGTCAGTCGGCTAAGTCTCTCATGGACATCAAGGAAGCAAAAATCTGTGGTTCTAAGTAATACCGATGCAGAATATATACATCCGATGCTGCAAAAGAGGCTATTTATATAAGAAAACTGAGATGAAATTGTATTTTAAGCTTGATTGTATAACCTGATATGGCGATTGCTTAAAATCTTGTAAAAACCCCTGTTTATTATGCTAGAAGCAAACATATTGATGTGAAGTACCACCATATAAGAAACTCATTTGAAGAGAATTTGATTAATCTAGAATACTGTCCAACAACCGAAATGATTGCTGATATTCTAAATAAGAATCTATGTAAAGTTAATCATTAAAGATATACGGATGATAAAGATAAATGATTTCGCAATTCTGTGCTGCATCTGTCAACCCGATACATGTGGCAACACTAGTAAAGCTTCTGTAATAAATTGAGCTCATTGGACATCCTCAAAGTCAAAAAGACGAAATCCAAAAACAAGTCCACTTTTGCTGGTAACAAAAAAGTCGCTTCCAAATTCCAAAAAAAAAAAAAGGCGATTAGTAATTGACTATCGCCAGAATTATAAAAAAAACTGTTGTCGATAAATTTCCACTTCCTATAATTGACGACATCTTGGATCAACTAGGTAGCAAAATATTTTTCAAGCCTGGAATTAATGTCAGGTTTCCAGCAAATTGAACTTAAAGAAGAATCAAGAGATGTTACGTCTTTTTCAACAAACAATGGTTCGTATCGCTTCACGCGATTACCATTTGGTTTAACAATAGCGCCAAATTCAATTCAGAAAACGATGACTATAGCATTCACTGCACTTGAACCTTCGCAAACATTCCTTTATATATACTTAGTAGTCATTGGTTGTTCCCAAAATCATATGCTCAAAAACTCAAAATGTTCATTTTTCATGCGTGTAGTCACTTTTCTAGGACATAAATGCACTGACAAAGAAATCTTGCTCAACGACACCAAATATGACGCTATTCAAAATTATCCGGTCCCACACGATGCGGATAGCGCTAGAATATTTGTTGCATTTTGCAACAATTACAGAAGATTCATAAAGAATTTAGGCGAATATTCTCGTCACATAACAAGATTATGTAAAAAATATATAAAATTCGAATGGACACTTGACTGTCAAAACGCCTTCGAGCATCTAAGATGGGCACTAATGAATCCCACTCTTTTACAATACCCAGATTTCAGCAAAGAATTTTGCATAATCACAGATGCAAGTAAGCAAGCATATGGTACAACCTAACTAAAAATAAAAACTGACTCCAACTCCCAGTGGCATACGCATCAAGAGCATTCACAGAAGATTAAAGCAACAAAAGCACAACAGAACATTAGAAGCTATTCATTGGGTAATGACACATTTCAGACCATATATTTATGGTAGACCACAGAGCACTTACCTATCTATTTTCAATGGTAAGCTCCAGTTCCAAACTGACGCGAATGAGACTTGAATTACAGGTATACAATTTCACAGTAGAGTTTACTACGTAGTAAAGAGTAAGGACAACTACGTAGCTGATGCCCTATTGACAATTACAATCAAGGACTTACAAAACATACAACTAAATAATAAAATTGTAAAAGTCACTACCAGAATTCAAAGTAAACAGTTAAACTCCTGCGCAGGAGAGATTTGCATAAGCAAACTCTAAATGCTTCTCAGCCCAACATATACGAAGTCATTGTAATGTCAGCCAGGTACGAAAAGTACTGACCTTGCGAATTACAGATACTCTATGTAAACTAAAACATGGAAAAAAAAGTCAAAAAGCAAAAACAACTAAACACACAAAAACTCCATTATTCATTACCGAAACGCCACAAATGGCTTTTGACAGGGTAATTGTGGATACGATCGGTCCACTACCTTAACTGATTAACAAGGAAATGAATATGCAGTATTGTTAATCTGCGATTTAACTAAACACCTTGTAGCAATACCATCTAGAGACAAAAGTGCGAAAAAAAATAGCAAAATCGATATTTGAAGATTTTATTCTGAAGTACGGTCCAATGAAGACATTCATTAAAGACATGCGAACAGAATATGCAAATTCCATAATTGAAGATTTATGTAAAAATCTGCAAATTAAAAACATAACATCAACCGCACATCATCACCAGACTGTAGGTACCGTGGAGCGAAGCGTCGGAACACTTAATGAGTTTATACGTTTATACATATCAGTCGATAAAACAGATTGGGATGTATGGCTACAATACTTCGCATATTGCTTTAACACAACACCCTCTATGGCAAATTACTATTGTCCATATGAGTTAGTATTTGGTAAAACTTCAAATTTGTTAAAACAAATTAATAGAATAGATGGCATTAAACCACTTTACAATTTGACTACCCTTGTACACCATGGCTTCCGTAAAAAGTGTCAAACTGATGTTATTTATACTGACTTTAGTAAGGCTTTCGATACGGATCATTCTATGCTTCTCGCGAAACTTAACATAATGGGTTTTTCCGCAAAACTATTGGCTTGGTTAAAGTCGTATCTTATTGGCAGAACCCAAGAGGTGTCTTTTCGTTCCTCGATATCTAAAACTGTTCGAGTTACGTCAGGTGTACCCCAAGGCAGTCATCTGGGCCCACTGTTATTTACACTGTTTATAAATGATTTGCCTTTGGCCTTGGCTCATTCACGCGTTCTCATGTTTGCGGATGACGTCAAGATTTGTTATTCCTATAATGATCCTTCTTTCCAACAGTACTTGCAATCAGATCTCGATGCGTTCTGTGATTGGTGCCACGTTAATAAATTACACCTTAATGCCTCTAAGTGTTCTTCTATGACTTTCAGTCGTTTGTCTCCGTTCCTAGCTCATTACTCTGTTAAGTCTGTTCTGTTAGATTGTGTACCATCGTTCAAAGACTTAGGCGTTATGTTTGACCCAAAACTTTCATTTAATGTTCATATTTCTTCTATTGTCAATAGAGCATGCAGCCTTCTTGGCTTCATTAAACGTTGGGCCAAAGAATTTGATGATCCCTATGTAACAAAGGTTTTATACACTTCGTTAGTTCGCCCTACTCTCGAATATTGCTCGCCAGTGTGGAATCCGCAATATGATGTTCACCAGCGTATTGAATCGGTACAGCAGCAATTCCTTAAGTTTGCGTTACTCGGTCTTAATTGGGACCCGAGTCTTCGCCTACCTTCTTATTCTAGCAGACTTCTTCTTATTAATCTTACTTCACTTTACAACCGTAGGCTCGTGTTTGGCATTTTCTTTCTCCATAAACTAGTCAACGGCGAAGTCATTTCTACTAATTTACTAGATACGCTATATTTTTGTGTTCCCTCACGTCGTACCAGAAACTTTTTTCCTATTCACCTTAGTAGAAGTCTGACTAACTACTCTCTTCATGAACCTTTTCGTGTTCTTTGCCAATCTTTTAACAACCTTTCTCACCTAATTTCTCCTCATCTTTCTGTCACTTCTCTTCGCGCTATACTTTTTAATCATCTACAGCGAAACCAATAATAATATTCTGGACTTGGATTGGCTGCAACTCATCCCTGACCACATTGGCTGTGACTCGGGGCATAGCTGGCACCTTATGCAAATAAAACACATCCACCGGGTCGAGGATGTTTAGTAGTGTATATAGCTAAGCTATCTTTTTCAATTAATTACTATCTGTCTTTAGCTTAAGCTTTTTCGTCGACTGCTGTGTTAGTTGACGTAAATAAATAAATAAACGGCTGTGCCAAATTTGATCAAGATCGGGTGACTATATCATATAGCTCCCATAGGAACGATCTTTCGAAAACAGTGACTTTTGTCAATAACATCGTTACTTTTGACGCGATTGCTTTCAAATTAAACATTTGTTAGTTTAATATATGTATCTGTTAATGACTGCCGAATTTGATCAAGATCCGGTTACTATATCATATAGCTCCCATAGGAACGATCGGTGGAAAACAGTGACTTTGATAAATATCTTAGTTTTTTTCCTATGCTAAGATTGTTGGCCATTCTTTCGCAAACATTAGCCTTTTTAGCTTGAACGTTACCATAAAAGTTGCAAGGGTATACAATCTTTGACGCGGTCGAAGTTAGCCCCGGCCGTCTGGTTTTTAGCTCTATTTGAATATCCTTAGCCAACTCTCGGAGGGTTGTATCCATTTTATTTTTCTTCACTTTTAGAATATAGGAACAATCTCGTAAAGAAAGCTTTCTTGGTGTGCCCTTAGAACTGTGCAATTTCCGCCTATTGCTGTATACACAGTTCTAAGTTTAAAATTAAACATATCGGCCAATTTTGCGCTGTCTTACCCTTGCTATAATTGAAATACACTAATTGTATTAAATTTTCATCAGGGCCATTGCAAAAAATACAAATAATAAGGACGTGCCATCAGCCGAAGAAAATTTTACAAAAGAATGAGTGCAAAATAGACTTGAGAAAAAATTGTGACAGGTTATAGTCATTGCCATTCAATATATGTAAAAATATATAATCTGTTGTGAAATTACGTATTTTGATTTCTTTGACTTCGTACATGAACAAACTCATATGCGTTGATTTATTGACTTTTAATTATATTCTTTACTCAAATCAATGTTGAGCCGAATGAACGTACGCCCAAATGATCGGTTTGCACATTGAGCATGAATAAACTCAACAGTGAGTTCGTGTACATATGAATGTTTGATCGTTTGAGACGAATGGAACGATTATGGAACCGAAATGTGTACCGAAGGCTGTGCATATACATGTATACATGTATGTAAACAATTCATATGCTCATCAGCATGAGCTGATTTTCATTTAACGCTGACTTACGCCCAGTGAGTGGAATTGAGTAAGAATTTTACCGTATGATTAAATCAAGATAAAAATTAATTTTGCAGCTGTCTGTCCTGTATCAACAACAACGCGTTTTAGTAAGGAAAAAAAATACATTGAAATCAACTCACCGAGCGCAGTGGATGTATGAACATATGTACATACATACGGTTGCGGACAAAACTCTACATACGACCAGGTTTTTGCGTTCTTCCGGTAAACTGCATTGAGAATTGAAAAAATTTATATGCCATAATTTAGGATGGCCACGTAGTGGCTCTTTTGGCTCTATACCGGCAGAGGCAGGGCATAGAAAAAGGTTACTTTTGCGAGTCGACGCACACAAAAATTTATCTCTAGTGTCTCTCGTTTTATGACGGGTCATAACCGACCTCTTTTGGACGCACTTCTTACCGATCTACCGGTATATGGGGAAAATAGCAAGAGATGATCAAGAATATATATACTTTAAGGAGTCGATAAGGCTTCCTTCTGCCTGTTACATACATTTTGCCGACTTTAATAGGTATATTTCACCCTAAAGGTGGATGGTATAAAAATTTTGTCTTAATATGAAAGATGCTCATACAGTAGGGGGTTGGGTTTTATTTTAAAACATGGGCCGTGTACGAAACTTGCAGCCCACATCCATCTCTTCGAATTTAAAATTGCCAATATGTGCTTTATCATTAACACACACTGTCTCTTCAGAGGCACCTTTTACGCGTAGACAGTTTGGGTAAAGGAATTCGTTATGTAATTTTAAATATTACCTATGTATGTATGAACATACACACATCCATACATACATATGTATCTATGTACGTCGTGTACTTTTATCAAGAAATGATATTATGTATGAATATAATACATATGAATATAAACATTTCCAAATACAAGGAATATTAAAATATGTCCACAGGCATTACCTTTAGAGCTGGGATTTCTATCGATGACACTATCGATGAAACTGGTCATACCAAATCGGAACCTTTCTGAAGGTTAAATATCGAAATTGTTTTGTATTTAGGCCCGATTCCCACTAACTACATCTCCGGGAACAGTTGGAATAAACGGTGAATGTTAAATAGTGAATCCCATCTCTTAACAGCTGATTTTACGGCTGCCACAGGCAGACTTGTTGCAAAGCGCTACACGAAAAATAAAAATTTTTAAAGTTCTGCAGTAGTTTTATTAATTTAAAGACTTTATATAACTGTAGGCCTATGCCTAGGTATGTCAATACACACATACAAATACATTTATACTTACATATGTACATATGTGTATGTCTTATAGGGATCCTTGCAGTAGGGTTCCAACTACAACTTGTTTCGACAACTATATCAAACTCGACTAGAATATATCAAACTAGACTAAACGGCCGGCAACGCGACTCAAGCTTGTTTACTGTTTCTTTTCTTTACCTCTCACATAAGTAGAGAAAAGTTGAAAATTTTAGAGATCGGAGGAACATGGAATGCAAATTAGCTTACTATACACCTACAAAAAAATAGGTGTGAGCGGGGCTTTCCAAATGTCCATACAAAAAAAATATATGACAAGTTCATATAACTGATTCTTAAATATTCTTAATACTATCATGAAGTAAAATAAGTAAGTCCCAAGTATAAAAGAAACGCTTTAAAAAAATGTGGGCTATTCGAATCGGTTAACCCAAAAACGGCCTGGTCACAATAATAGGTATATTTTAGACATGATGAAAAAAATGTAATAAAAAAGGTAATTTTTCCCAAATGCTACTTTTTTAAGGGGATAATATTGAAAAAAAAGGTTTAGTTGGAACTTTTTGCGGTGTGAAAAAGGGGAAGCCCAAGAAATTGAGTTCGGGTATGCGAATCGGCAGTCTAGTGGTTTGGCAGTCCAGTGGTTTTCCATACCAAGAAATTTGTTTGACTCATTCGTATTTCCAAAATTAGGCAAATTTCTGTGAAAGATTTTATTGAAAACCGTAATTCATCTTTTTGATGAAGATTTTAACTGGGTAACATTTTTTAACAAGCTTCTAAGATAAACACCCTGACAACTTGGTACCTTGAGTGGAAAAATAAAACTTTGGACCTTAATTTTAGTAAGAACTTTTAACAGCACACAATTTTTACGAAAAAAACGGAAATACAGGGTGCAACACCTGTGTAGAGTCCTGCAGGTAAACAGAGTCGTCTGGGCCCACGAATATCGAACAACTTAACAAGAATAATTGTCAGTATTCACAATTCTAAATGTGTTCAGTAAATTCAATCAAGTATTGGACCATAGTTACAGTTTCAAATTAACACTAGATTTGGCCAATTAAAAAAGTTGGTATATTACGAATTATGGTCAAATTATTTTTTTTAAGGCTGGTAATTATTACTGACTTATTTTACTTCATGATACTACCACTAATCATTAAGCATCGGTTTTCCAATCGTAGAACGTGCCACATAATTTAAAAATAGGCAGTTCACGAATCCTGAGGCTCACACCTATTTCTTATATGAGTTTAGAGATGCCAACATTTTGTTTGCTGTACAGCACAAGCTAGGAGGTGTAACTAAAGACTGGCTGGATATAGCAGATTTGGGGTCAATTTAAGGATGCTCTACTAAAAGATTTTCCAAGTGTAATTAATATATCTCGCAAATGACGCGCCGCAAGAGAAAAAACAACGAAACTTTGATTGAATAAATAATGGCGATAGGTCAAAAAGCTAATATAGACGATAGATCCATCAACTCATATATTATCAATGTATTAAATCAGCAAGAATCAACAAAAGCCTTACACTGCACATTGGATAAAATTCCCAAAATTTTGGCATAAATTACAAAATTTTTTTTTGGAAAATCTGATTTTTTTTATTTCTTTCTAATTAAAAACATTCCAATAAGTGTAAAAATAATTTTTAAAAATTTTTAGGGATTGCCCTTAATGTTTTACGCTTATTCAAAGTCAGCTGTTTTACGGTTGCATTGGTTATTGAAAAAAAACGCGGGAAAGCTTCTTTGACTTTCAAAGTAAACAAAACAAAAGTATTTGCATTTGTGAAAAAGAAAAAATCCACGAAGGTATGTAAAATGAGATGTTTGTGTAGATTTTGTAGTTTTTGTTATTTATTGTCCAGTTGTCCAATGTGTTGCTATGTGTATTTGTAGATCAAAACTAAAACTTGTTTGTGTGTTTCGTCAGGCCTAACTTTTGAAGCGAGAAAAGGTTAGAAAATGTATAAATAACAGGTTGTACACTAATCTTCGACTAATCCAATACTGAAAAGACTTCTTGCTCATATTTGCCCCTTTTCGAAATAATCGACATGTTGCAGTTACACACGAGTTCTGCCATTTCATTTTGTTGGAAGTGTGGAACAGCAACAGTCGCGAAGAAAACGCTGTTCAAAACTATATTGTGCAGCAAATAGGTCAGGAAAATCTATCGGTGGATCAACAAAATGTAATTAAGCTGAAAGTGAAACAATTCGTCAAATTCATCAAATTTAATTTGCCAAAATGCAATCGGATGGTGGAACGCTTTAAAACAAAGCACACACGTTGGCTAGAGTCAAGTATCAAAGTTACTTCGAGTGATAGAACACTTGAAAGAGCAGGTCGAAAGCATTTAAACTATAACGATGCAGGTCCTCGTTTAAAACGGAAATTAGCATCTGAACTTGCTTCACAAGACGACAACTCGACTCCTATTTTAATACATGCCGCATTGCTTTCGTCAAAAAAATTAAAAGAGACAGATACATCCTTTGTTCTGAAAAAAGCCATAAGCAACGAGAATTTAAGTGAGAAAAAAAAAAACTGGAGAAACGTGACCCATTGCCACTAAGTGTTGATGAAGCATTAGCTTTTCTGATTGAAAACGGATTGACTAAACAGCAATACCTGAGCATCAAGGCCCTTAACAAACAGCAAGGATGTGACATTTATCCACCTTACGCAAAAGTGAGAGAAAGTGAGCTGAAATGTAGACCTGAAGAAATCATGTACTACGAAACTAAAGTGGAAGTCCCGTTTCAAAATTTATTAAACCACACAGTGGATCGTATTCTGGAGATGCAGCAAGACGTTCTTGAAATATCCAATTCTTCACGTTGTACATTGATGTTAAGCTACGGCTTCGATGGTTCTACTGGACAAGGCATTTACAAACAGAAATTTCAGGAAAATGACCTTATCGGATTAGACCATTCACTATTTGTTACAACGATGATCCCATTACAATTAGTTGATGAGTTCAATGAAGTCATTTGGCGTAATTCTACTCCACAATCTGTAAGATTTTGTCGGCCATTAAAACTTCAGTTTATTAAGGAAACAACCGAACTCATACTACAAGAAAAATCTAATTTGGATGGACAGATAAAAAATCTTCAGTCATTTGTATATTTTCAAAGAAAAAAGGATCCTCGTTGATTTTAAACGTGTTAGCTGGTACGAATTCATGCCAAGTGTGCCCATTTTGTGGAGCAAAGCAAAGTCAAGTGCTAAAGACCTTCGACTTCAAATCAGGAATATTTGCTGTTAATTCCAAAAGTCTACAATATGGAATTAGCCCTCTACATGCATGGATTAGCTTTCTGGAGTTTGTATTGAAAATATCATACAGACTAGAAATAAAAAAAAGGCTTGTTAAGGGATCTGAAAAGGAAGAAATAAGTCAACGAAAACAGTACATCCAAAAAAAGGCTTTGGAATGAAATGGGTCTAAATGTGGGCAGTCCCAAACAAAATGGAGGTGGGAATACAAATGATGGCAATACAGCACGAAGAGCTTTTGAAAATGTTAATACTTTCTCAAGCATTTTAAGTTTTGATAAGGAAATTCTTAAAAACTTTTATATAATATTAATTGCTATCTCTTGCGAGTATGAAGTGAACTCCAGAAAGTTTAAGGATCTATGTGAGAAGACATTTAACATGTATTTAGGCAAATATTTTTGGTATCCAATGCCTCCAACTATACACAAAATTTTGGTGCATGGTCATCAAATAATGGACACCTGTATACTTCAGAAAGCCAAGAAGAGGAATATGATTCCCAGGATGATGAAGACAGTGATGAAGACACTGAAGTTAATTGAAGAATCAGAAAAAGAAGATGATGAATAAGTTGAAGCATTTGACCAGGTAAGAAAAGCAAATTGAAAAAATATTTGATTGACCTATGCTAATCTATTTTGTTTTTTCTACCAATCTAAATGAATCAAAACTAGCATTAATGTAGACATCTAAGTACATAAATATATTAAATGTTTAATAAAATATATATATAATATATATAGGTTATAATATAATTAACATAGTGTAATAACCCGGTACTTTCCAATAAAAACACGTTACTTCCAAATTCATAAACACAGGTATATTCTCCCGCTTCGATGCGGCTGCTTTGATTGTCACAAATATACTAAATACATATATACTAATTAGAACCAAGAGAGAGAGGTAATAATGGATCATAGAGAGAGAGAGAGAGAGAGAGTTAGAGTTGTAAGCGTCGATTGCCGCTTAGCATCTCGGTGCTGGTTCCCACACATAGCATATACACAACGAATATGTAAGCAACAATATTAATTTTAATATTAAAATAAATTTTTAAAAAAGGGCGGGGGTGTCGGCGTGGCCAATTTCAAAATCCGAAATTACTAAAAACACATACTAATATACATAAAAAATTTCAGGCTTCTATCTCTTAAGGGACAATTAATGCCAAAAATTCGGCCTTTTTACCCATAGTGCACTGGAGAAAATGAATTCTTCATCACTATGGTGTCATACCGTACGACGGAATATGCGTCTTCAGATACCGCAAAAACCATGAAAGTGAAGAGGGATAATAAGGCAAAGGGTCCAAGATGCCTTAATTGTAAAAATATTGGACACATCGCTGCCAATTGTCGGGTTGAATCGAAAAGGCGAAGTAGTTCGATTTGGTCTAAGATAGGACATGATGGAAAATATTGTGGACTTAAAATATCAACGGTGTCGCAAGTTATTAGCATAAAGGATAAAAAACGGCCTCCAATCTTGAAGAAAATACTTATTGGACTTCACGAATACGAGACAATTCATGCAAAAGTCTCAGGTACTAAAGGATTCAGTTCTACAGGGGTTTGGAGGAGAAATTATTGAATCAAAGGAATTCCTGTTAACGGAGATCGTGATGAATAACAGCCGGATAGATGTATGCGTCTACGTAGTTTAAAATAAGGAACTTAACCATGAAGTCCTTTTAGGAAGGGATGTTTTACATGCAAATGGGAAGACAAAGGTCGAAACGAATTCAACTTAAACTCCGATTTGGTAAAATGCGAGTTTGACATCAAACAGGTAAGTGATCTATTTAAAGCTTATACGGAATGATTTGCCGAAAATTTTTCATATATTGTCATATGCAAATTAACAAAGATGGATATCAAAGTAACAACCGCAAATCCAATTGTGGGCCGGCGATATCAAGTCCCATTTGCGAAAAGAGATGCATTACGAACAGTAGTAGATGAACTCCCGTTTTAGACGGCTTAAGGTCAATCAATCTTACCAATTTATAAGAATTTAAATCATAGGCAGCACAAACGTTGAGCAAGTTGTCTGTATAGCTAGTTCAAGAACCACCAAATTTTATCATCAGCAGACTTCGCTAAAAAAATCCATAGTTGTAATGGCCATACCATATCTTCAACGCTGAGAATGGTTGGGAATTAAAAAGGTGCAAACTGCAGTTGCAAACTTTACCGTTTTTTTTCGCTTCATGTAGTTTGAATTCCCAAATTTTTTTAGCGTTGATGATATGGTGGTTCTTGAAATAGCTATACAGACAACCTGCTCACCCTTTGTGCTGCATATGATTAAAAATCTTATAAAGTAAGTAGTAAGATTTATTATCCTCAACCAGGCTAAAACCCAATAATAAAAATAATAAAACAATTTACGAAATAGTAGTCATCCTAAGTGAATTTTTAGAAGCAGTTAAGTCCGAGGGATTAATACCACGTCTATCAAAGGGCAGGTTCATGCAAAAAGAAGTCAAATTTCTAGGTTATATTTTAACTGGTAAGGGAATTCAACCAGTTGATCAAAAAGAGGCTTTCAACAGTTTAATAGAAGCTGTTACAACAGAACCAGTCTTAACGCTATACTACCCAAACAAGAACAAGAAGACGAGGATACCAAGTCCGTATTATACTTCAGTAGACTTTGCACGGATTCTGAAAGTCGGTATTGAAGCCATGCCTTGGAGGTTTTAGCCATAGCTGAATAATTGGAATAATTGGATGCCGGGTATATCCTCTTGGATCTCACTTCGGTAATAACGAATTGCAACGCTGTAGCAACATTAAAGAACTCAACCGCTCTTCAGCTGCCTATTGTGCTATGGTGGCTCAGACTCCAAGAATTGGACTTCATATGTATGCACCGACCGGGCTTAGATCTAGCACTTGTATATGAAATGAGAGAAAAAGTTAGTACTTAAAAAACAAAGCAGAATTATGGAAACAGACAGAATTTTTAAAGTCATTCAAGTATACCATGCAAAAGCAGGATTCAAAGCTAATGAAAATTTTTGAAATATTTAAAATGAAAGATAAGTGCTGATTACTATGAAAGGCCGATAAAGGCGATAAATTAGTAGTTCCTCAAGCAATTCGTTGGAGAATTACTAAAAGCAACCATGATGGTGTAGGGCATTACGGTAGGCACAAAACAATTGAACGAATTGGTCGTTATTTTTGGATGAGTAGATTTATTAAGTCATACATAGACTCATATCCCGAATGTTGTATCATTAAAGTAAAAGAAGGAAAACCAGATGGAGAAATGTAGTAAAAGAAGGAAAACCAGATGGAGAAATGCACGTACAAGACGTAATACCGATACCATTCCGGACAATAAATATCCATCATATTGGACCATTTCCGAAAACCAAGATCTGAAATATTTGCATATTGGTGATGTTTGGTATTTACAAACGCTTGGTATTTTTGGGCAGCCATATCACATCAGATAGAGGTACTTCATTTTTTTTCTGCTGAACGGGAAGAGCTAAGCCTAGGCATTGGGAGGACATTTATTGCCATCGACTTTATGGATACCCTACTTAGCTCGTAAAACAATTGGCTAGCTGTTAGCCACATGGCAGAAGTCATCATGCAATCCTTGCGTCGCACAGAGGGGTCTTTTGGCATTTTATATTGCAAAAATCATAGCTTCTAAACCGATAAAGCGATTTTAAAAATTTAAAATGTTTATGAAAAATAATACCTTGAGCTTCAAAATGATTCACGGTCAAAGTCAGAAAATATTTTCAATCATGTTTTTCTGTTAAAAATGGAGTGAAACCCTTATTTTCAATCACAAACGGAATTTTTAATTGTTTTAAACGACTATGTAACATCTTTTTATGTTTTAATTTGATTTTCTAACATAACTACAAAAAGTAAAAAATACAAATTTTTTATATTTCTTTTAGGTTAATTTGGAAAATTTGCTATTGATGGCTGATTTTTTACAAAATAATTTTCAATATTTACATCAATATCTATCAATATCAATATCTATGCTATTTTCCATCCTTTCGTGATCACACGTGTCTCAGTGATGCAATAAGTGGGTCCGAAGAGGCTTCCAGCATGTTAAGAAGTTTTTAATGTATTAGTGTATCTGAACCTTTTGTAGTCCCTTTTTACATTTCTGTGCTTCTTTGGATGATGTTCTGATGTTCACTGATGTTCTATTAAATTCTTTCCGTGAACCAAAATCCTATGTACCGTTGGGGTACGTTTTTTTTTGCGGATACAATTCATTTTTTTTAATGTTTTACCATTTACCATTTCCTTGCATCTTATAACATTCAATATGTGGCCGATTTCTGCCGCTTACGATCCATTTTCGCCCCAAGTTAGAGTGTGTATATTTGATCTTTACGTTAAGCTCCGTACTAGCGTTTTCAAACGAAACGCCCATCACCTTCAGCCATCCCATTTCAAAATCATTTGGTTTTTTACAGACATGGAAAACTTCAAAAATCCTTTCATTCTTTAAGAACATTTTTGCACTTATAAATAAAACTGTATTGAATTATATTGTAACGTGTCTGCCTTTGTTTGTCGGCCACCCGTGGCCGAGCGGTTGGTTTACGGTCTGGCGTCCGATCGTCAGGCCGCAGTTAATTGAGCAGAATCGCAAAAAAACCGAGATGGCTATTTTCTTTTGTTTATTCAATTCGATTCAATTTTCGGTGGCGCCGAAAACTTTTCAAGCCCTGCTTCTTTCTCTCCTTCTCTTCTCCTCGCTTTCTCTTTGCCCACTGTGTGAGTTGCCACCCAGGCCGTATACGTTACAATATTGACGAATACTATTCAGTCCGGATTTAAGGTGTTTCTACTTATGAAGTTAAAAATAAACTGTCGCAACCATGATGAATATTTAGCACTTTATATTATATTCTTTCAATTAACTAGGCAAAACGCAAAATCGGTATTACACTTTTTGTAAATTATGTAAAAAACTTAATATTTGCATCCAATTAGGTATACGGAAATAAAAAGGACCAACCTACAACAAGGACCAATTTTTCATCAACTTAAATAACATTTACCTGTTTTGACAGTTTTTCCAAAGCAGGTAATTAGCAATCTAACATTGTAGAAAAGCATGTATATAAACAGGTTAAAGCAGCATCACGCAATGTTATAATTTAAGTACAAAGAAGCTACAGGCAAATACGCATGCGCTCTTATTCCTTATACCTGCAGCGCATTTTTAAGCAAGGTTGCCATAGTTTTATGGCTAATGCATCGGTGTCGCAGGTCTCAGCATATTGGGTCCATACACATCTGAAAAGTAAATATTTCACCTACCTTATGTATGTAGTGCGGTATTGATACTAGTTGATCCCGGTTAGTTCTGTTCCACCAAAGTTAAAAAAAAACAAATATTTAGTGTATTTTTAAACGCTTCTAGATCAATTACGATTTAAGTAATTATTTAAATTTATGAAACATGCTATTAATAAAGAACATACTTTTCAGATAAAAATCCAAGAAAATTTTGAAACCGCCCAATATTCAGTTTTAAAGTTGCGATTTTTTATAAAAGGTATCATTTATTTATACCATGAATATCAACCGATTTAAAAAATTTTTTGGATTCATAATCTCTGAAGTATTTTCTATCGATTGCATAAATAATTTTTGCCAACCGTGATCATGAAAAATTGTCCAAAAAGACATTCCAAATATCACACGAAACTTCAAATATCAAAGAAATATAATAAGCTATGTTTGTCCAGATTTCGAAATTTTTGAAGTTAATGAAAACTGTGTTTTAGCCGGCTTGAGGTCAATCGATCTTACTAATTTATAAGAATTTAAATTATAGGCAGCACAAAAGTTGAGCAGGTTGTCTGTATAGCGACTTTGAAGGAAAAAATAAAAAATAAAATAAAATAACTTTGCAACGGGTTAAAAATGTCTGCCAAATGTGGGCATTAGTATACTTGATTTGCAAATATCGATTTTGTCTCACATTTTCAGTGGCATCGAACTTTCAAACATAAAAATATATGTATGTATTTATTTTTGGTTCGAAAGCAAGAAATAATTTGAATTGTTTACATATATTTAGTTTTACTTTTATGTGTATACCTATGGACATACATGCATACAATATTTCATATGAGTATATAGACGCGTCATTAAACTGATGCATATTCTAATCGCGCAGCGATGGCCGAAGTCTAGCATAGAACCTACTTGCGTCGCACACTTATTCTTTTGTGCCTACCATCGAACCACGCTCGCGCTAAAACGGTACTTTCCAAAACTACAAAATGCCATCAGCCAATCGCAACTCAATTAAAGGCACACTCACACACAGCACGAACTGCCCGCGCCGACACGGCCATCCTGACCATTACACGACCTCGTGCAATACTTCCATAATATACTTTTGTATATTTTGTATATACTATACAATAATATCCGAAAGCGGCAAATAAAAAACAAAAATGAGCTAAAAACTGCCCTTATTGAGGAATGGGCCAAAATTGGCTCGGAAATTACCCGAAAACTGGTTGCATGAGTTCCAAACCGGCTGAAAGCTGTTGTAGAACAGAAGGGAGGCCACACCAAATATTGAAATATTAAAAATATGACTTACATCTAGAATAGTGACTCTTTAAATTAGTTGGGTCGAATAAGCTGTGACATAGAATTGTTCTACTTTTCTAGTTTTTGTTAACCCTATCGTAAAATTGAAATAATATATAACAAATGAAAATTGTTTTCTTAAGTTTAAACATTAACAATCATAACTGCATTTAATTTTTGTTAATATCACCACTGGAAAAAAAGTTATGTTGCTTTAAAGTTTGAAATATGAGGTGGGTCGAATAAGCTGTGAGCCACTGTACATAAAACATTTTTATTAACACATTATAAAAATTTCAGTTTAACAAAGATAAGTTTTCTTACAAAACCGCTACTAAACATTGACAAACGTAATCTTCAAATTCATTCATTATTATTATTTTTTTTTTTCATTCTTAAACAAACATTTTATTTTAACATAATTCATATATTTTCATTATCAATAACTTAAAAAATTTTTAAACATCATCTTATGCTCTACACGCCATGATCAAAACAACTGTTTTGCAGTTGTGCTTGCATTTCATTTCTAGCCCTTCAGGCACCTGTGCTGTCTGTTTCAACAGTTTAACTTTTAATATTTTGACTACTGTCTGTTTCAACAGTTTCACTTTCAACATTTTGACTACTGTCTGTTTCAACAGTTTCACTTTCAACATTTTGACTACTGTCTGTTTCAACAGTTTCATTTCCAACATTTTGACTACTGTCTGTTTCAACAGTTTTATTTTCAACATTTTCATATTCAACATGTACATAACCATCTGGCATTTTCCGCACATCGTCATGAGCATATTTATATTTCCTATTGTTTGTCAATGACCTCAGCACATTCCCGTCTAATAATTCGGTTATTTCAAAAGGGCCTCTAAACTTTGGGTCAAGCTTTGTTTGATGCCTCTCCTCATTTTTTAATAATACGAAATCGCCAACTTTGCATTCCACAACTCTAGCTTTGTTTTTATCAAATTGTGTCTTGCTATATGTTGCTGAAGCCGAAATATTTTCAGTTGCTTGAGCTCGTACTGCTGGCAAATCAATCTCATCAACCGTGTCGCAGAGTGGAAGTAACCCCAATGGTCGAGCAACTTTACCAATAAATAATTCTAAAGGACTTGCCTTTGTCACTCGACTCACCGTACAGTTTAAGGCCAACTGGATTTCTCTCAATGCATCTTGCCAAGACCTGCTGCTAGTTTCGACTGCGGTTAATAAATTTTTCAAAGTACCCATAGTGCGTTCAACATGCCCATTTGCTCTGCTTGCACCGGTTGCAATCAAATGCAAATTTATCTTTTGTTGTGCACAAAACTCACTGAATCTTGTGCTGGCAAAACGCCTACCCTGATCTGCTATTATACGATTTGATACTCCAAATAAAGATATTGCCGCCGTCACAGCATCTATGCAATTTTCAGCATCTATTTTAAGGGTGTGAGTTAACAAAACGAATTTAGTAAAGGCATCTACTTGAACGATGATATACTCTTTTTGATCAGACTTCCCACTCAACTTCCCTATCAACTTCCCACTTATATCCATGTGAATAGTATGCCAAGGTGTGCTTGCTTTTGGTATTGGATGAAGACTAGCTTGAATTTTACCAGAAGAGAACTTTGACATTTTGCAGGTGATACAATTTTCAACAAATTTTCGAATATATTTGGACATTTTATCGAACCAATAATAGTCATAGGCCTTGTCTAGCGTCTTTTCCCATCCTAAATGCATAATTGATTCATGAATTTGGTTTATCACGGACCATCTAAACACTCGAGGAATAATTGATAAGGATCGAGTTCTACCATTACGCTGAATTTTTCTATAAAGTATTCCTGCTCTCAACTCATAAGTTTTTGCAACGTCTATGGAAAGAGAATTGTCTTTTAATTTCTTTACGATGCTAACTATTTCGGAATCTTGACGTTGTTCAGCCAAAAGCCAATTACTGGAAATTTCTGCCAAGCAAACTCGTTTTTCAGAAGTTTTACAATTTGTGGCCAGCAACTTAGTTGTTGTTAAATTTCTTGAAAAGAAATCAGCTTGAGCCATTCGTTTACCTTCTCTATACTGTAATTCAAACGTAAACGATTGTAAGTAAGCCCACCATCTTTGCGCCCTAGGAGACAGATCATGTTTAGTCCTTGATGCCTTAAGGGAATTACAGTCAGTGAAAACAACAAAATTTCTACCCAGTAAATAATGGCGAAAATGTTTTATGGACAAAACAACAGCAAGAGTCTCCAATTCGTAAGAATGGTACCGAGACTCTGCAGGTGAAGCAGCTTTACTGAAATATTCAATGACATGCGACTTGTTGTTAATTTTATGTAACAATATGGCACCGTATCCACGAGAAGTTGCATCAGTATGCAACTCGACTGGATACTGCGGATCGAAAATTACCAAGACATGTTCTGGTTCCCAAACAAACTCGTTCTTCCCTGAGGTCAACATAAAGGCTTCATAAAACAAGAAAATCCTTGCATAAATTGCCTAAAATAAGACGCCAGCCCTATAAATTGTCTTGAAGCTGGGACCGACTGAGGAGGTGGTAATGCAGTTAACGCAGCAATTTTAAGCGGATTTGAACGAATTTCACCTGCACTCACTTCGTATCCCAAATATTGTACTGTTGACTTAAGAAAAGAACATTTTTTTATATTAAAGGAAAATCCGGCACACGTAAGACAGTCAAGAGTAATCTTTAATCTTTCTAAAGCCTCAGTTTTCGTTGAAGCAGCCACCATTACGTCGTCCATATAAACGACCACAAATGTATTAGCAAGATCTCCCAGGGCTTGTATAACGGTACGCTGAAAAACTGAAGGCGCATTTTTAAGCCCAAACGGCATTGCTAAAAATTCATATTGTCCGTCTGGAGTGACGAACGCTGTACACTCTACTGAGTCTTCATGCATGGGTATTTGATAATATCCACTTGCCATATCTAGGCATGTGAAATATTTTGCTCCATGAAGCCTGGCTATCTGGTCTGATATAAGGGGCAAAGGGTATCTATCTGCAACGGTATTACCATTTAATTCCCAGTAATCTACACACAAGCGATGGGAGCCGTCTTTTTTGTTTACCAGCATTATGGTACTTGCGAAGGGTGAGCAACTCGGCTTTATTACTTTGCATTCCAATAACTCCCTAATCTTATTTCGAACCAATTCCCTTTCACTTGGACTGAGCCTGTATGGTCTCCTTTGGACAATTTTTCTTGGGTCATTTAGTTTAATTTTCATTTTACCCGAACTAACTCTAGACAAAGGAATCCCATTGATAAAATATTTTGAATAATTTTCCAACAAACTTTTTAATTCATCACAGTCTTCACCAACAATACCTGTGTCTAACAATAAGTCATAAAATTTATCTTCGTTAACACAATTATTAACAGTTTTTGTTTTAACAATTTCAAATTTCCCTGGTGAAATTATGACATTAAATCCAGGCGACAATATTTCTCGACCAATAATTATGTAATTTTTATACCCTTGCAGAGGGTATTATAAAATTGGTCAGATGTTTGTAACGCACAGAAGGAGACGTTTCCGGCCCCATAAACTATATATATTCTTGATCAGCATGAGAAGCTGAGTCGATATAGCCATGTCCGTCTGTCCGTCTGTCCGTCCGTCTGTGCGTATGCGTTTTACTCAGCCGTCTTAAAAGCTATCGGGCTGAAATTTTTGTTCGGGGTTTTTTATTACCCGGGAAAAATAAAGTATGAAATTCATAAGGATCGGACCACTATATCATATAGCTCTAGAAGAACTAAAAGAAACATTTTCATAAAAATCGGAGTATGCGTCGTGGCGCTGTCGCCGCGCTAAAACGGTACCAAAACTACAAAATGCCATCAGCCAATCGCAACTCAATTAAAGGCTGATGCAATTTTCACATTATGATGAAATAACATTCCTGCGAAATGCCTCACACTCACACACAGCCCGAACTGCCCGCGCCGACAAGTACATGTTCAATTTAGTTGAAACACTACTGAACAGATGCTTATAGACCAATGTGTGTGTACATACTTTCTAAAAAGAAGATCCAAAAAGTGATAAGTGTCCTAAGATCGCATTTTGGCTATAATTGGATCATAAACTTAGACGTATCCAATTCGAAGTATCCGAAATTTTTGGGATTATGTAATTTTTAACCTCAAAAATCAATTTTTTTTACATTTTTTTTCGTTTTGTTTTGTTTTAAATTCATTCAATAAATGTTTAATTTTGATAGATGTTAACTAAAACAGGTTCCGACATGTATTAACTTATGGTAGGCACTTCGTTTTTTTTTTTAATTTACACAGTTTTAAAATATTTAGTTTAAAATGCTAAAACTAAGGGTGGAGGAAAGTGGCGCATTAGTTGAAATTTAAATATGGCGTTTCAAAATCATAACTATATTTGAAAAAAAGTTCGTTATATAAACTACTTATTCATTAAAACAGTACATTTCCCAGAATCAGACGGATCAGAATACTATATCATATAACTGCCATACAAACGAGGAAATTAACAATTATAATTGAAAGTTTAAACCAATTAACATTGTTGGTGAAAAAAAAAGTTTTTTTATAAAACAAATTTTTTAATATTAGACTATATTTAGTTTTTTTTTTAAATCCCTTATTTTTTATATAAAAAACTTGTAAAACGCCGATGCGCCACATTGCCCCGCTATTTTTGACAACGCCAATTTGGGGTATGTTCGAAAAACCGCTATAGCTTTGTGACGGTAAATTATATCGAAACGTATCTTTAAGTATGAGTATGATAATGAATTAACCTTTCATTTAAGTGCCCATATAAGAGAATACGAGCTTCCAATAAGGATATATGAAGGGTTAAAAAAAAATGCGCCGATTAGTCCCACTCTACCCTATATGTAAAATATTGATATTTTTTACTTGCCACTACCAATTGCAGAAATTAAAAGGTTTTTATTTTTGACTCTGCACTTTGCAACAAGTCTGCTTATGGCAGCTGTAAAATCAGCTGTTAAGTGATGTTGGATGTTGCTTGTGGGAATCGCTGTTTTATTATGAGGCATACAAAAAATGTGCCATGTTTGGTTGTTTCACTCTAACCTACCGTCGTTAAATTGATAGACATTGCCACCTAAATTACAACACGTGATAAGTTATCGACTATTTTCCATCCCAAATACGAAAAACAGCAATCAAGTTTTACATGAAAAATAATTGCAACTATTATAGATAATTATTGATAATTATAATGACTAGGTGAGGATATTTTAGATAATACTGTTTATTTTTCTGGCTTGACCTACATAACGTATATTTGCAAATTTAGATCGAGCATTGAATTGGGCGATGTTACGCCGCACAACATAAAACAGTTAAAAAAGCTCAATACTGTAGTATTTCCAGTTTCATACAATGATAAATTTTACGTGGATGTTTTAGAAGCTGGCGAATTGGCTAAGTTGGCGTATTATAACGATATAGTTGTGGGAGCTGTTTGCTGTCGAATAGACACAACTGAAAATCAGCGCCGCCTTTATATCATGACCTTGGGTTGCTTGTCGCCATATCGTCGTTTAGGCATTGGTACTGTAATGTTTGAACATATTCTAGATTATGTCAAAAACGATGGCAATTTTGATAGCATTTTTCTGTAAGTCATACTTGGCCTATTTGTCGTTACAATGTCTTCACAGTTTTTACAGATTAAAATATTATTTCGTTCTCAGGCATGTGCAAGTGAACAACGATGGCGCAATCGAATTTTATAAAAAGTTTGGCTTTGAAATTGTCGATACTAAGGAGCATTACTATAAACGAATTGAACCGGCGGATGCTCATGTCCTGCAAAAGGCTCTAGGACGCATTAATTCCCATGGCAACATTAGTTTACATGGAAACCTAAGCAGTAGCAGCAGTACTAATATGAACTCTAGAAGTAAGACACGTCAATATACGTTTGTTTGAGCAATTAAATGAAAAAAGCAAATAAAAAAACTCGGGAAAATATCGACTTTGTTATATGACCAAACCAAAATTTTTCGATTAGACCATAACGCAATTAAGGACTGTAACTAAGTAAGTAATCATTCGCAAGTCATGGAGGTCGACGGTCTGACGTATTGTTTTGATAATCTTTACAAAATACTGTCTTACTGGGGCGTAATTTCGTTTGGACTTAAAACCACACAACAGAACACCAATACAACTTCAAAACGTTCAATTTTAGCATGGAGCATACGTTGTCTATTAATTTCCGGCTTTCTAAGTGGTGTGTTAATCAAACGCTTGGATCCGGAAATGTCTTACGCTATGTTTAATGATATCTCGCCTGTGGTCAAAGTGATATTTTCATGGGAGTATCTGAGCTGTATAATAACCTACGTTGAATATTGCTTATCGATGGACTTTCGACACCATAGACATATTAAGTTTGTACACAAACTTCAAGAATTAGATTTGCCAATCTTTCAGGAGTTCCCCCAAGTGAAATGGAACTATCAGAGGACTCAATTAAAGTATTGGTACGGCACTATCTTAGTGGGAATATGCTACTTCACCTTGTCTATATCGTTGATATTTGATTTGACTAAATGTTCGTGTGGAGTTTTATCCACTTTACTAATAGCAACGTGTTATAGTCTTATTACCAGTTCTTTGGGGTTATTGGGAATCGTTCACATAGCCATTATGGATTATTTACGCCTGCGGTTTCGTCTTGCCCAGAAATTAATCAAACAAACGTACCAAGCGCATACGAATAAGACTGCAACCGATACGCATTTTAAAATATTAATTTTGATGAAATTCAATCAAGGGGTTTCCGATTTGGTAATCAAATTAAACGAAGTTTTTAGTTTTGTAGCAGCAGCTGGCATATTCTATGAGTTTACTCTAATGATATGTTTTGTCTATGTGGTCTGCCAAAAGATTATTGCAAAGCAGTTCTGGGATGCAGAATACGCTCTTATGATTTTACATTTGTCTTTACACTCATACAAAGTCATAGTAGCGTGCGCTTATGGTTATTTACTTAAGCGGGAGGTAAGTATAATTATTATTATTTTAATTATTATTATTAACTCTAATCGTCCATCCATTATAGAAAGCCAACTGTATGCATCTTTTGAGCCAACTTGATATAAACTTTGAACAAAACCTTTTGGTACGCAGTCACGCGGAAATTATCCAACACTGGCAACTTCACAATAATCATATAAGGGCCATCATTGGAAGCACACTGCCCTGTAACATTTATATGATCTACATAGTAACTGTTAATGGTAACTTTAACAGGTTCTGTTTTATTAATAAATTTGTAAATTTTTTATTATAGGTGTACAATGGCATAGCGAATTACGTGATTATTCTCGTCCAATTACTATTTCAGCAACTGCAAATAAATGAACAAATTATTTTGAATCAAGAAGTGGAAATAATAAAGCCTTTGGACCCTATAACACATCAAGCCGTTAATTTATAAAAAAAAAAAAAATAATTAAAAAACATTTTCTTTGAGTCCCAATGCTTTTCCAAAGTTTATTTTCATTTGAACACATTCATACATATTTTTGAAAATATGTACATACATACATATGTATGTATGTATGTATGTATCAGAGAACTGCAATGAGTAATAAATTTTACGGTTCACTCATTCATTGAGTTTACTTTTGTTCGATACGGTCCTTGTTATTGAATGAATGTATTGCTAGTACTTCATTCTGTATGAAATGTTCCGAAATAGTTATCGTCGGTTTGCTCACAATCACACTTTTCGATTTTGTGTGATTGAGTGGCTCGTGCCAATATTTATCGAATTTTTGTCATCACCAAAACAGAAAAAATGGAGGAAAATAATTCAAAATTTATAACAGAGCAAATAGAAAATGGAACCTTTACTTTGTCCAGCAAACGCAAAGATCGCAGTGCGATTTGGTCGACATTCTCGGAAATAATAACGTCGGACAATACCATATTGGCAAATTTAGTTGGCCGTAGGCAGCTAACCGCCCTGGAGCGCTCGTGTGTTTGTAAGAGTGAGCTAGCTAGCACATGCTTTTTATTAAGCATGTAACAAAAATTTAATAAATAAATGTACAGAGTTGGAATAAATAATAGAAACGGCATTATTTATTTTGGAATCATTTTTCCAAAAAATATTTTCAATCAAAAATATTTGAAGAGTTAAAAGTCCATAAAATTTAATAACATTATATGTATGGGTCGCGGAACGCATTCCTTAGAGAAAGAAAGGTAAATTATAAAAATAACTAGCAATCTCTGGTCGTTCAATTGCAGAGACCGCTGAATTAAGGTTAAAAACGCGTCACAACGTCAAAATTTGAACAGGTCATCTTGCTGGAAGACAAAAATATTCAAAAATGGCATCCTGTCGGTGGCTGTTTTTCGTCTACATGGAAGTCCTACCATTATATTTTGGGCACTCGACAATAATATGAAATGTTTGACAGTTACAGAGAAATATTTTTTTTTAAAGTCAAACATTGCATTTTTTGCAAAATACATGAAAACTACGGGATTTATTATAAAACTAAAAGTCTCTGTTAGCGCAGATGAGCGCAAGTGTATTTTTCGTGTCGTCATGTAATGTTTGATGTTGGAGATGGCGGCGACCCGAGAGCGTGGGAGTCGCATAAAGGGAATCCGCCCGCTCCGCCTCGTTAGTAGAAAGAACAATATGAAGAATAGAGTCGAAAGTTATATATGTATGAAAGCGAACGCATCTGTGCTTTATGCTCTCTCAAAATTTTCATTTCAAGTTATACACATATGTATAACTAAATAACTAATCATAAAAACTCTTATGGGACTAGTTAAGTGACAGTGAAAATTAAAACAGTGCAAATCGAATATAAAAGTGACCCGTTATTTTTTTTATATTTTTTTTTGGTGGTGATACATAAACATACATACATGTATATATATATATGAAAAAATAAGGTTATACATACATTGATACATAAAGTAAATAACGGTCACTGTTGTGAGTAAATTTGGTAATAAGTCTATTGCCAATTTAATTATTTGAGTGCGTCGAGTAGGAGTGCAATTAAAACCAATAAATAAATTCCCGCCTCTGCCGTGAAATAAATTGTCTTATCTGTTGCAGTTCATACCCTTGTTTAATTCTACGAAAGATTCGATGTCGAACAAGGAGATAAGGAAAGTTAATTCCAAACCCAGAGCCCAAAACGAGAAATTCTCTTTGGTAATTGTGCTGACTATCTTGAGCGCAGGGTTTCAATTTCTAGCAAAGAAAATACATACATAGTTGAGCTTTACAATAACAAATGCATGCACATATTTATATAAATAATTACTAACAAATGAACCGCTTTACCTAATTTGTGGTCGATTTTACCTTTGCATTGTTAAGAAGCGCATTTTCGAATCGTTAGATTCCAATTTTTTTTTGGTTAAGATACTACCATAAAAATTATTCGTCGGTGTTTGCAGAAAAATTTCTTACAGAGATTTGATGTTCCATTTCTTTTTGTCGTAGTGTTGTTGTGCTTGCATCGTTGGCGCGCTTACAGCTGGTGACGCGCTACCCTAGAAACCAACAAACTAATAAGGTATATACTTTTTTTATTTCGTTTGATCGAATATCCTATATTTCTGCCAATTTCACACTTTTCGTTTCGTTTGGATAAAATGGAATGGAAATGTTGGATAGTTCGGCCAAATTGGTAGGGTATATACATTCTTGATTTTATTGATCAAAAATACCCTAAATATATTCTCGGTTGACATCATAGTTGCTGATTGTCAATCAAAAATTTTATTCAATATTTGAGCAATATATTTTATTTAAATCAAAAATAAAAATAGTAATACTAGGTAACATTGATAAAAGCACTTAATAAAACAAATAATTGCTATAATAAAAAATTTTAAATTGGAAACAAATCTCAACTTAAAAACAAAAAAAAAGCCAGAACACCTAACGGAAAAAAAGAAAAAAATATATACACATATATACATAGAAAGAAAAAATTTCTGTTCGTTAGCGATGAAATTCGATTCGGCTCATAGTTGCTCAGCAAGTTTGTTTTGTTCTAAGTAAATAAATTTAAAATCGGTTCGAGTTTGTTCTATTAAATTATTCATCTTGCAACAATGGCTTCTCCATCTGGGACAATTCCCAAAGATTACGATGAGGCAAGGAAGCGACGAGCTCATTATAGGAGTATTTCGTTTCAAGCAATAGACTTGGAATGCAGATTGGAAATGTTGAATACCAATATCGAGTCTGCGCTGAGATATCAAACTCGAGTGGAGACATTTGACTCCGATGATGAGTATAGGTCAGAGTTAAAAGAGTTGTGTATTTCGGCGAAATCACAACTTAGGCATTAAGCAATTCACCCGATACCAAAGGGCATGAGCTCGATATCGTCTTCCGAATTTACAACTGCCAAAGTTTAGTGGGAAGTACTCAGAGTTTAAAAATTTTATCTCGTTGTTTGAAACCCTTGTTCATAATGACGGGTCAATTCTCAAGAGAAATTTAATTATTTGATCTCGTGTCTCTCCGGTGAAGTTCTAGGAACTGTTAAGGCATTCAAAGTCCCCGAGAAGAAAGTACCGTGTATGCAACGATTCGCATCATACGTTGCTGCACATATACACAGTCAACAGTGGTCGAGTGTTACCATCACCTTCACAAGACGAACAACCTTCCACCTCACATGTTATGCATGTTACGACTCCGAAGAACGTGATTCTTGCTACTGCACTTGTTGGCGTTAAAACAAAAGCTGGTGATTTCAAGCTGGCCAAAACTTTACTCGATAGTTGTTCTATGACCAACTTGATAACCGAAGAAATGGCCGAACGATTGCAGTTACCTATAGAAGAGTGTCTAATCGATTTGCTTGGGATCGCTGAGTCCAATGTAAAAGTCAAGAAATTATTACACACTGTGGTGAAGTCGAGAATGAATCGCAGTGAGGTATCCTGGGATTTCGGAATTCTGAAGTCCATTTCGTCATATCAGCCACTTCAAATCTGCAATTAGCTGACCCACAGTTTTATAAGCCGCATAAAATAGACATGCTCATTGGAGCAGATTCCTTTTACGACCTTCTATCAATAGGTCAAGTAAAACAAGGTCCAGGACTTCCAACCCTTCAAAAGACCATCTTCGGATAGGTGGTATCCCGGCGGTACTCTTCTGACGTGGGATCAGTTCAGAAGAGGACGGTCAATTTGAGCTATCCAAACGAAGTCTCTTGCACAAATTTTTGGACAATTGAAAATTTGCCTTCCCCCATCAAAATTCTATGTCCAGCGCATCAGCTGCGCGAAAAACATTTCGCTGATAATTTGAAAATTTTACCGTCGGGTCGTTTTCAGGTGAAGCTGCCGTTTAATGCAAAACTTCGTCTCAAACATCGTTGAATGACATCTTGATGGTCGGACCGACCATTCAAACCACCATTCAAAAGGAGCTGTACTCGACTTTGCTTCGATTTCGTTTGCATAAGTATGCCTTGACCGCTGACGTCAAGAAAATGTATCGTCAAGTAATGGTACATGAAGCAGATCGAGATTTACAGCTCATATTGTGGAGAAACAACTCAGTTGATTCTATGAAAGTGCTCAGGTTCAACACTGTTACGTATGGTGCGGCGCCAGCTCGGTTTCTGGAAATACGGTGTTTGACAAAGCTGGGTGAGATGGTTTAATTGTCACATCCAAAAGCTGCTAAAGTTATGAGGACTATCAAGTCTAAGGTGTCACAGTCATTGTTCAAAGCAGGCTTTGAACCAAATGGTTCTCAAACAGTTCTGTAGCCTCCGATTCCCATAGCATAGAAACGCCGATAACAATTTTAGAACCAGATTCAACCAAGGCACCTGGTGTTGTTTCGTTACCTGGGGAAGACGTATTCCAATTCCAAATCGATGACTCGCTTATGAGCCTCCGAGCGACAAAACGGAACATTCTCTCGGGAGAATTTCTCGTTTAATTGATCTGTTAGGTTTTCTGAGTCGCCTAATTATTAGAGGAAAAAACTTAATGCAAGAACTGTGGCTCAAGGGACTTGAATTGGACGAATCAATTCCAATGAATTTAGAGACAGCATGGAACAATCTAAAAGCATTTATAGTAAATGTAAAGAAAATAAAAATTCCAAGATTCGTCCATACAAAACCTCAATCACCGATAGAGATATCATCGACACTGGCTACGTTCGTGTCGAACAGGGTGACTGAAACTCAAAAGTGGTCAGAGAACGTAGTTTGGCGTCATGTGTCAAAAAATCAAAACCCAGCTGACACAGTATCACGATGTGGTGATGTTAATGAATTAGTTGACTCGATTTGGTTAAAAGGTCCAGAGTTTCTTAGTAAATCTCAATGTATGTGGCCTACCAACCAACATGTACAACTCTCGGACAAAAAGCGAAGTTTGGAGGTGAAAAAATCAGCTGTCATGCTGACTCTTAGGGTTGACGAGAACCCTCTAGTTGAGATCATCGAGTCCTATTCGTCACTTGGCAAATTAATAAGGATGTTTTGTTATGTGTGCCGTTTTATCCGTAGATGTAAAAACAAATCGACCGCGTTTGATGATATGATTCCATCACCATCAGAGCGAAAAGAGGCATTTCAAAAAATTATTAAAATATTGCAATATAAAGAACTTCGAGAAGAAAACGCTATCAAATTTGTTCGAAACTATGTCCGTCATCTCCATTTATCGAATTGTCATGTTGACCCAAGAGCTTTAGTGACCACTCGCGTGAACAGCTACGGGTTGTTAACGCTTTAGAAGTCTGCCATCAGTCAGGGAGATCTTGTGTATTATGTTTCAAATACAAGCCACGTCTTATAACGCAAGTAATGGGAAATTTGCCGGCAGACAGAGTTAGAAAGCTCCGCCCATTGAGCATTTGTGGCGTAGTTTTTTTGTGGTCCAGTACAAATAACATTGAGAATTCGAGCAAGGCCTCCATACAAAGCTTATATTGCACTTTTCGTTTGCTTTTCTTCTAAAGCGGTTCATTTGGAATTAGTGTCTGATTTAAGTGCACATTTCTTATGGCTTTCCAAAGGTTCATCGGCCGGAGAGGAGTACCCCGAGTGGTCCACTGCGACAACGCGACGAATTTTGTCGGAACAAGCAAGGAGCTGCTGGATCTTCGTCGCAAGATCGAAGGCGAGGTGGACGCAGTTCGAGAATTCGAATCAAAATGCGGATGTGAATTTGCGTTCATACCGCCAAGAGCGCTGCACTTCGGGGGTCTTTGGGAGGCAGGTGTCAAATCTGCACAGCACCTACTTCTACGTGAGGTAGCCAACGCCAACTTAACAGCAGAGGAGATGGAGACGGTGCTAGTGGCAGTCGAGGCCACATTAAACTCCAGGCCACTCGGAGGAGGACCGCTGAGGGCACTGCCGCACCAGGGTACTCCGGACCAAGAGAGTCTCAGCGGCTGCTTGAAGCGATGGCAAAGTAAGTGCCGTTTTTGAAAAAAAAATTGTGACAGATACAAAAAACTATTAAGGATGCTCTTGTCAGTGACTTTTCCTTTTATGAATGTGCACGGAACAACATAAGCCACTGGTTAACCTGTGTTTTTGTTGATCAGACGACATAGTAAAACATCAAAAAAAAAATGAACCCAAAATGGGAAGCAGCCAAGAATATCGTTGGCATCAAGACAAATCATTTCACTGAAAACAAAATAGAAATAGCGCGAACCGCCGATACAAATCGAATATCAGATAACATATATACAACACATGTGAGATGGGATAAGGTAGTTGCAGCCGGGTGGCAACTCCCTTATGCAGATTGGCAACGCAGCAGCTGTCGTATGAAGTCAGCAATCGATGTTCAGCAGTCAGAAGTATCACCAGTCGGCAATCGTAAGCAGCAGTAAGAAGTGAAGCCGATATAATAGCAGTATACAGAACCCGAGATTTAAGTTGAATATTTGATCATTATACGCATGTACACGATTTATAATACCATTAATAAACGATCAATAATATATTACATTCTTGTGGCGTTGACTTAATGATCGTAACTATTGTAAACACCTATTTATTAAGTAAAAATGATAAAGATTAGTTTGTATTGGTCGGATTCAATCTTTGGGTTTTTTGCGCAGATGCAACTTGCTCGTTGCATCGCCGGAAGAGAAGAGAGACGCCGTCTCTCAACCTATCGAGGACTTATCGCTCACAATCGATACTTATTACTAACAATCGATACTTATTTCTAACAATCGATACTTATTACTAACAATCGATACTTATTACTAACAATCGATATATGCATGAGTATTTAATGTTTCTGGAAATACGGTGTTTGACAAAGCTGGGTGAGATGGTTTAATTGTCACATCCAAAAGCTGCTAAAGTTATGAGGACTATCAAGTCTAAGGTGTCACAGTCATTGTTCAAAGCAGGCTTTGAACCAAATGGTTCTCAAACAGTTCTGTAGCCTCCGATTCCCATAGCATAGAAACGCCGATAACAATTTTAGAACCAGATTCAACCAAGGCACCTGGTGTTGTTTCGTTACCTGGGGAAGACGTATTCCAATTCCAAATCGATGACTCGCTTATGAGCCTCCGAGCGACAAAACGGAACATTCTCTCGGGAGAATTTCTCGTTTAATTGATCTGTTAGGTTTTCTGAGTCGCCTAATTATTAGAGGAAAAAACTTAATGCAAGAACTGTGGCTCAAGGGACTTGAATTGGACGAATCAATTCCAATGAATTTAGAGACAGCATGGAACAATCTAAAAGCATTTATAGTAAATGTAAAGAAAATAAAAATTCCAAGATTCGTCCATACAAAACCTCAATCACCGATAGAGATATCATCGACACTGGCTACGTTCGTGTCGAACAGGGTGACTGAAACTCAAAAGTGGTCAGAGAACGTAGTTTGGCGTCATGTGTCAAAAAATCAAAACCCAGCTGACACAGTATCACGATGTGGTGATGTTAATGAATTAGTTGACTCGATTTGGTTAAAAGGTCCAGAGTTTCTTAGTAAATCTCAATGTATGTGGCCTACCAACCAACATGTACAACTCTCGGACAAAAAGCGAAGTTTGGAGGTGAAAAAATCAGCTGTCATGCTGACTCTTAGGGTTGACGAGAACCCTCTAGTTGAGATCATCGAGTCCTATTCGTCACTTGGCAAATTAATAAGGATGTTTTGTTATGTGTGCCGTTTTATCCGTAGATGTAAAAACAAATCGACCGCGTTTGATGATATGATTCCATCACCATCAGAGCGAAAAGAGGCATTTCAAAAAATTATTAAAATATTGCAATATAAAGAACTTCGAGAAGAAAACGCTATCAAATTTGTTCGAAACTATGTCCGTCATCTCCATTTATCGAATTGTCATGTTGACCCAAGAGCTTTAGTGACCACTCGCGTGAACAGCTACGGGTTGTTAACGCTTTAGAAGTCTGCCATCAGTCAGGGAGATCTTGTGTATTATGTTTCAAATACAAGCCACGTCTTATAACGCAAGTAATGGGAAATTTGCCGGCAGACAGAGTTAGAAAGCTCCGCCCATTGAGCATTTGTGGCGTAGTTTTTTTGTGGTCCAGTACAAATAACATTGAGAATTCGAGCAAGGCCTCCATACAAAGCTTATATTGCACTTTTCGTTTGCTTTTCTTCTAAAGCGGTTCATTTGGAATTAGTGTCTGATTTAAGTGCACATTTCTTATGGCTTTCCAAAGGTTCATCGGCCGGAGAGGAGTACCCCGAGTGGTCCACTGCGACAACGCGACGAATTTTGTCGGAACAAGCAAGGAGCTGCTGGATCTTCGTCGCAAGATCGAAGGCGAGGTGGACGCAGTTCGAGAATTCGAATCAAAATGCGGATGTGAATTTGCGTTCATACCGCCAAGAGCGCTGCACTTCGGGGGTCTTTGGGAGGCAGGTGTCAAATCTGCACAGCACCTACTTCTACGTGAGGTAGCCAACGCCAACTTAACAGCAGAGGAGATGGAGACGGTGCTAGTGGCAGTCGAGGCCACATTAAACTCCAGGCCACTCGGAGGAGGACCGCTGAGGGCACTGCCGCACCAGGGTACTCCGGACCAAGAGAGTCTCAGCGGCTGCTTGAAGCGATGGCAAAGTAAGTGCCGTTTTTGAAAAAAAAATTGTGACAGATACAAAAAACTATTAAGGATGCTCTTGTCAGTGACTTTTCCTTTTATGAATGTGCACGGAACAACATAAGCCACTGGTTAACCTGTGTTTTTGTTGATCAGACGACATAGTAAAACATCAAAAAAAAAATGAACCCAAAATGGGAAGCAGCCAAGAATATCGTTGGCATCAAGACAAATCATTTCACTGAAAACAAAATAGAAATAGCGCGAACCGCCGATACAAATCGAATATCAGATAACATATATACAACACATGTGAGATGGGATAAGGTAGTTGCAGCCGGGTGGCAACTCCCTTATGCAGATTGGCAACGCAGCAGCTGTCGTATGAAGTCAGCAATCGATGTTCAGCAGTCAGAAGTATCACCAGTCGGCAATCGTAAGCAGCAGTAAGAAGTGAAGCCGATATAATAGCAGTATACAGAACCCGAGATTTAAGTTGAATATTTGATCATTATACGCATGTACACGATTTATAATACCATTAATAAACGATCAATAATATATTACATTCTTGTGGCGTTGACTTAATGATCGTAACTATTGTAAACACCTATTTATTAAGTAAAAATGATAAAGATTAGTTTGTATTGGTCGGATTCAATCTTTGGGTTTTTTGCGCAGATGCAACTTGCTCGTTGCATCGCCGGAAGAGAAGAGAGACGCCGTCTCTCAACCTATCGAGGACTTATCGCTCACAATCGATACTTATTACTAACAATCGATACTTATTTCTAACAATCGATACTTATTACTAACAATCGATACTTATTACTAACAATCGATATATGCATGAGTATTTAACAGACTTTAAATAATTGGAATCTTACAACTCGGCCGTCCTGACGAGGAATCGACCTCGATTCCAATTGGTAACAACGGAGGGGGGGTAAATAAGAATCTTAAGTGGCTGGGGGAGGCGGAAGTGGCCGGTGTGATGGCGGCCGCGGCAGTCGATACGGAGGGCACTAAAGCGGGCATCTCTTCCCATGGGTCCGCGTCGGGACCAGTGGCGGGGGCGGCGAGAGAGGCCGCAGCCCGCATGGCAGACATATAGTCGGCGGGTACAGCAGTGGCAGCGGGTGCAACGGCGGCAGCGGTGGTGGCAGCGGGTACAGCAGTGGCAGCGGGTGCAGCGGCGGTGGTTACAGCAGTGGCAGCGGGTGCAGCGGCGGTGGGTACAGCAGTGGCAGCGGGTGCAGCAGTGGCAGCGGCGGCAGGTACCGTAATGGATGCGACAGCAGCGGCGGCGGGTACAGCGGTGGCAGCGGCGGTGGGTACAGCAGTGGCAGCGGGTGCAGCGGCGGTGGGTACAGCAGTGGATGCGACAGCAGCGGCGGCGGGTACAGCAGTGGCAGCGGCGGCGGGTACAGCAGTGGCAGCGGTGGTGGGTACAGCAGTGGCAGCGGGTACAGCAGTGGCAGCGGCGGCGGGTACAGCAGTGGCAGCGGTGGTGGGTACAGCAGTGGCAGCGGGTACAGCAGTGGCAGCGGGTACAGCAGTGGCGAATATAGCCGCAGCGGGGCCGGCAGGGGCGAGTATGACGGCAGTTGGCACAGCAGGAGCGAGTATGGCAGCAGTTGGCCCAGCGGCGGCGGGCCCGGCAGGGGCGAATGTGGTATCAGTTAGCCCAGCAGGGGCTCGTATGGCGGCAGTTGGCCCAGCAGCGGCGGGCCCGGCAGAGGCGAGTATATCAGCAGTTGACCCAGCGGCGGCGGGCCCGGCAGGGGCGAGTATATCAGCAGTTGGCCCAGCGTCGGCGGGCTCGGCAGGGGCGAGTATGTCAGCGGTTGGCCCACCAGCGGCGGGCCCGGCAGGGGCGAATGTGGCATCAGTTAGCCCGGCAGGGGCTCGTATGGCGGCAGTTGGCCCAGCAGCAGCGGGCCCGGCAGAGGCGAGTATATCAGCAGTTGGCCCAGCAGCGGTGGGCCCGGCAGGGGCGAGTATATCAGCAGTTGGCCCGGCAGGGGCGAGTGTGGCGGCAGTTGGCCCGGCAGGGGCGAATGTGGCATCAGTTAGCCCGGCAGGGGCTCGTATGGCGGCAGTTGGCCCAGCAGCAGCGGGCCCGGCAGAGGCGAGTATCTCAGCAGTTGGCCCGGCAGGGGCGAGTGTGGCGGCAGTTGGCCCGGCAGGGGCGAATGTGGCATCAGTTAGCCCGGCAGGGGCTCGTATGGCGGCAGTTGGCCCAGCAGTAGCGGGCCCGGCAGAGGCGAGTATATCAGCAGTTGGCCCAGCAGCGGTGGGCCCGGCAGGGGCGAGTATATCAGCAGTTGGGCCGGCAGGGGCGAGTGTGGCGGCAGTTGGCCCGGCAGGGGCGAGTGTAGCGGCAGTTGGCCCGGCAGGGGCGAATGTGGCATCAGTTAGCCCGGCAGGGGCTCGTATGGCGGCAGTTGGCCCAGCAGCAGCGGGCCCGGCAGAGGCGAGTATATCAGCAGTTGGCCCAGCAGCGGTGGGCCCGGCAGGGGCGAGTATATCAGCAGTTGGCCCGGCAGGGGCGAGTGTGGCGGCAGTTGGCCCGGCAGGGGCGAGTGTAGCGGCAGTTGGCCCGGCACGGGCGAATGTGGCATCAGTTAGCCCGGCAGGGGCTCGTATGGCGGCAGTTGGCCCAGCAGCAGCGGGCCCGGCAGAGGCGAGTATCTCAGCAGTTGGCCCGGCAGGGGCGAGTGTGGCGGCAGTTGGCCCGAAATATGTATCCTTTCGGGTGGTCATCCCACTTCTGAGTTGTAAACACCTATTTATTAAGTAAAAATGATAAAGATTAGTTTGTATTGGTCGGATTCAATCTTTGGGTTTTTTGCGCAGATGCAACTTGCTCGTTGCATCGCCGGAAGAGAAGAGAGACGCCGTCTCTCAACCTATCGAGGACTTATCGCTCACAATCGATACTTATTACTAACAATCGATACTTATTTCTAACAATCGATACTTATTACTAACAATCGATACTTATTACTAACAATCGATATATGCATGAGTATTTAACAGACTTTAAATAATTGGAATCTTACACTATATTTATTTATTTATTAATATTTGAATTGTTTGATGACAATCGAGTTCAATATATTGTTAAGATTTAAACATACTTATAACCAGAGGGCCGGGGTTAACTTCGACCGCGTCAAAGTTTGTATACCCTTGCAACTTTTTTGGTAACTCTTTCCTCACCTATAGCCGTCAAAATAGAAAAACGTTTTATCCAAAAAGGCTAATCTATGCGAAAGAAAGCCTACAATCTTAGCATAGGAAATAACGAAGATATTGATCAAAGTCACTGTTTTCCACCGATCGTTCCTATGGAAGCTATATGATATAGTAACCCGATCTTTATCAAATTCGGCACAGTCATTAACAGATATATTAAACTAACAAATGTTTAATTTGAAAGCAATCGCGTCAAAAGTAACGAAGTTATTGACAAAAGTCACTGTTTTCGAAAGATCGTTCCTATGGGAGCTATATGATATAGTCATCCGATCTTGATCGAATGTGGCACAGTCGTTTATATATGTAATTAACTCACCAATATTAAATTTCACGACAATAGCTCAAAAAATAACGAAGTTATTGAGAAAAGTCACTGTTCGTGACTTTGGCATTTGTATGGGAGCTATATGATATAGTGGTCCGATCCGGCTGAATCCGAGATATACAACGCCTGCAGTATATACAAGCCTACATGCAAAATTTCAGCTCTGTAGCTCCAACGGTCTAGGAGGAGTTTGCGTTGATCCAGACGGACGGACGGACGGACATGGCGATTTGAACTCGTCTCGTCGGGCTGATCAAGAATATATATACTTTATATGGTCGGAGATGCTTCCTTCTATGCGTTGCACACTTTTGACCAAAATTAATATACCCTTTTTGCAAGGGTATAAAAATAACAATGGACTACTTATGGACCTTGACGTGCGACTCAGTTGACAGTCTCTTTGCGAATGATTTACGGCATCTTTAACAAGCTCAACTTATATAATGATCTTATGTCCTGCTCTCTCTACAACTACTAGAATGTTCGGCCACTACGTGTTTCTCTCTTCTCTTCTATCACTTTGGATTGCTCTCTCGCAATGCCATTTCCCACATTCGGCCGTCCTGTCGTACCGATTCCGATACAGTTGATGTTTTTAATTGCCGTTACTTTATAGGGTGCTAAATACTTTTCTTTAAGTTTCAGACCAACACCATATTGGTTATGCTTAATAGCAACCAAATCATTTATTTTGAATCGTTTTCCCTCTTTTCTCTTTAGATTCGCTGACTTCTTGTTCTCCTCCTGAATTTTTTTTATATTTTCAACTGCCTCCATTCGTATTTTCTTCCTATGTTCTGCTAGTTCTTCGATTAGAAGATCATCGAGTAGTTCTTTAATTTTTACATCCCCTGATCTACGCAAGTCAATACCGGTTAGGATCTTAAAAGGAGCTATCTTAGTACGTCTAGCTGCCGTATCGTTGATGATTTGCTGAACTTTTCCTACGTATTTATACCATGAAGCTGGATTATCTAAACTCATTTTAGCTAACATTGGAATAAAAATCTTGTGAATCCTTTCAACCTGCCCATTTCCTCGGGGTACTCCGGTGGTAATCAATAAATGCACGTGATCCTCGCAATACTTTTTTAAGATGTGCGATGTAAAAGCCACGCCCCTATCAGATGTCAATCGTACTGGGTTCCCAAAATTGGTCGCTTGAACGTCTAAACACCGTATCACTTCATCTACGCCTGTGCTCCTAGTGGGATACAACCAGAAGTACTTAGAAAAACCATCTATAATAACCAACAAGTAATTATACCGTTTGTTCGTTAGTTCCATTGGTCCGACGTAATCAATATGGTAAGAACATAGTGGTTTGTCACCCTTTTCTATCGACGTTAGATATCCCTCTCTTTTGTCAGCCTTTGCGTTAACAACAATACACTCCACACAACTATGTACCACACGAATAACCTTATCTCTCAATTCGGGAATATAGTATGATTTCTCGATCAAATCTTGCGTCTTCCAATTCAACTGCCGCCGTGTGCAGACGTGTTTTTTAATGCACTCCGCAAAAATTGAGTGTAAAAAAAAAAAAAAGTCTGCGTTTGCAAAAAGTTGTGTAGGGCTCTCAGTCGCCTCAGAGACGCCTATTTACAATCATATGTTGCTGGTGGGGATCGGGAGAGCTTGGGCCCGAATTGGTGGACACGGCTTTTGTAAAATCTAATCTAAAGCAATATAATAGAGCAATCTAATAGCAATAAATACTAAGTTGCAACAACAAAGGGCGTAATTTTTACAAAAGCCATGTCCATCAATTCGGGCCCAAGCTCTCTCGATCCCCACCAGCAACAGCTACAAGAACTAATTGCACAACAACAACGTGAGCGTCGACTCTCGGTCCAACGCAACAACGCGTACTTTTCGGTGGTGTCGCCGACCCCACCGAATGCTAACGTAAGCAATAACACCGAAAGTGCCAGCCACTCAGCAATTAACAGCAACTTACCGTGGAGAGAGCAGTGTGCTTCTCCATCAATATCGATAACTGGGTCACCGATTGCACCAACCAGCACCGCCAGCTCGTTGACAGCAACCAGCACCGTCAGCTCGTTGACAGTCAACGTCAACGTCAACGTCAACGACAAGTCGCCCTGAGTCAGCCACAATAGTAAACCCAACGACTTCTGTCCAAACTAGAATGGACAGATATATTAAAATAACTAAGCGGAAGCTAAGCCCGCAAAAGAAAAAAAGTGTCAATGCGCCGAAAATAACGAAACCAAATGAACGAGTAGCACCCCTTAGCGGGAATCGTTTTAAAATTCTTGCCGATCAGCAAGACGATCAAGCCGGCGCTGTAGATAAAGTTAAATCGGCTAGGCCACCCCCTTTATACATCCGTGGAGCCAACTGCAGCGCCCTGATTTCGAAGCTAGTAGAAACAGTAGGGGCAAAGAACTTTGTTGTAACCCCTCTCAATAGGGGTAACATTAAACAAATTAAATGTCAAGCCCAAACTGAGGACAATTTCCGCATCATCGAAAAGTACCTCCGTAATGCTAACATCAACTTCTATACCTACCAACTAAAAAGCAGTAAAGGGCTCCAGGTTGTGTTAAAGGGGATTGAGCCATCGGTCCCTACTCAAGAAATAGCAGACGCGTTGGTCGAAAAAGGGTTTGCGGTCAAGTTCGTTGTCAACATCATCAACAGGAACAAAGTCGCACAGCCGCTCTTTAAAATCGAGCTCCAACCAGATGCAAAGCGGTCGAAGCCAAATGAAGTGCACCCGATCTACAACCTACAGCTTCTATTGCACAGAAGAATCACCGTAGAGGAGCCCCATAAGAGACGCCAACCACCGCAGTGTAAAAACTGCCAGGAATACAACCACACCTCTAACAATTGCAATCTTAGGTCAGTGTGTGTTGGCTGCGGCGAACATCATGAAGATGGAATTTGCACCAAGGACAGAAACAACGTCGCACTAAGACTATGCAGCAACTGTGGAGGGAACCACACGGCCAACTACAGAGGATGTCCTGTCTTTAAGGATCTTAAATCACACCTAAACGGGTGCAAACCCCCAGCTGGACCAAAAATCATCTTCAACGCCTCCAAAAATACACCGGAGGTTTTCTTCGCCAAGGCTGTTAGATCATCCAACATGACTGCTACAACCAGTCCTAGTGTATCCTTCGCTAGTGTGCTCCGAACTGGACAGACGGAGCCCGCGAAAGAGACCCCGTCACTCCGCCATCTACAGAATCCGCAACCTAGCGCACCAGAGCTTGGCCAGCAAACTCCAAGTGGTCAAGAGGCCCTATTGATCTCACTCAATCAAAACATGACCACTTTTATGACGTTCATGCAAAACTGTATGCACGAACTGATGCGGAATCAAAACCTGCTTATCCAGAAGCTTATCGAGAATAAATAATGGCTTCCCTACGTCTATGTCTTTGGAATGCTAACGGCATCTCCAAGCACAAAAATGAACTGCAACTATTCCTAGACTCAAGTGAAATCGACGTTTTGCTGATTTCGGAAACACATTTAACATCAAAAAATAATTTTCAAATACCAAAATATACCTTCTACGCAACAAACCATCCAGACGGAAAAGCTCAAGGCGGGACCGGTATCCTAATCAAAAACCGTATAAAACACTCGTTCCTCAACAGATTTGAAACACAGCACCTACAAGCAACTGCTATAACCGTCCAAACCAGCTGCGGCAACACTACATTGGCTGCCCTGTACTGCCCACCACGCTTCTCAATCTCTGAAAAGGAATTTACCGATTTCTTTAACACACTCGGAGATCGCTTCATTGCAGCAGGGGACTATAACGCCAAACATACGCACTGGGGATCTCGCCTGGTAAATCCTAAAGAAAAGCAGTTGTACAACACAATAGTCAACCCTCTCAATAAGATGGATTGCGTCTCACCGGGTAGGCCTACTTATTGTCCCACAGATCCACAGAAAGTGCCTGACTTGATTGATTTCGCAGTAACCAAGAGGATTCCACGTAATCGGATCACTGCGGAAACACTACTAGATTTAACTTCCGATCACTCTCCAGTGCTATTCACATTATTAACAAGACCTTAAGTACTTGATCGCCCATATAGGCTTACAAACAACAAAACAAATTGGCTTAAATTTAAAATGTACATGAGTGCCCACATTGACTGTTCGCCGAAACTGGATGCTGCAGAGGACATTGATATGTGCGTCTCTGCACTTGAGTCGATGATGGGAGCTGCAGCAAGAGTATCTACTCCACATGCCTCTTCTTACACCAAACCTGTTGACAGGCCTACGAACCGGCGGATAGAACAATTAGTAACGGAAAAACGACGTCTAAGAAGAGAATGGCAGATTACTCGATCACCAGCAGCAAAACTTCGCCTAAGGCAAGCTAATCGCAACCTCTCCAAGGTGTTAAGACAAGAGGAAAGCTGGGCTCAAAGGAAATACATAGAAAAGCTCAGTCCAACCAGCATTAAACATCCTCTGTGGAAAGCCCACCCAACTTTAAGCGCTCCTACAGAGACAATTTCACCGATAAGGAGTCCAACCGGTGGATGGGCCCGCAGTGACGAAGAGAGGGCATCCGTATTTGCCACACATCTTAAAATGGTTTTCCAGCCAAATCCAACATCAAACTCATCTGTACTTCCCCCTTCGAACACATTAACGGATAGTGAGTACTCGGAACTCCAATCGGACGAGATCACTGCAGTTATTAAAAACCACATAAAGCCGAAAAAAGCCCGTAGCCATGACCTAATCACACCGAAAATGATCCTAGAACTCCCTATCATTGCAATACAATATATCTGCAAACTGTTCAACGCTATAATAAAAATTGGCTACTTCCCAAGAACATGGAAAAAGTCCACTATCATCATGATTCCTAAAGAGGAATTTGACAAAACCCAGCCATCATCCTATAGGCCAATTAGTTTGCTGCCATGTCTTTCGAAGCTTTTTGAAAAGGTCCTGCAGATCCGCCTAAACTCATTTCTGGCATCGGAAAACACAATCCCTTCACACCAGTTTGGCTTCCGCGAAAAACATGGTACAATTGAACAAGTCAATCGCATAACATCCGAAATACGAACAGCATTCGAACTAAAAGAATACTGTGCTGCTGTCTTTCTCGACGTTGCCCAGGCTTTCGATAGAGTTTGGCTGGAGGGTCTGATGTTCAAAATCCGGCAAAAACTGCCACAGTACACCCACAAACTCATGGAATCTTACCTTTACAATAGGAAATTCGCTGTAAGATGTAATGGCTCCGTCTCGGCTGAATTTGAAATCAAAGCTGGTGTACCGCAAGGCAGTGTACTCGGCCCATTGCTCTACCTGCTGTACACTGCAGACTTACCAACGAGTTTAGGACTTACAACGTCCACTTTTGCCGATGACACGGCAATCCTCAGCAGATCCAAATGCCCAATACAAGCCTCTGCAAAATTAGAGGAACACCTCAAGGTGGTAGAGGAATGGCTAGCAACCTGGCGTATCCGGGTCAACGAGCAGAAATGCAAACATATTACATTTACGCTTAACAGAAGAAACTGTCCAGCTCTAATGCTAAACAACGTACCAGTTCCTCAAGCCGTGGATGTCACTTACCTTGGCATCCACCTAGACAGAAGACTAACTTGGCGCAAGCACATCGAAGCAAATAAATGATAGATAAAACTGAAATAGCTTACATTGGATCATCAATGCTCGCTCCCATCTACGTCTGGAGTATAAGTCCTCCTATACAACTTCGTACTGACACCCATCTGGACTTACGGAGCCGTACTATGGGGAAATGCAAGTTCCAGCAATGTCGATATTATACAAAGAGCGCAGTCGAAGATTTTAAGATCAATCACGGGGGCCCCGTGGTATATACGAAACGACAACATTCAAAATGATCTAAATATACCTAGCGTAAAATCTGAAATAGGTACTCAACAACTAAAGTATTCTGCAAAACTGGATGCACACCCACCTTAAGGTGGTAGAGGAATGGCTAGCAACCTGGCGTATCCGGGTCAACGAGCAGAAATGCAAACATGTTACATTTACGCTTAACAGAAGAAACTGTCCAGCTCTAATGCTAAACAACGTACCAGTTCCTCAAGCCGTGGATGTCACTTACCTTGGCATCCCCCTAGACAGAAGACTAACTTGGCGCAAGCACATCGAAGCAAAAAAGTCACAGCTTAAACTGAAAGCGAGTAGCCTACATTGGATCATCAATGCTCGGTCCCCTCCACGTCTGGAGTATAAAGTCCTCCTATACAACTCCGTACTGACACCCATCTGGACTTACGGGGCCGTACTATGGGGAAATGCAAGTTCCGGCAATGTCGATATTATACAAAGAGCGCAGTCGAAGATTTTAAGATCAATCACGGGGGCCCCGTGGTATATACGAAACGACAACATTCAAAATGATCTAAATATATCTAGCGTAAAATCTGAAATAGGTACTCAACAACTAAAGTATTCTGCGAAACTGGATGCACACCCAAATGTTCTTGCCAATTCCCTTACGCGAACTAATAATAGAACTCGTCTTAAAAGAAATGACAGACCAACCCAATAACAAGTGATTAGGGCCGCCTGCAATATCCCTAGGATTTTTCTTAAGTACTAGTCTAAGAAAAATATCTCAAACTTGTTGTTAGGCTCTAATTTAAGAGTAGATTCAACAAATATATATTAAACGTTAAAAAAAAAAAAAAAAAAAAAAAATCTTGCGTTTTCTTGACCAAAAAATGACCCTGGGTATGTGCAAGTCTAATAATATTATGTTCCATTGACGAATGCACTACAATCAACTCACAATTAGGGTCTTTAAACAGAATCTCGTTTTCTATATAGAAGTCTTTAATACTTTCTTTTTCGACTAAGACAACTGGAGACGCGTACTCAGAAGTACTGGTTTTAATTATTTTCTCTGCTAGCTATTCTTGAATTTGTTTATCAACGATTTCCTGATCACAAAGGGCTAAACGTCTCGGGTGCTGATACACAGGTATTTCGTCGCTCAATATAATTTGCATGCCTACTGGTGCGTTTGCATTTCTTTTTGGCTGGTAGTTTCGAATTAATTTCTCTACTTCCCCTTTTATCATATGGTTCAAATGCGAAAGATGTCTAGACTCTTATCCTCCTCTTTAATATTTGTGATGAAGATATTTTCAATCTCTCCTGCCCACTGAATATCTGACTCATTTTGTTCTTTCTTTGGCATACTATGGGTGTGACACACTTCTATATCGTTGCCCATAGCAAACTTAGATCCATTTGCTGTTACATTTGTATTGACAGTGTTTAATATCGTTCGACCCAGTATAGCATCAAAAGTTATGTCCTGATCTGGCACTACATGGAATTCTATGTTCATAACTAGACCATCCACTTTCACTGGTATTATAAAACTACCGAAAGTCAATACTTTACTGTCGCCAATTCCTGTTAAGTGTCTGGCTTCTCCCAATAACGGTTTCGATCCAATCATAAAATAAATATTTCTTCGCATAAGACATAAACCAGCGCCAGTATCTACGAGTCCTTTAAATATAACGTTAGAATATACGATGTCTTTAAGTTCTAACCCTGACGGAGTAAATTCGCTTGACGGCTGTATTGTTACATTTTCATTTTCTACCACGTTTGTATTTCTCTCGTATTTAATTATATTTTCTGGTTTGCACTGTGCCATTCGATGTTCTACTTTACCACATTTGAAACACTTTTGATCGTTCTTTGGGCAGTTTCGTCTGATATGTGATGTATCACCGCAACAATAGCACTTCCGATTCTTAGATGTATCAATTATTTTACCCTGATTAATCCTTCCTCCTGACAGCCTCAAACTTGTTTAACGACTTGTGTAAATCACGAACTTTCTAATACGTTTCTATTTGAAATTTCAGTTCTTCTGGATTCCTGGCTTGAAATAGAATAGCTTTATTTACTTGTGAATCTGGAATGCCCTTTACAAAGTATTCTATCGAGCTCTCATCGTCCAAATTCACTGGTTTGGCAATTTACATTACAGCATACAAATATTCATGTAAAGTCTCCTCCACCAAGAACGTCTTTTCTGGGAACGTTGCGATAATATTCTATGAATCTCAGCAGCTGATCGTTTCGAACCAAATTCTTTGCGCAATGCTGCTTTTAATATCTCCCAATTGTGTATACCATTTTGACTCCGAATAAATGATTTAGCTGCCGCCACTAACAACTGTTTGGCTTATATAAAGGTCTGTAACTTGTCCCATTGTACTGTAATAGCACACTCTTCTATCTCTTGCACCCACGAATCAATGTCGGGACTACCTGAGCCGGAAAAATAGGATACACTGCCCTCGACATCTTTTAAGGTGTACCAAGATCGACTAAAATTATTTGTAGGCAATTCGCCTGTAACTGTAACTACAGATTCTACTTCTTCTTCCTCGCTATTATTGTAATAAGTAAGAAGTCTTTTCCGTAAATCGCGTTTTCTTCCCACTGTGCTTAGGTCCAATTCGGCCAACTTATTTCGCAAATCTGCGACTCGCAATGCCATAACCTCGTCAATCCATATTACAATATTTTCTTTTGTTCGCTGATAATAATTAATGCTAAGGTTTGTTTTAGTAAATTCAATTAAGGTTAGATCTATCTATAGTCCCCAAAAATTTACCCAAGTCAGCTCATGTCCCACGAAGTCTTCGTTTAATTTCTGCCAGCGGGATGTCTGGCCTCTTCTAACGTTTTGTCTTTTGCCGCGTCCAGCTTCTGCCTCTGCCAACGGGTTGCCTCTGCCTCTGCTGACGTTTTGCCTCGCGCTACGTCCAGCTTTGCCTCTGCCATCGGGTTGGCTCTGCCTCTGCTGACGTTTTGCCTCGCGCTACGTCCACCTTTGCCTCTGCCTCTGCCGACGTTTTGCCTCGCGCTACGTCCAGTTTTGCCTCTGCCAACGGGTTGCCTCTGCCTCTGCCGACGTTTTGCCTCGCGCTACGTCCACCTTTGCCTCTGCCAAAGGGTTGCCTCTGCCGATGTTTTGCCTTGCGCTACGTCCAGCTTTGCCTCTTCCAACGGGTTGCCTCTGCCCATGCCGTCGTTTTGCCTCGCGCTACGTCCAGCTTTGCCTCTGCCAACTGGTTGCCTCTGCCTCTGCTGACGTTTCGTCACTGCCAACGCTCTCCGTCTTGATTCGCTCTTTCCAAATATTTCTAGACTGTTCTAGAAAGATTCACTGATCGCCGTCCGTTACCAAACATGCTCGTGCGTATAGTGTCTGCGCCGTAACGTATTTGGGCATCAACGATTTTATGGAACAAATCTAGCACAGCCTATCTCGCTTGCTCTTACACAATGATGCCGACACAAAAAGTTTTTGCTTTGTCACTTCGAAGAACTTTAATTGTTGCCTCTTTCACTCACGCAGTGTTATATGTACGCAGTGTTTAATTTCATTAAACAATATTTCGGGCGAGCCCCCAAAAACGTAGCGTTGATTTCATGATCGTTACTATATTTATTAATTTATTAATATTTATTTATTTATTTCTTTATTTAAGCAACTAACACAGCAGTCGACGAAAAAGCTTAAGTTACAGATAGTAATTAATTGAAAATGAAAGCTTAGCTATATACACAACTAAACATCCCCGACCCGGTGGAGGTGTTTTATTTGCATAAGGTGCCAGCTATGCCCCGATTCACAGCCAATGTGGTCAAGGATGAGATGCAGCCAATCCAAGTCCAGAGTATTATTATTGGTTTCGCTGTAGATGATTAAAAAGTATAGCGCGAAGAGAAGTGACAGAAAGATGAGGAAAAATTAGGTGAGAAAGGTTGTTAAAAGATTGGCAAAGAACACGAACAAGAAAAGGTTCGTGAAGAGAGTAGTTAGTCAGACATCTACTAAGGTGAATAGGATAAAAGTTTCCAAAATGAGGGAACACAAAAATATAGCGTATCTAGTAAATTAGAAGAAATGATTTCGCCGTTGACTAGTTTATGGAGAAACAGAATGCCAAAAACGAGCCTACGGTTGTAAAGTGAAGGAAGATTAATAAGAAGAAGTCTGCCAGAATAAGAAGGTAGGCGAAGACTCGGGTCCCAATTAAGACCGCGTAACGCAAACTTAAGGAATTGCTTCTGTACCGATTCAATACTACGCTGGTGAACATCATATTGCGGATTCCACACTGGCGAGCAATATTCTAGAGTAGGGCGAACTAACGAAGTGTATAAAACCTTTGTTACATAGGGATCATCAAATTCTTTGGCCCAACGTTTAATGAAACCAAGAAGGCTTCATGCTCTATTGACAATAGAAGAAATATGAACATTAAATGAAAGTTTTGGGTCAAACATAACGCCCAAGTCTTTGAACGATGGTACACAATCTAACAGAACAGACTTAACAGAGTAATGAGCTAGGAACGGAGACAAACGACTGAAAGTCATAAAAGAACACTTAGAGGCATTAAGGTGTAATTTATTATGTTGGAAAGAAGGATCATCATAGGAATAACAAATCTTGACGTCATCCGCAAACATAAGCACGCGTGAATGAGCCAAGGCCAAAGGCAAATCATTTATAAACAGTGTAAATAACAGTGGGCCCAGATGACTGCCTTGGGGTACACCTGACGTAACTCGAACAGTTTTGGATTTCGAGGAACGAAAAGACACCTTTTGGGTTCTGCCAATAAGATACGACTTTAACCAAGCCAATAGTTTTGGGGAAAAACCCATTATGTTAAGTTTCGCGAGAAGCATAGAATGATCAACCGTATCGAAAGCCTTACTAAAGTCGGTATAAATAACATCAGTTTGACACTTTTTACGGAAGCCATGGTGTACAAGGGTAGTCAATTCTAAAAGGTTGGTAAGCGACGAACGACCTTTCATGAATCCATGCTGACAAGGAAAAATAGTGGATCTGGATAGGTGTTGAAGGGAAGACGTAATAATTTTCTCAAACAGCTTTGGTATTGCCGGAAGTTTGGCAATGCCACGGTAGTTAGAAACATCCGATTGGCTACCCTTTTTAAAAAGCGGAATAATAAAAGACTCCTTCCAAATATCGGGAAAGCTACAAGTCTCACTCGATATAAAGAATAACCGAGATAAAGGCTTAGATAGGGAATTCGAACACACTTTAAGGATGCAACTAGGTATATTATCAGGACCGGAAACGAAGGAAGACGTCATTGATGACAAGCTAGAGATAATACAGTCTTCAGTAATACTAGGAAAAAACATACAATTTAAATGTGGGATTGAAAAGGGATAGGGTGTGGGTTCCGAAACAGTAGTAGAATAAGTCGACTGAAAAAATTTAGCAAACAGATCTGCAATATCTGAATCATTATTAGCAGTCTGGTCATTAAGTCTGAAGGTGGAGGGTAGTACATTAGAGCGTCTTTTGGAATTAACAAAGTTGTAAAATCTCTTGGGGTTCTTATAAAATTGAAGATTTGGCTATACAGTAATTTGCATAGTCAAGTCGCGAACCAGTTTTTTTAAATCTATTAAAATATGTCGATTTAATGTTACGGAGATTAGAGAGCCTACGTGTGAACCAGACTGGTGCGCTGGAGACAGTAGAGACATTCACATAAGGAACGCATTTATTAATTGGAGAATTAAAAGCAGAGTAGAAAAACTTCACTGCACGATCTATATCGCAACACTCAAATAGAAATGACCAATCAAAAGAGAAAATAAGGCTATTAAGAAGATTTAAATTTGTTTTACGAAAACATCTACGACGAGAATTTGCGATGTTATTAAATGAATTAGTAACGGAATTGTAAGAAATAGTAAGTTCAATGCTAGGGTGATAGGGATCTTCAGGTTTCACTAGGGGCTGTGTTCGGGATACAGCACTAACAGTGGGATCAGAGACAAAAACAAGATCAAGGATTCTTTTAGAAGAGTTAAGGAAAGAATTCAACTGATATAGCGGACATTCAAGTAGGCTATCAAGAAAATAATGTTGAGATGAAGGAATTAAGAAAGATAGATTATCATCAACAAGCCAAGAAATATTAGGCAAGTTGAAATCACCTAAAACTATAAGGAAATCGCGATCTTTAAGACGATTAAAAATAGTTTGCAAAGCATTAGCATTGTGCATATAGGTCGTTATATCAGAAGCTGGAGGAATATATGAACAAGAAATATTTAAGATAAAGTTGGAACATGTAACTTTAACGCAAATAAGCTTAACACCTAAGGGCAGATCAATCGTCACAACATCTGAACACAGATTCGAGTTGACAGCAATGAATACTCCACCGCCACGACGACCAACACGATCAAGCCTATAAGAAATAAAGTCATTAGAAAGAATTTCTTTATCCAAAACAGAGGAGTTAAGCCAAGTTTCAGTGAAAGCTAATATGTCAGCCGAAAAGGTTTGGCAATCACAGAACAGGTTCGAGAGCTTGGTAAGAAGTCCTCTTACATTTTGAATGAAAGCAGAAGATAAATTAGGAAGGTGGACAGGCAAAGGACGGGAGCGCTTATTGGGCGCAAACTCGTGTACAACTAGGCCCTCTGGCCAGAAATTAGTGTCAACCATAGCTGAGAAATACTCATTAGGTACTGTAATTTTAAAAGAGATTTCGCGAGGCCTAGAAAACTTAAACTTTTGAATTAAAACTTTAGCAGGGCATATATTACTAATGTAAGCTGCCACAGACGACTCAGAAGTATCAGGAGCAAGACTAGAGATAAATAATTGTTTGCGATGAGGCACTACAGTTAGTGGAGGCGGAGGAGCATTGGGATCCGCAAGTGATTGAGAGCTAGCATGATCCTGTGATTGATCAGAGTTCCCGTGAGGGATAGAACGAGGTACACCAGGGCTTGTAATGGGTACTTCAATCTGAAAAGAAGAGCATAAAAAGGGGCAAAAAGATGGTGTAGGCGAAAGTAAAATGGGAGACGATGTAATAGAGAGTGCTGGCGACTGCTTGCGTGGCAACTCAAGGGTACATTTCTTGGGCGACTTCTCAGAAGGTGAAACAAACTTGAATTGCGACAAAAAATGTACGATAGAGTCACACTCGTTAGACAGCTGTTTGGCCAGTTTGTTTAAAGAAAGAAACTTTAAACAAATATCCCTATACATACGGCTAAAATCAAGCTGCTGGCTGGCACAAGATGGGCAAGTCCAGCGCATTAAGCCAAGCTCAGGCTTAGACACAGACAAACCAGAAAATTTGTCGTAGTCGCGGCCATTGAGGCCAGCACATTTTAAGTGAATAAGATTATCGCAAAGCCAACAAGATATTGCTCTATACTGATCATCAAAACGATCAGAATGCTTGCAAGTAGGTAGACAACAAGAAACACAAGAAACACAAGGCAAAAAAAAAAAAAAAATAAATAAATTTATATATATAAGAATAAATAGAAAAATTTAAATACACAGCACAAAGATAATTATTGATAAGAAATCAATAATTACAAATAAAACAAAGAGAACAGCTAGAGTGCACAGCACAAGAGAGAGTGCAAGAACAGTTATAAGCCGAGCTTTGAGAGGCGGGCTTACAAAAGTGATTACGCGAAAGAGAAGCCGAGCACAAGTACAAAACAGATAGCACTGATGGTATGATGGGGGCGATGAGGGGAGCAACTGCAGAAGCAATGACGAGAGAGAAAAAAATAAAAAGAAAACAAATTAAATGCACCAAACACGAATCACGAAACAGAAAAACTTTTTAAACTATTTAATTTGGCGAATTATGGAAATAAAACACAAGGGTGTCAAGCAAAGAACACCAGTGAAAGCGTAAACAAACTAAGCACAATTAAAAACTGAAAGAAAACAATAAATATTAATAAAAACTCAGGAGCTATGCAAAAACACGACCGTCAAGTCAGAGAGCAGAAGCTTTTTCGAATTGAATTGTTTGTTGACAATCGAGTTCATTATATTGTTAAGATTTAAACATACTTATAGAAATAACACTGGACTGCTTATGGACCTTGACGTGCGACTCAGTTGACAGTCTCTTTGCGAATGATTTACGGCCTCTTTAACAAGCTCTCTCTCAACAACAATATAATAATCTTATGTCCTGCTCTCTCTACTACTACTAGAATGTTATGCCTCTTGGTAGTTCTTGAAGTAGCTATACAGACAACCTGCTCACCTTTTTGTGTGTTGCCTTTGAAATAATCTTCTTTTGTAAGATTGACCTCGAGCCGGCTAAATTCGATTTTAATTTCAATAGGTCGTAATCTCTAACCAGATTTCTAATTTATGCTAAAAATATTCAAAGTTTAAAATTCTCACACAATTCGAAGAGTTTGCCGATTGTTAGCAATGATGTTCTTTACGTTCGATAGTACTTTAAAAATACTTAACAAAATTATTAGTGATAAACTACAAAATTTAATTTCTTTGATTTATTTCACGTATAAAATTTTATTCTGCTTTTGAAAGTCGTGTGTGTGATTTCGGAAATGCCAATATGTACATTGTACATACATACTTTATATTTAAGCTACTTATGTATATACCGGGTAAGGTAAAGCATGAAAATCATCAGGATAAATAGAACACAAGTTATATGCAATATAAGTTGAATTATCAGAGCATACACACACAGACGCAACGCTACAGTTCCTTGCAATATTATTAGACTCATGCTTAAAAATTAAGATTTCCTCTCTTATAACATGTCAGTAGACATTAACAAAGCTATTTCATGATCAAAAATCAAAATTTATTATAAACTAGCAAACCCGGCGAACTTCGTTTAAACTCCTGACGGCTTAGTTATTAACATTTCGTTTGGGGATTAAAAAATGAAGAAACAATTTTTTTCTTGTTTTATATTTGAAAAGTTAAACAAAATTTTCATTTACGGCAAAACGAAATTCTTTGTTTTTTGGTCACGCGCAAGATCAAATAAAGCGGATGGTTTGCCGACACGCATGTAACATAGTATTGACCATAAGAAAAACATGAATTTTTTAGATCAAGGCCACAAATATTCAAGGATTGGCTCTGTGATTTGTTGATCGTCATGGCGATGGCAAGACGAATCGGAAATTGAATTTGTTTAAAGTCAGAGAAGCATATCCGTTGGGATCATCGGAATCCTTGAAATAAGATTTTCCTCATCGTTAAATTTTTCTTTAAGTATTGACGCGTGAATCACATTGGTCATCAGTTTTCTTATTCACTGCACAGTTTTGGTTGGTTTAAATTTCTAAGCATTATGATTACCAAGCCAACCTTCAGTTGTAAACCCGGCACATCCAAGAGCTTAAAATTACTATGTATGTCGCCGGTGAAATTCGAACAACATTTTCTGAAATGAATATACACTTCCGAACGCAATTTAGCTTAATTTAACCGAATAAAAGTAAGGTGCTACGTATTGTTTCGACATGTCAACGCAATATTGTTGAAGTCATAATTTTAACGAATCAGCAAACGATGATGAACTACTGTTCATCGACCTAACCTTCTTGGTAGTTTCCTAACCTGAAACAAAATTGTATTGTAGAACCCCTAATACTTTAACGACATTGATTTTACCATTCAATAAATTTTTCATTTTGATATTTGAATAGGGATTCCCGGGAGAAGGAAAATAACCCAATCTTCATTTGTTGAATTCAAAATATGAACAAAAGTGTTGTGTATATAAATGAACTCTTAGACTCTAGGCGACAATTGTTCTTAAAAATACTTATTCTAATGACCCACGTTTTCGGGGGTTGACAATTGTTTATATTTCATGCTCAGCGTTGGCTACTTGATACCGCGCCGCTGGTATAATCTTAAGTGTTTTCCACAGAGTGCATGTTTTGTTTGGTTTTAAGCAATAATTGTCATATGAATCTTTATAACTTATTTTTGTGTTATGTTTTTGTGTCGTTTTGTATATTTCTTGGTGCATCTGATTTGGTGAAGCCATTTTAGATGAACACGATGTTTAATCTTAAACAGTGGTAATTCTTCAGAAAATCTTTGGCTGCAACAACTGCATTCTTGTGGTAAAGGAGTTGAGAATGGCTTTCCAGATGTCCTAACTTGCCGGCTAGATTCTTGAAGTTAACCAACGGTTGCGTGACTAGTATACCTAAAGGTGTATTTTTTTTGTAACCTCCTAAATTGATTGTTGTGAACCAGGGACAGTATTTGCAATAGAGCCCCTTTTTGACATCAGAAAAAACCAACCATTCGTTGTGATCAACTAAATGTATTGTGCCTTATCTCTTTTTCGCAAACAGTTCTGCTGGAGAAAGGAAATTTATAATTCTTCGATGGTATCCAAGGGTTTTCCAAAAGTTCTCCTTTAACCCTATCGCTTACCTTCTTGCCGATAAAATGACCTATGTCGCTAAAGAATTCTGGCATAACCATAGAAGCTCGGTTTTCATTTGCGTCTCTCATAAACGATGAACAAGCGCCTAGTGAGTCAATTCTCGACAAATTCTGAGTTCCTTGTGTCAATGTAGTATTATTTTCGGAAGTAGTATCCGAAACTTGATGTTCGTCAACATGATACGTTTCATCTGAAGCGTGGCCTTCTAACTTTTATTTTTTGAGAGGTTGAAAAAAAGTGGCAATCGAAGGCTGCTGGCGAGACTGAAATTAATCAACTCTACATTTTTTCTAATCACTCATTAGGGATAATTTTTCAAAACCACTATGGCCATCCCAGAAAAACGCATATGTTTATACTCACCATTTTCTAGATCGTTTCATGTGCCAAGAAGTACATTGTACGCTTCAGCACTCACTAGCGACAAACAATAGCTATACTATTGCATAAATCGATTGCACAGTACTTACAATTAGTTTAAATATAAATTGAAATGAACTCGAAAAACAAAAGCTCTTTCACTATGATGTGATCTAACTTGTGGATAAATCTGTCAGTATACGCACAGCTGAGTTAAAACGATGATCGATTATTCAATACATTAGCGCGCATACGACTATCTTTTTTACCATGTGCTTCAGTGACAGCAATTTAGCACCCATCAAGCTCTCAACTGGCTATCTAGAATGTTTTGGTCTCTGTTTATGTTAACTATATATTGGAAATTTCCCCTATTTCACCCCCCGTAGATCCGCCACTGAGTCAGATATGTTTGTTGAAAGTCTAGAAGGAACGGCATCAGAAGCGAGAAACAAGTCCTATAAACTAGTTTTAAAAAACGAGAATAAACTAATTGACAGATGTTTTTTAAGAGTTCTTTTGATTCATGGGATTTGTTTCTTTCTAGCGCTGTTTTTAGCAGTTTTTGTCTAGCAGTTTTAGAGCTCATAGAAGGACCCCGAACTAAAATAATTGCAATAGCAATCCTTAAAGCGATGGTAGCGATTCAGAAATAAATCTAATTTAAGTGAATTAGATGCTGAAATTAATCTAATTTATAATTTAAGTATACAAATTTTAACAGAAACACGTGCCGTTGCGGCAAACGATACCAACCATCATAGCCCGCAAATTACTGTCGACCGATTCGCAAAATAAGTGTTTTTACTCAGACTTGCAGAACTAATCAACCGATTTCATTGTTCGTATGCATAAAGTTTGATCGCGCACAACCAGTTTTTATACCATACAGTTGCAGTTGCTGAGTTTGTTTCAAATTCTCAAATCACGCCCCCTACCGACCCTGCAAATTAAATAAACCGATTTTCTTAACCATTATACTAACTAGAGGCACCAAATTTGGTATGTATATTTGCTTAGTAAGTGCGCACCTTTTTTATGTGTAAAGATTTTGCCACGTCACTTTCCGCCCCCGTAATTTGAATAAACTCGATTATCTCCCGCAATTTGGTATGGTATACCTAAGTCGGCGAGCGACATCTTGCTTCATTTTTTTAAAATTATTTTTAAGACTTCATCGTTCATGTGGAAGAAGTTATCACATTGATTCAAGGAACCGACCAGACTCCATACGGTTCTCTTCTACTTAGGGCCATCAGGAATAAAATTGTAGAAAGAGCTAACGACACATTAAAACAGTCCGACACTGGACCTACCTGGAACGACATCAAGGCTACTCTGATTCAACATTATGGTAACAAATAAAAGTAATGTTGTACTTATTCACGATTTGCAAATCTTTTCTAATAGCTTATCTTTAGGTCAACTTTTTTATGGTATTTAAAAAAAAAGATCTCAACCAACGCACATTTTACAAAACGGTAACCAATATTCAACTAAAAAAGCTAAACCTTTAGAAAAATCAAGAAATCCTCAATATAGTAAGGAAGCCTATGAATACTGCCGCGTAGAAAAAACTTTCTATTCGCAAAAACCAAATACTAGCCGGAATATTAAAGCATAAATAACACCATATTCATCACGCCCCCAAAATATAAAAAACCAACAAAACAATAACCCATATTTTAAAAATACAATAAATTCAATTCAACCATTACTCAGGAACCAATGTGGGCAATATTCAACTGAACTTTGTAATATTAACGACGCACAGTTGGGCCTCTGCTCGGATAGCCTTGAAAAAATCAGTTTTTTCATGATCGCGTTTGGCAAAAATGATATATGCAATCGATAGGGAATATCTTACTAATCTTGCTAAGCTGAGAATACATTGAAATAATCGAAACTTAAAATACTAGATATATTGATGAACCCGGGAACCTTATTTTTGTATTATGTTTTTGTTTCGTTTTGTATATTTCTTGGTGCATCTGATTTGGTGAAGCCATGAACACGATGTTTAATCTTAAACAATATTAAAGTTATATTCATCGTCACCGTATTTAAACGCGTCATATGAACGTCACCATTGCCACTTCATCTATTGTTGGGTCATTAAATGTGCGTTCATGTGTTCCAGCTATTTTTTTATCTGTTTTGATCGTAACTTTACATTATCACTTGGCATGCGCTCTAAAGAATTTGCTGCAGATCTTGGAGAATTGTTATTTTCGTAGTTGTGTTGACGCCGGTTAAGTTGTTCTTCCGTATTGCCCATAAAGTATATTTGCAAGAATTTATGCTGTGCATCTTTAATAGATTGCAATGATCCAATGCGATGGCAAATCTGGCCTTGAATCTTTAAATTAAAAGCCATAGGTATATTTAGATTTACAAACACTTTTTTTTTAACGTAAATAACCTTAAATGGATTATATCGTGTTCTTCGATAATTTCAGCCCAAACGAAGTCACTTGGAAGCAGACATTGTATTTTTAAGTGTTCGCTAGAAAATGTCATAATTCTAGTGTTTCGCCATAAAGCAGGAAACACAATGGCTCTGGTGGCGGGACCAATAATAACAATTTAACTTTACCACTAACGCAGCACAAACCAGTCGTTTTACCAGCAAACTTTAATGAGCCACAATGCACAATGCTCTTGTGTTTGAGAAGCACGAATTATTGCCCTTCTTTGTTAAATACTAACGCGGCGCTCTTCTTGTATAATTTCTTCTTGTTCATCGGATAATTGACTCGCGATATTCCGTAGCCTAATTGCATTACGGCTCCGCTGGGAAAAGATTAGATCTTCTAGGACGTGGCATAATGATTAGATTGCTAATTGGTTTGGTTCGATAATATGGGTTACTAAACACTGCTGTTTTGTGCAGTGATATTCGAATTTTTACAATGACATTAAAACAACAGTGCACTTTATTTAAATTGACTATTAGAAAACGTTTGCATAGGGAAAAGAAAAGGGCTGTTTTAAGCTGTTTTCGGGCAATTATTTATTGTTTTTAAGATGTATTCTGATATTCGGGGCGGAGACAAATCCAACAAATCAAAAACCATGAAGATTGATTCAGCAGATCTCAAGTTATAAGTGGTTGAACAAATCCGACTTTCTTTTATATATATAGATACAAAAAATGTGACATGGAAAATTAGAAATTTACATGAAAATCAAATCTATGAAATCGCTATTGAAACACGTTAAATTGTTGAATTGTACTGAGAAAGTGAAAATCTGTTTTTTAGGTTATATGTCTATTTCGCGATAATCGATTTGACCAACATGATCAGTGTTGCCAAAACGATAAAAGTACCCGCGATGTTCAAAAACTCAAGTTCTACAAACATATCTACATTCTTGTTCATAATAACAACAAGAAATGTAAAGTAAAAGTAGATTTGCAGCTTGAGTCTAATAATATGGCAAGGGACTGTACATATACTTCGTTTGATATGCAACATCTGAAAATTAACTGATTTCATAAAAATATTTACAGTATTGAGAAATAAAAATAAAAACAAGATTTGATTTAAACCTAATTTTTTAGAAACTTCAACGAAGGAATATTTATCAATTTAAATCAATGCATGCACAATTACATATGTACATATTTCCATTCCCGGGAGTACTCGTTTGTCGATCTCATTTGTTTCGTCTTTGGAGATTCAAGATGTGACATCAGATGTGACAACAGGGTCTAGCCTAGAAACAAATGTATGTTTCTTTGGTGGTATGGTAACGAGAGGCTGCGGCCCCGAAGCGTCAGCCGCAGCAGTTACGTTGGACGTGTCACTCCCTGCAGCAGTCAACTTATTCACGGGGCCCTCGATACTATTGGAACTATCAATTTCCATTGGAATGAGTAATTGCCCGGACAAATCGGACACTACAATTGTCACCGTTTTTGAGAAATTATTATTAGGTGATACCTGTAATACCTCACTGACAGAATTCACCACTAGGCTCTTAAACGATTCAATTGCTGTAAATTGGGATTAGATGGTGCACGAGAGATACACCCCAAGGACTGGAGAGACTTATTCATAAGCGATAAGCTTCCGGACTGTGTCTCCACCGCAGTAAACTCTGCTATTATAACAGAAGCTAACCAGGGCTGACACATGTATCGGGTTGACAGATGCAGCACAGAATTGCCATATCAGCACTTCCCTTCAATTCAGGGTTCTACTACTTATTTAGTCCAAGCAACTCCGTACATCTTAAATGAAAATGATCTTAGTTAGAATATCAGCAATCATTTCGGTTGTTGGTCAGTATTCTAGCTTAATCAAATTCTCTTCAAATGATTTTCTTATATGGTGGTACTTCACATCAATATGTTTGCTTCTAGCACAATAAACAGAGTTTTTTACAAGATTTAAAGCAATCACCATGTAGGGTTATACAATCAAGCTTAAAATACAATTTCATCTCAGTTTGCTTATATAAATGGCCTCTTTTACTGCATCGGAAAGCGCCATATATACTATACTACTTAGAGCCACAGATTTTTGCTTTCTTGATGTTCATGAGATTACTGAGCCGCCCCACATAAATGTGTATCCAGTGTAGGAATTCCTATCAGTTGAGTCACCTCCCAATCTGTGTCTGTATAGCCTGTCATTGCAGCGCCGGTCTTCTTGTATGTTATTGCCATATCTGCCGTCTGGTTCAGATATCTCAGCACTTGTTTCGCTGATAGAGATAGGGAGGGATCTGTATTCCTCTGTGATAATTTGCAAACCGAGTGCAAAACGGCTAGTCGTGAGCATAGCGCAATATACATCAAATAGCCTATTACGGAATGATACTCCGTTACTTCGATGCGTTTGCACTTAACCTGGAAATTAGCTTCTAACGGGGTGGATACCGGCAAATTTCCATGCCAGTTTTTTCATCAGGCCCATGATATGCAAGCCAAAGGGCTTATACGTATAGCCCCTTCATCACCATCACGTTGCATTTCGAGACCTAGGAAGTGTGTAACCGGTCTTTTCTCGACAAACTGAAATTCAGAAGAGATAACGATATAACGACTTTTTCATTTTCAGCACACCGCCAGATTATCATCGTGAACTCCGGTTGCTGCATTAGACCTCGTCTCCAAGATCTCCATTTAAGAATGCCGTTGAGTCATCAATTTAATGAACGTGTAGTACATATTCCGCTGTAATTGCAAGAATCATGCGGATTGTAGCGTAACACACTACCTCACCTCAATATTTCTGGCTGCACTGTTTTGACACCAGCCTTGCCTTGTATCGTTCGATTTCCCCAGCTGTATTCTCCTTTAGGGTAAATATCCATTTACCTCCAATGAGCTTCACACTAGCTGTTAATTTAATTTATTGTGGCGTAGCAAGAGATCATATTCATCTTGCATTGCTTATGTTAGTTGCCAACATTACAACATTCAGAACATTATATTTTTTAGTTGGTCGTCCTCGTAGGCCCATTCTGAATATTGTTGGTCTGCCTGGTGCTCTTTTTGGTGCCTTATAAATCAAAACATCCTTATCTGCAGCCTCATCGCCTACACAATTTGTCAGATTACCTTTACCTGTACCCTCGGAACTAATGGCTTCTGTTGAAACATCTTGAACTTCCACGATATTTTAAGGTTCATATATTAATTCATCCAGTACCATTGTAGCTTCAGAGTTTTCTCTAATCCTTGGCTGACAGTTCTCAATGAAATAAACATCTCTGCTTATTTTGACATCGCCAGTTTTCTTATAGTATAAACGATACGCTTTTGAAGATTTCGATTATCCGACCATAATATACTCTCTTCCCTTTTGTTGAAATTTTTTCCTTGGTCCCTTTTCTAGTGCAACTACGACGCATCCAAATACTTTTAAGTGCTTAACCACAGGCTTGTGTCCAGTAAACACGTCAAATCAGATCTATTTCTTAGATATGTAGCACAAACTATTGCCTCTGCCCAGAAGCTTTTAAACTTGCACTATTCAGCATTACTCTTGCCATTTCCACGAGTGTTCGGTTGAGCGTTCTGCTATCCCATTTTGTTGTGGAGTGTAGGGAATTGTGAGCTATCTCTTTATGCCATTGGACTTCATATAATCATCTAACTGTTTATTGACTTACTCCGTCCCATTATCACTCCTTATGGATTTCACTTTCCGGCCTGTCTGACGCTCCACCATGGTAACTTGTTCTTTAATTATTTTGGCCACATCTGACTTTTACTTCATGGAATAGACATGAATATATCGACTCAAATCATCGATCATTGTCATAAAATATTTGGCCCCACCATTTGATTCGCTATTCATAGGCCCACATACATCACTATGAATAAATTTCAGCAACTTCGTAGCTCTAGATTGCGATTTTTCAAACGGCTTTACATGACACTTGTTTTTCATGCAATCTATGCAATCTAGATTTCTCCAGTAATGCTTGATGTCAAACCTCCAACGCAAACTTTGCACATTTAAATGACCATATCACATATGCCAATTTTAGAGCTCATCGGAGGCTTTAGAAACACACAGTCTCTCTTGATTTTTAGTTTTACACAGGAACAATCCACAGAACTTTTTAACTATTAATATATTGATGCCCTTATCATCATTAACTTTGGGAGTTCCCGAATTGAAAAGTACGGTGCGTCCATTTGAAACCGCTTTTCCCAGCGATATGAAATTGCATTGCAAGCCTGGTACAAATAAAACGTCTCTGAGCGTTATTGTGTACCCAAGTTTGCTGTGCACAATCACAGTTCCTCTGCCTTGTGACGTCATAGAATAATTTCCTGCCAACTCAATAATTTCATTATTTTTATTTTTTTTTATTTTTTTACAACAAGTTGATTAATTAACTCACGGTGCGCACACATGTGTGATGTGGCGCCACTATCGATAACCAAATTATCGATATCCATCCGATTGTTAGTGGCAACACCAGCAAAAGATGGTTGCCCCTCTTTATTCTTCCGTTGGCACGACAAAGTCAGTTTTGGGTTCCACCAGTTCACCTGAAACCACTGACCACAAATCTTGATGTACCAACATGCTTCTCACCACGTGTCACAGTTGGCGTCTTCCAACGTTTCAATATTATACATCGAACTCATTTTTCTTGCAAAGTCTGTTATGCCAAGAAAAAATACACAAATCTTGACCATTTTTTAGTGAATACACTTATCACTGAGGCCTAGAATCTGTTCGTTTTTTTAGATGAGAGTGAGCTCAATTTATTATATAAAAGCTTAACTATGGTTGCCACATGTACTATGACTATGCTCCTTTTTTATTTAATTTATTGCTTATTTATTACCATTTCTATGTCTTCCTTTTAAAATTCATAAAAAAAAAAATCGACCAAAAGTACCACAACTCAAAAGTCTGCGTACTGGGTCTGAAAAATAGCACCACTTGCTTAGAAAATGTGTTCAAAGGATTCATAGATTTATTGAATATGTTTTTGAACTCAAAATATTTACTACTAATGGAAGGAAAAAATTTATAATAATATCCAATGTTTCCAAATTTTTGAAGGAACTTCTTGAAATACTCAAAAGATACCCGAAACTAAAAACAGCACCACTTTTGAAATATTAACTTCAAATTAAAACCAGAGGGCCGGGGCTAACTTTGACCGCGTCAAAGTTTGTATACCCTTGCAACATTTTTGGTAACTCTTCCCTTACCTATAGCCATCAAAGTGGAAAAACGTTTAAACTAAAAAGGCTAATGTTTCCGAAAGAACGACCTACAATCTTAGCATAGGAAATAACGAAGATATTGGTCAAAGTCACTGTTTTCCACCGATCGTTCCTATGGAAGCTATATGATATAGTTACCCGATCCTTATCAAATTTGGCACAGTCATTAACAGATATATTAAACTAACAAATGTTTAATTTGAAAGCAATCGCGTCAAAAGTAACGAAGTTATTGACAAAAGTCACTGTTTTCGAAAGATCGTTCCTATGGGAGCTATATGATATAGTCACCCGATCTTGATCAAATTTGGCATAGTCGTTTATATGCGTAATTAACTCACCAATATAAAATTTCATGACAATAGCTCAGAAAATAACGAAGTTATTAAGAAAAGTCACTGTTCGTGACTTTACCATTTGTATGGGAGCTATACGATATAGTGGTCCGATCCGGCTGAATCCGAGATATACAACGCCTGCAGTATATACAAGCCTACATGCAAATTTCAACTCTGTAGCTCTTACGGTCTAGGAGGAGTTTGCGTTGATCCAGACGAACGGACAGACGGTCAGACGGACAGACGGACGGACGGACGGACATGGCTAAATGAACTCGTCTCGTCATGCTGATCAAGAATATATATACTATATATGGTCGGAGATGCTTCCTTCTATGCGTTGCACACTTCTGACCTTTTTGCAAGGGTATAAATATCAAAGAATCTAACTTCGGCTATGGCGAAGTTTATATACCCTTGCAGTTACCTATTACTCTTTTTACTAAAATTTTATCTTCCTCTTCCATCATTCCCTAACCAAAACGCGGCATGCATACACATGTGGTCTGCTGCTCTGTTCATTTCGACCGTCAAAGTGAAAAAACGTTTTATTTAAAAAGTATAATGTTTGCTAAAGAATGGCCTACAATCTTAGTATAGGAAATAATAAAGTCATTAATTAAAGTCACTGTTTACAAACAATGGTTCCTATGGGAGCTATATGATATGGTCACCCGATCTATTTCAATTTTAGCACAGTCATTAATAGCTATGTTAAACTGACAACTATAAATTTGTATGACATTTGCGTAGAAAGTAACGAAGTTATTGACAAAAGTCACTTATTTTCTACGGATCGTTCCTATGAAAGCTATATGATATAGTCACCTGATCTTGATTAAATTTGGCACAGTCGCTTATAGATGTAATACACTCACCAATATTAAATTTTTTGACCATAGCGAAGTTATTGAGAAAAGTCGCAGTTCGTGACCCTTCGTCATTACCAGCTGATATCTAATAGCTTTTAGAAACAGTGTAATTTTGTTCGTTCTGATGATCCTGTAACCCAGGATCGTGCTCACCGCAAACCCTTTTTTTTCATAGACGCTCAGAGCTGCCCCGGATCAGAATACATACTTACATACATATATAAGTACATATATAGAATTCAAAGAATTAAATGTGTTTAAACAAGATGTACATATGAATGTACAGATTATTCATATCTTAACATAAACTAACACTAAACCAGAGGGCCGGGGCTAACTTTGACGCGTCAAAGTTTGTATACCCTTGCAAGTTTTTTGTGTAAAAGGTCTAATATTTGCGAAAGAACGGCTTAGGAAATAACGAAGATATTGATAAAAGTCACTGTTCACCACCGATGGTTCCTATGGAAGCTATATGATATAGTCGCCCGATCTTAATCAAATTTGGCACAGTGATTAAATGCTAAACTGAGAAATATAAATTTTTATGACAATTGCTTCAAAAGTGACGAAGTTATTGACAAAAGTCACTGTTTTCGACCGATCGTTCCTATGGGAGCTATATGATATAGTCACCCGATCTTGATCAAATTTGGCACAGTCGCTTACAGGCGTAATAAACTCTCTAATATTAATATTTCACGACAATAGCTAAAAAAAATAACGAAGTTATTGAGAAAAGTCACTGTTCGTGACTTTGGCATTTGTATGGGAGCTATATGATATAGTGATCCGATCCGGCTGAATCCGAGATATACAACGTCTGCAGTATATACAAGCCTACATGCAAAATTTCAGCTCTGTAGCTCTTTCGGTCTAGGAGGAGTTTGCGTTGATCCAGACGGACGGACGGACATGGCTATTTGAACTCGTCTCGTCGTGCTGATCAAGAATATATATACTTTATATGGTCGGAGATGCTTCCTTCTATGCGTTGCACACTTTTGACCGAAATTAATATACCCTTTTTGCAAGGGTATAATAACACACAAACCTAACAATGCCCTTAGACTAAGACTGTAGTGGTCCGATCCGGCTGAATCCGAAATATACAACCCCTGAAGTATATACAAGCCTACATGCAAAATTCCAACTCTGTAGCTCTAAGGGTCTAGGAGGAGTTTGCGTTGATTCAGACGGACGGACAGACGGACGGACGGACATGGCTATATGAACTTGTCTCGTCATGCTGATATATATACTTTATATGGTCGGAAATGCTTCCTTCTATGCGTTGCACACTGTTGACCAAAATTAATATACCCTTTTTGCAAGGGTATAAATATTCGAACATAAATATTTGCGTATGTTCTGTGTATAAAAAAATTTTCTACACACTGGACAGCCGTACATCGTCTATCGATTTGAAAAATGCAAGAACAAATGTTGTACAGCAAACGCAATGGCAAAAGCCACTTGCTGATTTTAGGCTTTCAACACAATGATAGAAAAGAAAAATCCCGTTTCCTGTTCCTCTTACAACCTTTTTATGGTTTTTTTTGCTAAGCTGTTGATGGTACTGTCTTCAGTTTGCGATATGTACATTGTACATAGATGTCTATATATGAATGTACATGTACATACATACATACATACATTCATACACATTTGTATTTGTGGAGAACAGGCAAAAGTGGATACATTCATAAATACATGTACATGTGTATGTACATAGGCTACACATGGTCGTGGAACAGTAGGGGGTGAAGATACATAAATACATGTACATACATATGTACATACATACATGTGTAAATACATAATAAAGAATGTACAAACATATTTATGTATGTATCTGAACATGTATGTATGTACATACACATGTATGTATGTACATATGTATTTGAGCTGTTACCATCGGAAACGAAGTAGCAGCTGATGTTGCCTTAGCTGTAACCATCGTAATGGCAAATAAAACTGAAATGAAATAATGAAAATCTAATACATACGCAATTTATACATACATATGTGTATATATGTATGTATGTATACAAAATTTACTATCATACAAATATACATACATATGTATGTATATATTTCTGAACATATCTACATACAAACATACATATGCATATGTTTGTACTTGCATTTATATATATACATACATATATATGAGTATGTATGTATATACATACATATATATGACTATGTATGTATATACATACATATATATGAGTATGTATGTATATACATAAATATATATGAATATGTATGTATGTATGAGTAACTAAAGTGGAAGGTTTCGCGCATGTGGAGAAACATAGCATCAGGCACAATACTTGAAGCAAAAAAAAAAGAGATGAGTAGAGAAACTGGTCGTAATTTCGCTCGACAAGCATGTGCTGGCTGCATCCAAATGGGGGAAACAAAAACAACATTAACGGCATCCACAAAAAATTACAAAAAGGAAACACAACCGCTCTGCAATGACAGGAGTGTCTTGAGTACAGCTTTATTGCGGCCGAATGTTGTTTCAAAAGACAGATATGTATGTACATATGTATATGTATTTACTTAAAGGAGATATTAATCAGAACACCATAATCGACCTTGAACTTCATGGCGACAAATGTGCACGTGAACATACTACATAGAGGTGCAACAGTTTTTATACAAAGCGTTAAAAGTTGGGCCGATGCTAGTAAGGGCCATCGCGTTTAAAATGTGTCGCGTCGTGTTAACAAAATAGCGAGGAGAATACACTGTTGACTGTTGTATATATATTTATGAATATACATACATACATACATACATACATACATACATATGTTTTCCTTTAAACATCCTCGAAGCTTTCCGGCTTTATGTTGTTGCTGTTATTGTTTTTGCTGCTGGTGGGGTCGCGTTCGCGTCGCTGCTGCTAACTGCGGTCGTCTCTGCTACAGCCTCTGCCTTGCTTGACGGCTGTCGCTACCGCTGCTGTTAGGTTTTGTATGCATTTTAGCTCGCTCATTCAAGTGTCCAACTTTTGTCGAAGCGGTCAGATACGAAAAAAACGGCGGCAGTCTACGTTCGACATATTCGGTTCCTCTTAGTGTGTATGTACATACACATATATGTGTCTGGGATGACGAGGACACGGCTCGTCAATTAAAAAATAATCTCACAGCTTTATACACACATATGCATGTGTACATGTATAAATATATACAAAGGTACATGCAAAATTATTTAGTTAGTTAGTTAGAGATACAAAAACTTATAACGCCTGTTAAAGATAGTTATTATGAAAGAAATGAAAGTGTCGCGCGCAATAAGTGAATCTTCTACAACATCCGACAACACTTCTGATTTTATCGATATTGTCAAAAAATATGACGTTGTGTATAATAATCATAATCCTGATTACAAAAACGTTGAGGTAAAGATGAAGGTGTGGGCGCAAATCGCTGACGAGATTGGTTTATCAGTAGGTAAGTTTAGATTTATAAAACTCAAATTCTATGTTTAGTTAGATACATACATATGTATGTATGTATGTATGTATGTATGTACAATCGTTAAATTTGCAAGGCATTTTAAATGGTTGTATAAATGTAGTTACATACATACATATGTATGTTTACATGTGCTTAGGTATATTTACATATGTACATATGTATGTACACATGTAGGCGGTTGCGGGTAAACCACTGTCGCAGTCGTCAAAGCGCAGCGAATATCAAAAAGGGGAAGTAATGAAAACATACTGGTACCCAAAAAAATATAAACCAGTGATGCAAGTGCAAAATTTTACAACACTTGTAAAAGCTAAGATAAAAGCTTTTAATACAAAAAAGCACTGCATTGCCACTTTACGTTAACTACTACAAAATAGAGAGTTTCTTCAATAACGACCATGTCCTAATAGAATTATAAATTAAATTTTTATGTAATTAAAATGCAAATTATTTATTTACTGAAGTCCTCGGTAGATGATTTGTCGAATCGCAGGGTAGTGTACAGAGCCTGTGATAAGCATCTAAGCCGATGTCGATAGTTGGCGGTGGTTGTAAAATATAATTATGTAGATTGAAAGCTTTAAAATTTATCCTTTATTAAAAAATAATAATAAATAATTCGTTCTCATGCTGTGGGCTTTATGTATTATTTAAGTTTAAATAAGTTTTCTCGTCTGATTATCCAATGTAGCAATTCCTTCAAAGGAATTCAAGGTGTTCAAAGGAAATTCATACATAGGGGAAAGTGGGGCTAATCGGCGCATGGGGCAATCCGGCGCAGTCAAATTATCTTGAAATATAATAGCATGATCCAAAAAGTGATAAGTGTCCTAAGATCGCATTTTGGTAGGCTATAATTGGATCATAAACTTAGACGTATCCAATTCGAAGTATCAGAAATTTTTTGGATTATGTAATTTTTAACCTCGAAAATCCATTTTTTTTTTTCGTTTTTTTCTTTTTTTTTAGTTTTAAAAACATTGAATAAATTTTTAATTTGATAGATGTTAACTAAAACAGGTTCCGACATGTATTAACTTATGGTGTGCACTTCTTTTTTTTTTTTTTTTTTTTCATTCACACGTTTTTAAAATATTTAGTTTTAAATGCTAAAACTAAGGGTGGGGCAAAGTGGCGCAATAGTTGAAATTTAAATATGGCGTTTTTGAAATCATAACTATATTTGAATAAAAGTCCGATATATAAACTAGTTATTGATAAAAAACAGTACATTTGCCAGAATTAAACGGATCAGAATACTATATCATATAGCTGCCATACAAACGATGAAATTAACAATCATAATTGAAAGTTTAAACCAATCAACATTGTTGGTGAAAAAACAAGTTTTTTTATAAAACAAGTATTTTAATATTAAACTATATTAGTTTTTTTTTTAAATCCCTTATTTTTTATATAAAAAACTTGTAAAACGCCGATGCGCCTCATTGCCCCACTATTTTTGACAACGCCAATTTGGGGTATGTTCAAAAAACCGCTATAGCTTTGTGACGGTAAATTATATCGAAACGTATCTTTGATCAATAGTTGGAAAATGAATGAACCTTTCATTTAAGTGCTCATATGAGAGGATACAAGCTCCCGATCAGAATATATGAAGGGTTAAAAAAAATGCGCCGATTAGCCCCACTCTCCCCTACATACATATTTCATCGTCACAAATGTGTGTTGTTTATTCGTTTAAATTCTGTTGCATTTTTATACCCTTGCAGAGGGTTTTGTAAAATTGGTAAGATGTTTGCAACACACAGAAGGAGACGTTTTTGACCCCATAAAGTAAGTAAACAACACACATTTGTGACGATGAAGTATGAAAATCGTGAAGTTCGGACCACTATATCATCAATGAAAGTATCTCTACAAAATTTACTAATGCTATAGTTTTTAATGTAAAACATAATATCCGAAGAAAAGGTCGGATATACATATAGGACACAGGTTACTGTCAATACTTGAACTTTATTTTACAATAATATTTGAACAATATTTTATAAAAAACTTTTTGGCTCCTAGTTCAGCTCATAGCCATTCACGAGCTAAACATATCATTATACCCTTGCAGATTATAAAATTGGTATTATAAAATTGGTCAGATGTTTGTAAATGGTACTACAGAGAAGTAGACGTTTCCCACCCTATAAAGTATATATATGTATTTTTGATCAGCATGAGAAGCTGAGTTGATATAGCCATGTCCATCTGTCCGTCCGTCCGACGCTTTTTATTACCCGGGTAAGATAAAGTATGAAATCGGACCACTATATCATATAGCTCTAGAAGAAATATTTTCATAAAAATTGGAGTATCCCCATAAAATTTACTACTGTGATAGTATTGGACATAAAAACCCAGATTTCAAAATTTGAATCTGATCGGATAAATAAAACACAAGGTACAGTCAAAATAAATCGGTTCAAACGCTGCCGGCAGCACTGCTTGCTGCCTACTACGTCATCATCAAATCAACAGAGCACACGCATACACGCACAGACGCAACGCCTTATGAACTGTATGTGTATGCGTGCCGTGCTTTGCTTAGGGAATGATGGAAGAAGAAGAAAAAATTGAAGCAAAAAGAGTAAGAATTTGAATGTTTTGTTTGTGTACTGATGAATTGAGTTGCAAGGAAACAAATTTTTTACAAAATGTAAAAAAATTATGGCCAAGGACTGCAAGGGTATTTTAACTTCGGCATAGCCAAAGTTAGCTTCTTTGATATTAAAAGTTTCAAAACGATCGGACAAGTCGTTTTCAAAATATTGACCAGTTAAAAACAGTAGTTTCAAAAAATGCTATTCTACTTAAGGTTTAAATTCGATTTACAAAGTAAAATTTTGTAGGTATCAATCCCCTTAAAATAGAATTTAATAATATGTAATATGTTTTCAAATATACAAATACAGGTATTAGAGATCCGCACGAGCACATTCGAGCGAAATAATATTGAATAATAATATATGGGTAAATCTACAAATACAGGTATTAGAGATCCGCACGAGCACATGCACTCTGTTTTTTCGCATCAGTTCTAGTTCCTAAGATACAGGTGCCATCTTGAATTTTGATAAATATGTAAATAAGAAGAAAACCTTAAAAGAAGCTTTTCCACCCCAATAATGTATATATTCTTGATCAGCCGAGTCGATCTATCCATGTCCGTATAACACCTATACGGACTTTATATATCTATAGAGACTATAGAGCCTGGATCCTTGGAATGTAGACTCGAAAAGTATGTACAGTGATGAAGTATATTTAAAATTTTTGCCATGCCCATTTCCAGTCCTGCAAATTAGATTTCCTCAAAGACTAGCTAAAGTCATTAAATTTAGTATGTATGTATACTGTTTTAGTAGATTTTATTTGTTTAATTTCTAACAAAGTCAAAGTCGTGATATTATTTTTATTATTTAAACATTTTTCCCACGCCCACTTCCGCCTCCATAATTTAGGTAAAACCGATCGCAGAGTTTTAACTACCGAAATCAACTTCAGCCCACTCATTAGTCTTGCTAATCTTGAAATCGGAGCCCTCTGCAAGGGTATAAAAATAAAAATAACTCTAATTTGGGGTCAATGTTAAAAAATAACAGTTAGGTTGATAGTTTACAACTATGTATGTATATCCTATACTTTAATACTAATACTAATACTAATACTAATACTAATACTAATACTAATACTAATACTAATACTAATACTAATACTAATACTAATACTAATACTAATACTAATACTAATACTAATACTAATACTATACTAATACTAATACTAATACTAATACTAATACTAATACTAATACTAATACTAATACTATACTAATACTAATACTAATACTAATACTAATACTAATACTAATACTAATACTAATACTAATACTAATACTAATACTAATACTAATACTAATACTAATACTAATACTAATACTAATACTAATACTAATACTAATACTAATACTAATACTAATACTAATACTAATACTAATACTAATACTAATACTAATACTAATACTAATACTAATACTAATACTAATACTAATACTAATACTAATACTAATACTAATACTAATACTAATACTAATACTAATACTAATACTAATACTAATACTAATACTAATACTAATACTAATACTAATACTAACAAATCATTATACCATGCACCCATAGGGTGGAATGGTATATTAAAGTTGCCAAAAAGTATGAAACAGGTAGAAGGAAGCTTCTTCGACCCCATAAAGTATATATATTCTTGATCAGGATCAACAGCCGAGTCGATCTAGCCATGGTCCGTCTGTCTGCCGTCCGTCCGAATACGCAGATCACGGAGACTATAAGAGCTAGAGCCACCAAATTTGGTAGGTATTCCCGTGTAGTATGTAAATATATACATACATAGTGTTAATTGGAATTTTGGCCACGCCCCCTTACGCCTCCAGAATTTACATGAAACTGTTTTTCTTAAAAATTATAACAGCTAGAGACATCAAAATTGGTTTATATACTCGTTTACAACTTTTTGCCACGCCCTCTTCCGCCCCCGGAATTTAAAAAAAAAGAAATTTTCTTAAAAACTATGAAAGCTACCGACATTAAATATGGTATGTAAACTATTAAGCAATAGACGCCTAGATATAAATTATATAAACATTTTGAAACGCCCACTTCCGCCCCTGCAAATGAAATAAAACTGATTTTCTCAAAAACTAACAAAGCTAAAGTCACAGGCAGAGTTGGCCTTTGGCTAATGGCGGCGCTAGAGGTCTCGTGTGATTGTAGAGTGAGCGAGATAGCATATGGTATGAGGCATGTAAAAACAATTTAATAGACATATGTACATTTGGTTTTCGAAATTTAAAACATTTGTTTCACCTGGTGCATGGTATACCCAAGTCGGCGAGTCGACTTACTTACTTCATTTTGTTTGCAAACACTGTACTGCACACAGCACCGGCAAATGCAAATGGTATCCGGGATCGTATTTAGATTTCGATGCCCTCACCCGTTCGTATGTTATGTTTGTAGGTTGAAAGCGAGTAACGTTTACATTTTTTCATATCGTCTCTAATAGCGATTTGTATGTACATATGCACTACATATATGCATATATATTTTTTTTTTCTTCAGAGGCCTCCAAAAGAAAATGGAAAAATCTTCGAGACAGTTATACCAAATACTTACGGTCCTTCCGCGTGGGTACAAAAACATCAAAAAAATATCAGTATTGGGCACATGCAGATCATATGGAATTTCTAAAACCCTTCCAGGGACCAGGCAGGTAAGTATCAATTATATTTCAATCACATGGTTATTTATTTCGTAAATTATTTCAGAAATTCCGCGAATGGCAATGCAAAATCCAATGACGAAGATGATACTGAATGTGATTTTGGCTATCAAGTGCTTTCCAAAGCTGCAAGTAATAGTGTAGAGGATGATCTTAAGATTACCATATCAACGGCTTCAAGCGATTCAGTTCTAATCACTCATACAGCCAACACTTATACGACGTCATCAAATAGTACACCTATATTAACGCCCAGTATCGCTAAAAGTATGGTACCAAATGTCATCTCACCGAGCAATCCTATTACGGCAGTTCCGCTTGGACCTCAGATTCTCAATACCAACAGTAATAGTAGTTTAAATAGTAATTGCGCTGCAGTTGCTCCTCTTAGTTCACAGACACCACCATCTACCAGTAATAGCAGCAGCAACAGTGCGGTGGTTCTGCCTCTTCCTACAGCAACAGCAGTTTCAAAGATAAATGCCAATACTTTTGGTCACATACCACAGATAGGTTTAGGTGTGGGTAGTCTTACAAATCAGATGTTTCCTCTTGCAACTCTGAAAGCAGCAGCCGCAGCTGCGGGATTGCCTCTACCAACTAGTGTGGCACTTCCTGGCAGCAACAATAGCAACAATATGGGTTGTCTTATCATAGAACCACATCTTCTGGCGGCTGCTGATAATTTTAAAAAGGAGTTAAGTGCAGCAGCTGCTGCCAATGCCCCATTGGGACTCTTTCAAAATTTGGCTAATCAGTCAGCCATTAGTATCAATAACCGTCTTAATACCTGCAATAATATGAACGCCATCATTCCAGTTCTTTCACAAGGTGACCCACCACCTACATCATTAACGGCGCCACCAAATTCTAAAGTAAGAAGAGTGCAACCATCGCCACAAACAACAGCTATTAACTTAAGTTGCACAAGTGGCAATTCTAGCTCTTATCACCAACCTTTACCAAGCAAGCAGCGTAAAGTTACCGATTTACGCGAATGGGATGTTTCAGCAGTGTTACAAGCGAATCGGGATCTTGATGCCAATACCCTATTTTTTCTAAGTCTGGCTCGCCAGGTGAATGCAATGCCCATGAAATTTCAGTCGTTAGCTAAAATGCGATGCATGCGAATTGTTAGCGACCTTGAGTTGGAGTTGGAAAACTTTCACTGTAATGATGGTGCTCCACCACAGGATGATTGCACCGTAGCTAGCGACGGTTCGTTAAATTTGAAATATTTTAGAAGCATGGATACCCCGCCACCTCCAATACAAGATGGATCGGCAATTATAATAGCACCGCCCCATGGGGCAACAGAAGGATCTACTGAGCACTTTGTTTACGTAATGTCACCATCGCGAGTGGAAAGCATGATTGATATATCGTCCGATGAAGAAAACACCATTAATAGTAGTTGTGGCGTTGGTCCTGCAACTACCGTAGGTGCTACTTAAGATTAGGCATATATACATACTTGAAAAAAGGCAAATACGCAAATATATACATACTATAAAAGAAGTTAATAACTTAAAATTCTTTCAAAAAGGGCGAAACTTTTAATCGGTTAATTTATTCGCCATTTATAGATATTGGGAAAAAGCTGTGAAGTAAAAAATTTACTGTTATATTATTAAATTACAACAGTACGTTTTAGCAATTATTAAGCATTTGTAGCTATAAGTATGATTCTATTTCAGGACTGGAGTAATTTAATGTGTGCAAATAATTCTTTTTGTCAATCAACTAATGCCAATGTTTGCCTGGCCGCAGAAACAAACGTTTTAAAGCAGGGCACACGACAATCATATCCCTTATACATATGCCGAAGATCTCACACAAAAAATCAACAGCGTAAGGGTTGATTTCAGTTTCACACAGCATTTTTATGCAAGCAGATCTACATATATCGCTTTGTTTAGAGAACACACATGAAATAAAGTAAGTCGTCTCGCCGACTTCGGTTTACCATGCACCAGGTAAAAAGCTATTAAAAATTTCAATTTATGCCTTAGTGTTTGCTATCTCCCTCACGCTTACCAACACACAAACCCTCTAGCGCCGCCACTAGCCTACGGGCAACTCTGGCCTTATGGACCTTGTAAAACACGTTTATAAGTATATTTTTTATGTTTCTTGTCCGATTTCAATAAAATTTGGTAGGTTGGTAGAATAAAAGTATAGGCCTGCCGAATTTGATTACGATAGCCAAAAAATTGAGGAAGGCAATCGTTTTTTCTAAATAATGGTGGGGCGTGGGCGTGGCAATAGATTTAATAATCATAATCTAAGGTCATACTAAACATGTCTACATACCCAATTTGATGACTTTAATTTGTTAGTTTTCGAAAATCAGTTTTATTTAATTTGCAGGGGCGGAATCAGGCGTGACAAAACAAAGACAAAAACAAACAAACAATATCTGAGTTCGTACTAAGCCAGTACCCGTACCAAATTTTGTGTCTCAATTTGGCGATTTTAATGTACCATTTCATCGTGTACCATTGATCAGTTGAAGAGAGTTACGGTGAAAAGTCATTACCTTACATATGCAAGTGTTAAGATTTAATAGACTAAACTGCCACCAGTTTTTTTTAAGTGAGACACGGCTTAACATCGTGAGCATTGAATATCGTGGAGAGCAGAGAGCACCCCGATGTCACAAGAATGGAATTGGAATAAGAAGACTTATTAAGTACCTCCTGTATTCTATTTGTTAGATATTCTTGAACCCACTAATGGAAGAGAGGTGGAAACCCAATGTCGTTCAGTTTAACAGCATCAAAAGCCTTGCTGAAGCCAGTGTATATGTTATCAGTTTGTTTAGGATTTTTGCATCCATTGATTGTCAAAGATGCAAATTGTAAAAAGTTTGTTGTTTATAGATCTACGTTTCACAAAACCATGTTGGGATGGCAAAATAATAGAGCTGCAAAAATATTGTACTTTCGATGCTATAATTTTCTGAAAGCTTTCGGTATAGCGGACAGTTTTGAAATATCCCTATAGTGAGGGACCCAAGGATGGTCTGATAGACCTCCTGAGTTATATAACTTGAAGAACTTAAAATTGATATGCTATATAAACCACCGAAATCGGGTAAAGCATCCGATTGTTCCCTTTATATAGTCGCTCGATCAAATTTTGTGGTGCTGAATTCACAATGCTATAAGGATTATCTTCAGCGATGTAAACTTGTGTTTTCTCGCTATCCTAAGCAATTTTTTTTCTTTGTTAACGCAAAACGTAAGACATCAGCGCACCCGTCTTACTTGTTTTTCGAAAACAATAAAGCTGACACTGATCAGTCTACGGCCGATATATTTCCTGATTTTTTCAAAACAACTTATTCCTCTTCGATTTTGACTTGAAATCAGTTTTCAGGGTGTTCAGTTCCGTCAAACCAGTATATGACCGTGGTCTTGATGGTATACTCAGCTGCCCAAGTACGCTCCTATGTGTTTTCCCATATTTGCCTTGCTTTGCATGTGCATAACGTCCCCCACTATCCCTCACTTTATTTCGTGAAGGCCCTTTCATCAACCAATTTGCTATTCATGCACAGTCTAATGCTTATTTGTTGTGAGCATGCATACCTGTATGCATACGCTCATGCTCCTTCGCGCTTGCACGCCCGCTCATAGGCCGCCATTCTTATGCTCCGTGTTTCCCATCCCCATCCCCATGTGAAAAATTCCCTTGCGGTTTCAGGTGGTTTCAAGCGAACATGTTGTGCCAGATTATATTGGGTTTTCAAATTGCAGCAACACCGGTGATTTGTGTCTTCGCTCATGCCAGTCGTTTGTGACTCAACTGGTTTCTATTGCATTTAAGCATTTACCTTTAATTCTGTTGCTTGTTTTGGTTTTTGTTTGGAACATTGATTGATCACATTTCCCCCTTTTTCGGGAGGGATTTGACCTTCCCTGTCTCTTGTACCTTGCATTACTATTTTCTTTTTGTATGAGATTTTCTTGTGACCCGCTCTCTTTGTTCCTTGTTTATTATGTGCTTTGTGTGCTTATCGTGAAGGCAAGTATCTGAGTGTCTTTTCTTAATTTTTGCCAGACTAGGGCATCTTTACAATTTTTGATTCCTTTGTTATATTATATATTTGTGTGTTGTTTTGGTTCCCATTTTATTTTTATTTGGCCCACCTAATATACCTTGCTATATTCAGTTCTATGCCATTTTTTCCTCTAATACTTTGGGGTTTCCTCCTCCTGGGCCCATGGCGCATACTCTCTCTCTGAAAGCTCCATGTCCGACGACCACCCCTCCTCCTTTATTGCTTAGATCTCCTTGTCGATATTACAGACCCTTGGAGCGGGTTTGTACTCGGCTGGGCTGGTACGGGTACACTCATCCTCCACTAGCTCGCCATTCACCTTGTTCCTGCGCTCCTCCACCATCCGGATTGCTTCTACCAAGGATGGATTCATCCTAGGACCCAAAGCGTGATGCCACTAGTGGGATGGCATCGTTCCACAGTGTCGACACCATGCGCTACGCCTCCATCTTGGCCGATTAGTTGCATGTTGTTTATGATAATAATTATTATATTTTTTGTTGTTGTAAAATGTTTCTCGGTGGACTTTAAAACTTGGAGTGATTATCATTTCCAATTTTTGTTCGCAAAAAAAACTCATATAGTCTGCAGGAAATAAAAGAACACTCTTAATTTTTTTATATTAATTTTAGAAAAATTTAGGTCAAAAAGCTAAGTCGCCACGCCCACTGGTTTGGGGGCTACAGAAAGTTTCTTGTGAGCAACGATGGGCCATTGTGGTATACACAACAAAAAAATTTTTTCTTTCAACAACTTTAAATTATTTTTATTTATTTCAAATAATTAGGTATGAAAAGTCAAAAAACAGTTTTTGTTGTTAATACAACAAAGGTGGACTTTACATTTACTGCATTTGGACATTGTTGTCGCTGTCGTGCATTATTACTATATTATCATAACGCTGGGAGAGGATTCGGAACTTGAACCTTTTAGACTGTTGGGAAGACACGTCGCTTGATGTGGAGCTCAAGGTTGCATCAGAGCTAGCCCGGTCAACATTCGAAACATTGAAATTTAAGTGGTGGAATATGCTTTTGCCTCGGATTGGCCAATTTTAGATGCTTTATGTACACCAATAAAAAATTCTTATGTACCACTTGCTTGAACGATGGTTGACCTTGTAAAGCTCCATTAGCATATAGGCTAAATCTACTCCTTCCATACCCTTATAGTAAAAAGGAACAATCGCAGGTCTAGGAACATCAATATAAGCTTTTTCTTTTGGATTCCAACTTTTGCATATTCCAACGGAATCATGGTTTGCACAAAAAGATACTACTTGAACTGGCTTGTTGTCAAACCATTTGACAGATACAAGAATATTCTTAATTTCACGGTAATTTTAGAATGCCCAAGTACAACAAAATAGCAATATAGCGTTCGATATCATTACCAGTGCATTTCAGCTCTGAGCCGTGTTCTTGCATTGCAAACAAATCTGTTTGATTTGCGACCAAATCGATAACTTATACATAAAAAAAATGTGGAGAAATATGCTTCTGGCGTCATCAAATCGGCGACTTTCTCAGCATTGTCTTTTCAACTATTATCTTAGGGTCAACTTTTTCAAAGCAATTATCCACGACAACACAAGATTTCGGCTCACATTCTTCCGTACTCAAATTTTCAAGAAGGTCAATCTCTACAGTTTCCCCTCTTTCCACCATTTCTTCCAAGTTCTTCTCTTGCACTTGAGAAATGTCATCCATATCATTATCACTTTCTTCGTCAGTCGATGCATTCCAATCGAAGTAAATAATTCTCGTAATATGATCATCCGACAATCCTTTCTCTTTAGGTCTCATAACTAAATAACATAATAACCAAATGACCACAATGGTCCAACGTTGCCCACAAGCAACATTAAACTTTAAAAATTACTCACCTAATTATTTATTTATGATTATCAAATCTAACTTCAGATCCGTCAATTTAAGTCTATACCTAAATATATTGCACATATGTATACTTTGTACATTATATATGTTTAAGATATGTAAAGCCGTTAGTTTAAAAACTAATAATTTTCATATGCAATTTTTCTTCGATGTACGTGCAGCTTATTGAAAATAACTTTTCCAAATAATCTTCAAATGTATTTTTTTTTCACATATTTTGCGTACATACTTTAAAGTAGCGTTATCACTGCGAAAGAGCGGACAAAAACAAAAGAAGAGCAAACCGTACGCTCTTAAATAGCTGATGTTGCTCACAGGCAACGCTGGGGTTCGAAAGGGTTAAGCTAAATCCTGGGTATACTGCATGCGGCCCTAGTCACTTATTATTGGTTTGGTCTGTCATTTCTTTTAAGACGAGTTCTATTATTATTTCGCGTAGGAGGAGTGGCAAGAGTATTTAATTGTGCATCCAGTTTTGCAATATACTTTAGTTGCTGAATACCTATTACACATTTTACGCTTGGTATATTTACATCATTTTGAATGTTGTCGTTCCGTATGTACCACGGAGCCCCCGTGATTGTTCTCAAAATCTTCGACTGCGCTCTTTGTATGATGTCGATATTGCTGGTACTCGCATTACCACACAGTACGGCATCGTAAGTCCAGATGGGCTGCAGTACGGAGTTGTATAGGAGGACTTATACTCCAGACGTAGATGGGAGCGAGCATTGATGATCCAATGTAAGCTATTTCAGTTTTATCTATCATTTATTTGCTTTGATGTGCTTGTGCCAAGTTAGCCTTCTGTCTAGTTGGATGCCAAGGTAAGTGAAATCATTGTCTTGATGAACTGGTACGTTGTTTAGCATTAGAGCTGGACAGTTTCTTCTGTTATGCGTAAATGTAACATGTTTGCATTTCTGTTCGTTGACCCGGATACGACAGGTTGGTAGCCATTCCTTTACCACCTTTAGGAGTTCTAATTTTGCAGATGCTCTATTGGGCATTTGGATCTGCTGAGGCAGTGTCATCGGCAAATGTAAAGTCGTCTCGGCAAATGGAAAGCCTTGCGGTACACCAGCTTTGATTTCAAAGTCAGCCGACACGGAGCCATTAAATCTAACAACAAATTTCCTATTGTAAAGGTAAGATTCCATAAGCTTGTGGGTGTACTATGGGAGTTTTTGTCGGATTTTGAACATCAGACCCTTCAGCCAAACTCTATCGAAAGAAAAACAGCGCAACAGTATTCTTTTAGTTCGAATGCTGTTCGTATTTCGGTAGTTATGCGATTGACTTGTTCAATTGTCTCGTGGAAAACCTTTTTAGGATGTGTGGAAAACTCGGATGCCCTTTCTTCGTCACTAAGGAACCATCCACTGAAAACTATCTCTTTAGAAGCGCTCAAAGTTGGGTGAGCTTTCCAAAGAGGATGTTTAGTGCTGGTTGGACTGAGGTTTTCTATGTATTTCCTTTAGGTCTAGTTTCTTCTTGTCATAACGCCTTGGAGAGGGTGCGATTGGCATGCCTTAGGCGAACTTTTGCTGCTGGTGATTGAGTACTCTAACATTTTCTTCTCAGACGTCGTTTTACCGTTACTAGTTGCGTTACAGCTCCGAGCATTGACTCAAGTGCAGTGACTCACATGTCAATGTCCTCTGCAACATCCAGTTTCGGCGAATAGTCAATTTGGGCACTCATGTACGTTTCAGTATATAGTGCTACCCGGTGAGACGCAATACATCTTATTGAGTGGGTTGATTATTGTGTTGCACAACTCTTGCCTTTGGAATTTACTAGGCGTATGTTTGGCGTTGTAGTCCCCAGTTCTTTTTGTGCTTGAAGATGCATTTAGCATTCCAAAGACATAGAGTTAGGGAAGCCATTATTTATTATTAATAAGGTATTATATCTTAAGATGTTATCAGGCTTCAGGTCATTGGTTCTAAATAAAAATAAAAAACGTATTTCTTTCACACAAAAATATTAAACCTTCTTATAAAACATAAACTTAACACTTTTAAAAGACTCAACAACAAATTAGTTGAGGCAACAAAAACTCTTGGAAAACAGCTGGACGAACAGAGCAGAGCATTTTTGGAGAGAGAACAAAACGCAGTAAAAAGACTAACAAAAACATTGCAGGAACATCATGGGATAAAACATGAGAAACTAAAGACCAACGGAACTTTGCTCTCTTCAATTGGTTTGTAAGTGAGACAGAAGTCGAGTTCCCGCCGGATATAAAATCATTACTAGCAAAGGGTCCAAAGTTTGCTCTTCCCATAGAACTCCAGAAGCTCCTTCTCATTAAATACATTGCCGATGGAGAGGAAATAGTTCAGACGATTAAGGAAAAAGGGAAACAATAGGCAGCGCGTACTGCGTTCTCTTTAATGGTTAAAGAGCCTACAGCGATGAAATACATAAATATAACAGATCGTGCAATTTTAAATATAACTTAACGGACATACAAATTTCTTAAACAACATGACGATATATTAATATTAACATCTGACAAAGGAAATAAAACGGAAGCAATGAAAAAGACTGATTATGACCACAGAATGATGGACATATTGTCGGATCTAAACACCTATAGAATCCTCAGGAAGACCCAACAACACGATTACAGACAAAGAACAACAATCTGGTGGACAAACTTCATACGATGGGTTTTATTTCAAAGATTGAAAAGAACAGAATGATGACAACTACGGCGATCTCTCCAAGTAAATATGGCCTAGCAACAATACACAAAGAAGGGACACCATTGAGACCAATTTGTGTGTCAATTGGCTCACCATCCTATGGACTTTGTAAATACATTATACAAGTTTTAAGGAATATAACATTGGACTCGAAATATAACATAAAAAACGCAACTTAATTCAAACAACGCATGAATAACACTTACATTTGTGACGATGAGCAATTAATTTCTTTTGACGTGGTATCATTATTTCCAAGCATACCAACGGATTTAGCATTGGACACAATCAGGAACAAATGGACCAAAATACTGGAACACACAAGGATACCAAAAGCATTATTTATGGAAATAGTAAAATTCTGCATCCATAATATAAAATTCACTATGGAGCTGGAAGACAATGGAAAACTGGCGTATTTGGACTCTATGGTCATCAGACGTGGAAAAGAATTAAAACTAAAATGGTACAGGAAGCCAACCGCATCAGAACGAATCATCAATTTCAACTCAAAACACCCTAAGACGATGATAATAAATACAGCAAGGAGTTGTATCCAACGGATGCTAAACCTTTCGGATAAAATATACCATGAAGAAACGAAGAAGGAAATAATAAATATTTTAAACGACAACGATTTTCCGGATAACGTAATCGAGACATTATTCAGAAAACATAAATCCCCCATTGACGAAACCAAAAATGAGAAAACCTACTTATCTGTCACTTATGTACCTAAATTATCAGAAAGACTATCACATTCGGTATGTTATGACAAAGATCAAATAAAAGTAGCACACAAACCTGACAATACCCTTAAACATATATTTAACAAAACAAAATCCAAGATAGAGATGACAAATAGAGGTAATGTAATATACAAAATTTCAGGAAAGGAAACACACCGTGCAATAAGATATACATAGGGACGACCAAATCGAAATTAAAAACTAGGATTTCCCAACACCAATCTGACTATAAAATGAGACATTATTCAGACACACCAAAAACAGCACAAATGACACACTGTCCAACTAGTGGCCATGCACCGAATTTCGAAGAGACAACAATATTAGATGAAAAGCGGCACTACAACAAAAGGTTTTCCATGGAGATGCTACATATCATCAATACTCCGAGCGCCACACGACTTAACTTTAAGACTGATACCGAGAACTGCGGTCACATATACAGACATATACTTGACAAGAATTAGTTATTAACTCCATGTCGAACGGTGCTGACGTGTCAAATAATGTATGTTACAAGATTGTTAAATGTCACATAATTGTTAAATGTTCTTGTATTTTATTGTAGTTGCCCTGAAGACGGTTGCCGCCGCGCAACCGTAATATATCGGAGAAAAAATAAATTAAAAACTACGTTTTTTATTTTTATTTGGAACAAATGACCTGAAGCCTGATAACATCTTAAGATAACAACACAAAGGTCGCAAAAACTACCACAATAAGGTATTATAATATAAGGTCCTTAAAGGCAGGAATTCCCCTTGATTTGGCAGTATGATTAACTCCACAGTTACTGCATAGTCTTGTTGCAACGTTATTTCTGTCCTTGGTGATCGGCATGAAATTTTAAATCGATTCCCGCTAAGGGGTACTTTGCTTTTTTTTGGTTTTGTTATTTTCAGCTGATTTCACTTCTTTTTTTTTGCAGGCTTAGCTTCCGCTTAGTTATTTTAATATATCTATCCATTCCAGTTTGGACAAACGGCGTTGAGTTTATTGTTGTGGCTGACTCTGGGTGGCTTGGTGTTGTCGGCTTGAGGCAGGTCAATACTTCTGTAGCTGTTGCTAGTGAGGACAGCATAGGACATGAGCTGGCATGTTGTGGGATTCAATTTAAATTACTCCCATGTAGGGCACCCCCTTTTGAATTTTTTCTACGGCCATGGAGGGTACACTGAAACAATTCAATATCAAGTTAACTGTAGTTTCTCTCTGAGAGCCAGTATTCATGGTCTACGCCTTACTCTTTCTCGTTACCCATTTAGCATAGCAGCGGCGGAGCGACGCGTCGCTGAGAATGCAATCTCGCAGCATCGGAAAAGCAAAAGGAAAAGCACAGAACTTGCAGGCGAGGGAGAGAGACGGAGATCGTGACGCGTGCCAAATCGCAAACATACGCATCGTGTGGTTTCACCGTTATGCAATATGCTTGCGAATAGGCTTCTCTGAGGCGACTGAGAGCTCTACTGTAGTATGTTGTATGCAAAATGAGCATATGCCCACTGTATTGTAGAGTATACAACATAACAAGTGGTCATATGCCCAACTATAAAGTAAGAGTAACACCTCATAACATAACGACACTTTGTTGCTATGTTTATACAATAACAAATATACATAAGTGCAGTAATAGGATCCGCCACTTATGCGGACTGGCCGCAGCGTGAGAACGCTACCGTAAGCACTTCTTGAGTATGTACCATCCGTACATATATATGCATATATACAAATACATATGGCATGCTATATACTCCCTTTCTGCCGCTACTCTGGGCGACAGAACTCCAAACCTCTTTATGTACTTTAGGCTAAGTCCATTATTAAATAAAGAGAGACGATTCATTCTGAATCCGTCAATTCCGAAGACAACAAACAAATCTTTTTAATTTCTACATGCCGACCGTGACTGTGAGGAACAAATGAATCAAAACCATCACCAGCAACAGGCATTCCAACAACCATGGCAACAGCAGCTGCAACAAAATTTCCAGCAACGAGACAATTACAAAAGAAAAACTAAGACAGCAGCGATGGAGGGATAGTTGTGGGGAGACAAAAACAAATTAATATCTGAGTGAGTAGAGTGTGGATGGATAAAAATCAAAAACGACATAAAAAGTGCGGCGGTGTTAAACAAAGACTGAGGTCGTAAATTGACCGTCTCAGCAAAATCTTGAACAATCAAGATAACCCGCCAGCATGGAACGATTCTGTTTCCATACAAGAAATGCGCTCGTTTCGTGAAGCACAACAAGTGCAATTAATAAATAAAAAACAAAAGCCTTCCTGCACCTACCGCCAGATTAAAAATATATACACACCAGTAACTCCTCCTGTTCCAACATCTATCCCAGAATATAAGAGGCAATGTAGCTAGAAAATCACTGTGTTGATCGACTAGAAAAACATAAAATTTTTTTAAACAAAAAAAAAAAAAAGGAAAAAGACACGAAATTGAGTAAAAAAAATTTAAATAATATATATATATATTCCAGGGACCGTAACTGTTATAAGATAAATCTAAAAAAATCAATAATAATAATTATAAATAAAAATAATTTAATGATTTTTATTTTTGAGAAAAAATAAAAAAAATACGACACCAGGACAAAGCCTGTTACTCGCGAGCCCAAGCAGATAACTGCCCACCTCCCACCCGACCGACCGAGGGGTGCAGACGTATAACGCACGACACGAATCGCGTGGACAAATACACAATAGACAAAACAGACAAACAAATAATACTATAGCTATCTATTAACTAAATGGGATAGGATAGATGTTTTAAGCATATTAATAGAAAACTCTAGGCGGATTACAGGGATTAGAAGGTTGTAATCAGAGCAGAGGACCCTAAAAGGTTCATGCATGGCATAGTTAGAAGAACAACGACTAAGGGATAAAGGTATCAATGGATGTCTACTCCGTCTACATGGTATCGACAGATTTACCTGAGCTAATAACTCAGGCTAGTCGATATCACCAATTAGGAGCTTGTGCGTAAAAATGACACCAAGCATAATTTTACGGTTAGTTAGGGACGGAAGGTTAATCAAGAGAAGTCTACTAGAATACGAAGGCAAATTAACATTGCGATCCCAGCTTAAGTCACGAAGAGCAAATAGCAAAAACAGCTTTTGAACGGATTCAAGTCTAATCTGGTGCGACTCAAATTGAGGTGACCAAATGCAAGATCCATACTCTAAAATAGGACGGACAAGCGAAGAAAAAAGAACTTTAGTTGTCTTTTGACCATCTGTTAATGAAACCCAGGACACTCATGGCCTTTGCGACCGTGGTGGAAATATGGATGTTAAAATTTAACTTATGGTCCATAAGTACGCCCAAATCATTCATATTATTTAGACGTTCTAAAGGGCTATTGTTTAGAAAATAAGTGACCAGTTGAGGAGAGTTACGAAAAAAAGTCATTATCTTAGTGTTAAGATTTAGTAGATTAAACTGGCACCAGGATTGAAAGTTTTTAAGATCAGCTTGTAGCCGACTAAATGAATCTGTATCTTTATAAGTAAGACAAAGCTTGACATCGTCAGCATACATAAGCGCAGGAGAATGAACAATGACTGATGGGGGATCGTTAATGAATAGTGTGAAGAGCAGAGGGCCAATATGACTACCTTGAGGTACACCAGAAGTCACAGGAATGGAAACGGAAAAAGAAGACTTAAAAAGTACCTTCTGTTTTCTATTTGTTAAATATTCTCGAACCCAAGAAAGGAAAAGGGGTGGAAACCCAATGTCGCTCAGCTTAGAAAGTAATAGGGTATGATTAACGGAATCAAAGGCTTTGCTGAAGTCAGTGTATATGACATCAGTTTGTTTACCATTTTTGAACCCCTTGATAATTATTGATGTAAATTCTAAAAGGTTAGTGGTTCTAGATCTACGTTTCACAAACCCATGTTGGGATGGCGAAATAATAGAGCTGCAAAAATGTTCCAATTGAGAAGTTATAATTTTCTCAAAATTATAGCGGAATAGCGGACAATTTTGAGATACCCCTATAGTTAGAGGCTTCGGACTTTTTGCCATTTTTATGCAGAGGAATGATATACGACTCCTTCCAAATAGATGGAAAAGAGGAAGATTCGACAGACAATAGAAACAATTTTAAAATGGGTTTACATAATGCGTTTGCACAGAACCCAAACATACGCATCGTGTGGTTTCACCGTTAGAATGTAAGTAGGAGGAACAAGGGTGAGGCTTAGGTAGGGAGAATAGAAATTAAATTTCGGCGAAATCACTTAGTAAGTGACCACTCAAGAGCGAAAAGGAAGGAAGGAATCCAAACGACAGCTTCTAGCAAAGGATATTATCTAGGGCATGGTCCCGAATTGGTCGGAATGACCTTTCGATATTAGACAGTTTGTTATTGCAACTTACTATTTATTGCTGTTAGATCACACTAATAGCAATATGCTTGCGAATAGGCTTCTCTGAGGCGACTGAGAGCTCTACTGTAGTATGTTGTATGCGAAATGAGCATATGCCCACTGTATTGTAGAGTATACAACATAACAAGTGGTCATATGCCCAACTATAAAGTAAGAGTAACACCTCATAACATAACGACACTTTGTTGCTATGTTTATACAATAACAAATATACATAAGTGCAGTAATAGGATCCGCCACTTATGCGGACTGGCCGCAGCGTGAGAACGCTACCGTAAGCACTTCTTGAGTATGTACCATCCGTACATATATATGCATATATACAAATACATATGGCATGCTATATACTCCCTTTCTGCCGCTACTCTGGGCGACAGAACTCCAAACCTCTTTATGTACTTTAGGCTAAGTCCATTATTAAATAAAGAGAGACGATTCATTCTGAATCCGTCAATTCCGAAGACAACAAACAAATCTTTTTAATTTCTACATGCCGACCGTGACTGTGAGGAACAAATGAATCAAAACCATCACCAGCAACAGGCATTCCAACAACCATGGCAACAGCAGCTGCAACAAAATTTCCAGCAACGAGACAATTACAAAAGAAAAACTAAGACAGCAGCGATGGAGGGATAGTTGTGGGGAGACAAAAACAAATTAATATCTGAGTGAGTAGAGTGTGGATGGATAAAAATCAAAAACGACATAAAAAGTGCGGCGGTGTTAAACAAAGACTGAGGTCGTAAATTGACCGTCTCAGCAAAATCTTGAACAATCAAGATAACCCGCCAGCATGGAACGATTCTGTTTCCATACAAGAAATGCGCTCGTTTCGTGAAGCACAACAAGTGCAATTAATAAATAAAAAACAAAAGCCTTCCTGCACCTACCGCCAGATTAAAAATATATACACACCAGTAACTCCTCCTGTTCCAACATCTATCCCAGAATATAAGAGGCAATGTAGCTAGAAAATCACTGTGTTGATCGACTAGAAAAACATAAAATTTTTTTAAACAAAAAAAAAAAAAAGGAAAAAGACACGAAATTGAGTAAAAAAAAATTTAAATAATATATATATATATTCCAGGGACCGTAACTGTTATAAGATAAATCTAAAAAAATCAATAATAATAATTATAAATAAAAATAATTTAATGATTTTTATTTTTGAGAAAAAATAAAAAAAATACGACACCAGGACAAAGCCTGTTACTCGCGAGCCCAAGCAGATAACTGCCCACCTCCCACCCGACCGACCGAGGGGTGCAGACGTATAACGCACGACACGAATCGCGTGGACAAATACACAATAGACAAAACAGACAAACAAATAATACTATAGCTATCTATTAACTAAATGGGATAGGATAGATGTTTTAAGCATATTAATAGAAAACTCTAGGCGGATTACAGGGATTAGAAGGTTGTAATCAGAGCAGAGGACCCTAAAAGGTTCATGCATGGCATAGTTAGAAGAACAACGACTAAGGGATAAAGGTATCAATGGATGTCTACTCCGTCTACATGGTATCGACAGATTTACCTGAGCTAATAACTCAGGCTAGTCGATATCACCAATTAGGAGCTTGTGCGTAAAAATGACACCAAGCATAATTTTACGGTTAGTTAGGGACGGAAGGTTAATCAAGAGAAGTCTACTAGAATACGAAGGCAAATTAACATTGCGATCCCAGCTTAAGTCACGAAGAGCAAATAGCAAAAACAGCTTTTGAACGGATTCAAGTCTAATCTGGTGCGACTCAAATTGAGGTGACCAAATGCAAGATCCATACTCTAAAATAGGACGGACAAGCGAAGAAAAAAGAACTTTAGTTGTCTTTTGACCATCTGTTAATGAAACCCAGGACACTCATGGCCTTTGCGACCGTGGTGGAAATATGGATGTTAAAATTTAACTTATGGTCCATAAGTACGCCCAAATCATTCATATTATTTAGACGTTCTAAAGGGCTATTGTTTAGAAAATAAGTGACCAGTTGAGGAGAGTTACGAAAAAAAGTCATTATCTTAGTGTTAAGATTTAGTAGATTAAACTGGCACCAGGATTGAAAGTTTTTAAGATCAGCTTGTAGCCGACTAAATGAATCTGTATCTTTATAAGTAAGACAAAGCTTGACATCGTCAGCATACATAAGCGCAGGAGAATGAACAATGACTGATGGGGGATCGTTAATGAATAGTGTGAAGAGCAGAGGGCCAATATGACTACCTTGAGGTACACCAGAAGTCACAGGAATGGAAACGGAAAAAGAAGACTTAAAAAGTACCTTCTGTTTTCTATTTGTTAAATATTCTCGAACCCAAGAAAGGAAAAGGGGTGGAAACCCAATGTCGCTCAGCTTAGAAAGTAATAGGGTATGATTAACGGAATCAAAGGCTTTGCTGAAGTCAGTGTATATGACATCAGTTTGTTTACCATTTTTGAACCCCTTGATAATTATTGATGTAAATTCTAAAAGGTTAGTGGTTCTAGATCTACGTTTCACAAACCCATGTTGGGATGGCGAAATAATAGAGCTGCAAAAATGTTCCAATTGAGAAGTTATAATTTTCTCAAAATTATAGCGGAATAGCGGACAATTTTGAGATACCCCTATAGTTAGAGGCTTCGGACTTTTTGCCATTTTTATGCAGAGGAATGATATACGACTCCTTCCAAATAGATGGAAAAGAGGAAGATTCGACAGACAATAGAAACAATTTTAAAATGGGTTTACATAATGCGTTTGCACAGAACCCAAACATACGCATCGTGTGGTTTCACCGTTAGAATGTAAGTAGGAGGAACAAGGGTGAGGCTTAGGTAGGGAGAATAGAAATTAAATTTCGGCGAAATCACTTAGTAAGTGACCACTCAAGAGCGAAAAGGAAGGAAGGAATCCAAACGACAGCTTCTAGCAAAGGATATTATCTAGGGCTTGGTCCCGAATTGGTCGGAATGACCTTTCGATATTAGACAGTTTGTTATTGCAACTTACTATTTATTGCTGTTAGATCACACTAATAGCAATATGCTTGCGAATAGGCTTCTCTGAGGCGACTGAGAGCTCTACTGTAGTATGTTGTATGCGAAATGAGCATATGCCCACTGTATTGTAGAGTATACAACATAACAAGTGGTCATATGCCCAACTATAAAGTAAGAGTAACACCTCATAACATAACGACACTTTGTTGCTATGTTTATACAATAACAAATATACATAAGTGCAGTAATAGGATCCGCCACTTATGCGGACTGGCCGCAGCGTGAGAACGCTACCGTAAGCACTTCTTGAGTATGTACCATCCGTACATATATATGCATATATACAAATACATATGGCATGCTATATACTCCCTTTCTGCCGCTACTCTGGGCGACAGAACTCCAAACCTCTTTATGTACTTTAGGCTAAGTCCATTATTAAATAAAGAGAGACGATTCATTCTGAATCCGTCAATTCCGAAGACAACAAACAAATCTTTTTAATTTCTACATGCCGACCGTGACTGTGAGGAACAAATGAATCAAAACCATCACCAGCAACAGGCATTCCAACAACCATGGCAACAGCAGCTGCAACAAAATTTCCAGCAACGAGACAATTACAAAAGAAAAACTAAGACAGCAGCGATGGAGGGATAGTTGTGGGGAGACAAAAACAAATTAATATCTGAGTGAGTAGAGTGTGGATGGATAAAAATCAAAAACGACATAAAAAGTACGGCGGTGTTAAACAAAGACTGAGGTCGTAAATTGACCGTCTCAGCAAAATCTTGAACAATCAAGATAACCCGCCAGCATGGAACGATTCTGTTTCCATACAAGAAATGCGCTCGTTTCGTGAAGCACAACAAGTGCAATTAATAAATAAAAAACAAAAGCCTTCCTGCACCTACCGCCAGATTAAAAATATATACACACCAGTAACTCCTCCTGTTCCAACATCTATCCCAGAATATAAGAGGCAATGTAGCTAGAAAATCACTGTGTTGATCGACTAGAAAAACATAAAATTTTTTTAAACAAAAAAAAAAAAAAGGAAAAAGACACGAAATTGAGTAAAAAAAAATTTAAATAATATATATATATATTCCAGGGACCGTAACTGTTATAAGATAAATCTAAAAAAATCAATAATAATAATTATAAATAAAAATAATTTAATGATTTTTATTTTTGAGAAAAAATAAAAAAAATACGACACCAGGACAAAGCCTGTTACTCGCGAGCCCAAGCAGATAACTGCCCACCTCCCACCCGACCGACCGAGGGGTGCAGCCGTATAACGCACGACACGAATCGCGTGGACAAATACACAATAGAAAAAACAGACAAACAAATAATACTATAGCTATCTATTAACTAAATGGGATAGGATAGATGTTTTAAGCATATTAATAGAAAACTCTAGGCGGATTACAGGGATTAGAAGGTTGTAATCAGAGCAGAGGACCCTAAAAGGTTCATGCATGGCATAGTTAGAAGAACAACGACTAAGGGATAAAGGTATCAATGGATGTCTACTCCGTCTACATGGTATCGACAGATTTACCTGAGCTAATAACTCAGGCTAGTCGATATCACCAATTAGGAGCTTGTGCGTAAAAATGACACCAAGCATAATTTTACGGTTAGTTAGGGACGGAAGGTTAATCAAGAGAAGTCTACTAGAATACGAAGGCAAATTAACATTGCGATTCCAGCTTAAGTCACGAAGAGCAAATAGCAAAAACAGCTTTTGAACGGATTCAAGTCTAATCTGGTGCGACTCAAATTGAGGTGACCAAATGCAAGATCCATACTCTAAAATAGGACGGACAAGCGAAGAAAAAAGAACTTTAGTTGTCTTTTGACCATCTGTTAATGAAACCCAGGACACTCATGGCCTTTGCGACCGTGGTGGAAATATGGATGTTAAAATTTAACTTATGGTCCATAAGTACGCCCAAATCATTCATATTATTTAGACGTTCTAAAGGGCTATTGTTTAGAAAATAAGTGACCAGTTGAGGAGAGTTACGAAAAAAAGTCATTATCTTAGTGTTAAGACTTAGTAGATTAAACTGGCACCAGGATTGAAAGTTTTTAAGATCAGCTTGTAGCCGACTAAATGAATCTGTATCTTTATAAGTAAGACAAAGCTTGACATCGTCAGCATACATAAGCGCAGGAGAATGAACAATGACTGATGGGGGATCGTTAATGAATAGTGTGAAGAGCAGAGGGCCAATATGACTACCTTGAGGTACACCAGAAGTCACAGGAATGGAAACGGAAAAAGAAGACTTAAAAAGTACCTTCTGTTTTCTATTTGTTAAATATTCTCGAACCCAAGAAAGGAAAAGGGGTGGAAACCCAATGTCGCTCAGCTTAGAAAGTAATAGGGTATGATTAACGGAATCAAAGGCTTTGCTGAAGTCAGTGTATATGACATCAGTTTGTTTACCATTTTTGAACCCCTTGATAATTATTGATGTAAATTCTAAAAGGTTATTGGTGTAGATCTACGTTTCACAAACCCATGTTGGGATGGCGAAATAATAGAGCTGCAAAAATGTTCCAATTGAGAAGTTATAATTTTCTCAAAATTATAGCGGAATAGCGGACAATTTTGAGATACCCTTATAGTTAGAGGCTTCGGACTTTTTGCCATTTTTATGCAGAGGAATGATATACGACTCCTTCCAAATAGATGGAAAAGAGGAAGATTCGACAGACAATAGAAACAATTTTAAGATGGGTTTACATAATGCGTTTGCACAGAACCCAAACATACGCATCGTGTGGTTTCACCGTTAGAATGTAAGTAGGAGGAACAAGGGTGAGGCTTAGGTAGGGAGAATAGAAATTAAACTTCGGCGAAATCACTTAGTAAGTGACCACTCAAGAGCGAAAAGGAAGGAAGGAATCCAAACGACAGCTTCTAGCAAAGGATATTATCTAGGGCTTGGTCCCGAATTGGTCGGAATGACCTTTCGATATTAGACAGTTTGTTATTGCAACTTACTATTTATTGCTGTTAGATCACACTAATAGCAATATGCTTGCGAATAGGCTTCTCTGAGGCGACTGAGAGCTCTACTGTAGTATGTTGTATGCGAAATGAGCATATGCCCACTGTATTGTAGAGTATACAACATAACAAGTGGTCATATGCCCAACTATAAAGTAAGAGTAACACCTCATAACATAACGACACTTTGTTGCTATGTTTATACAATAACAAATATACATAAGTGCAGTAATAGGATCCGCCACTTATGCGGACTGGCCGCAGCGTGAGAACGCTACCGTAAGCACTTCTTGAGTATGTACCATCCGTACATATATATGCATATATACAAATACATATGGCATGCTATATACTCCCTTTCTGCCGCTACTCTGGGCGACAGAACTCCAAACCTCTTTATGTACTTTAGGCTAAGTCCATTATTAAATAAAGAGAGACGATTCATTCTGAATCCGTCAATTCCGAAGACAACAAACAAATCTTTTTAATTTCTACATGCCGACCGTGACTGTGAGGAACAAATGAATCAAAACCATCACCAGCAACAGGCATTCCAACAACCATGGCAACAGCAGCTGCAACAAAATTTCCAGCAACGAGACAATTACAAAAGAAAAACTAAGACAGCAGCGATGGAGGGATAGTTGTGGGGAGACAAAAACAAATTAATATCTGAGTGAGTAGAGTGTGGATGGATAAAAATCAAAAACGACATAAAAAGTACGGCGGTGTTAAACAAAGACTGAGGTCGTAAATTGACCGTCTCAGCAAAATCTTGAACAATCAAGATAACCCGCCAGCATGGAACGATTCTGTTTCCATACAAGAAATGCGCTCGTTTCGTGAAGCACAACAAGTGCAATTAATAAATAAAAAACAAAAGCCTTCCTGCACCTACCGCCAGATTAAAAATATATACACACCAGTAACTCCTCCTGTTCCAACATCTATCCCAGAATATAAGAGGCAATGTAGCTAGAAAATCACTGTGTTGATCGACTAGAAAAACATAAAATTTTTTTAAACAAAAAAAAAAAAAAAGGAAAAAGACACGAAATTGAGTAAAAAAAAATTTAAATAATATATATATATATTCCAGGGACCGTAACTGTTATAAGATAAATCTAAAAAAATCAATAATAATAATTATAAATAAAAATAATTTAATGATTTTTATTTTTGAGAAAAAATAAAAAAAATACGACACCAGGACAAAGCCTGTTACTCGCGAGCCCAAGCAGATAACTGCCCACTTCCCACCCGACCGACCGAGGGGTGCAGCCGTATAACGCACGACACGAATCGCGTGGACAAATACACAATAGAAAAAACAGACAAACAAATAATACTATAGCTATCTATTAACTAAATGGGATAGGATAGATGTTTTAAGCATATTAATAGAAAACTCTAGGCGGATTACAGGGATTAGAAGGTTGTAATCAGAGCAGAGGACCCTAAAAGGTTCATGCATGGCATAGTTAGAAGAACAACGACTAAGGGATAAAGGTATCAATGGATGTCTACTCCGTCTACATGGTATCGACAGATTTACCTGAGCTAATAACTCAGGCTAGTCGATATCACCAATTAGGAGCTTGTGCGTAAAAATGACACCAAGCATAATTTTACGGTTAGTTAGGGACGGAAGGTTAATCAAGAGAAGTCTACTAGAATACGAAGGCAAATTAACATTGCGATCCCAGCTTAAGTCACGAAGAGCAAATAGCAAAAACAGCTTTTGAACAGATTCAAGTCTAATCTGGTGCGACTCAAATTGAGGTGACCAAATGCAAGATCCATACTCTAAAATAGGACGGACAAGCGAAGAAAAAAGAACTTTAGTTGTCTTTTGACCATCTGTTAATGAAACCCAGGACACTCATGGCCTTTGCGACCGTGGTGGAAATATGGATGTTAAAATTTAACTTATGGTCCATAAGTACGCCCAAATCATTCATATTATTTAGACGTTCTAAAGGGCTATTGTTTAGAAAATAAGTGACCAGTTGAGGAGAGTTACGAAAAAAAGTCATTATCTTAGTGTTAAGATTTAGTAGATTAAACTGGCACCAGGATTGAAAGTTTTTAAGATCAGCTTGTAGCCGACTAAATGAATCTGTATCTTTATAAGTAAGACAAAGCTTGACATCGTCAGCATACATAAGCGCAGGAGAATGAACAATGACTGATGGGGGATCGTTAATGAATAGTGTGAAGAGCAGAGGGCCAATATGACTACCTTGAGGTACACCAGAAGTCACAGGAATGGAAACGGAAAAAGAAGACTTAAAAAGTACCTTCTGTTTTCTATTTGTTAAATATTCTCGAACCCAAGAAAGGAAAAGGGGTGGAAACCCAATGTCGCTCAGCTTAGAAAGTAATAGGGTATGATTAACGGAATCAAAGGCTTTGCTGAAGTCAGTGTATATGACATCAGTTTGTTTACCATTTTTGAACCCCTTGATAATTATTGATGTAAATTCTAAAAGGTTATTGGTGTAGATCTACGTTTCACAAACCCATGTTGGGATGGCGAAATAATAGAGCTGCAAAAATGTTCCAATTGAGAAGTTATAATTTTCTCAAAATTATAGCGGAATAGCGGACAATTTTGAGATACCCCTATAGTTAGAGGCTTCGGACTTTTTGCCATTTTTATGCAGAGGAATGATATACGACTCCTTCCAAATAGATGGAAAAGAGGAAGATTCGACAGACAATAGAAACAATTTTAAGATGGGTTTACATAATGCGTTTGCACAGAACCCAAACATACGCATCGTGTGGTTTCACCGTTAGAATGTAAGTAGGAGGAACAAGGGTGAGGCTTAGGTAGGGACAATAGAAATTAAATTTCGGCGAAATCACTTAGTAAGTGACCACTCAAGAGCGAAAAGGAAGGAAGGAATCCAAACGACAGCTTCTAGCAAAGGATATTATCTAGGGCTTGGTCCCGAATTGGTCGGAATGACCTTTCGATATTAGACAGTTTGTTATTGCAACTTACTATTTATTGCTGTTAGATCACACTAATAGCAATATGCTTGCGAATAGGCTTCTCTGAGGCGACTGAGAGCTCTACTGTAGTATGTTGTATGCGAAATGAGCATATGCCCACTGTATTGTAGAGTATACAACGTAACAAGTGGTCATATGACCAACTATAAAGTAAGAGTAACACCTCATAACATAACGACACTTTGTTGCTATGTTTATACAATAACAAATATACATAAGTGCAGTAATAGGATCCGCCACTTATGCGGACTGGCCGCAGCGTGAGAACGCTACCGTAAGCACTTCTTGAGTATGTACCATCCGTACATATATATGCATATATACAAATACATATGGCATGCTATATACTCCCTTTCTGCCGCTAATCTGGGCGACAGTACTATAAACCTCTTTATGTACTTTGGGCTAAGTCCATTATTAAATAAAGAGAGACGATTCATTCTGAATCCGTCAATTCCGAAGACAACAAACAAATCTTTTTAATTTCTACATGCCGACCGTGACTGTGAGGAACAAATGAATCAAAACCATCACCAGCAACAGGCATTCCAACAACCATGGCAACAGCAGCTGCAACAAAATTTCCAGCAACGAGACAATTACAAAAGAAAAACTAAGACAGCAGCGATGGAGGGATAGTTGTGGGGAGACAAAAACAAATTAATATCTGAGTGAGTAGAGTGTGGATGGATAAAAATCAAAAACGACATAAAAAGTACGGCGGTGTTAAACAAAGACTGAGGTCGTAAATTGACCGTCTCAGCAAAATCTTGAACAATCAAGATAACCCGCCAGCATGGAACGATTCTGTTTCCATACAAGAAATGCGCTCGTTTCGTGAAGCACAACAAGTGCAATTAATAAATAAAAAACAAAAGCCTTCCTGCACCTACCGCCAGATTAAAAATATATACACACCAGTAACTCCTCCTGTTCCAACATCTATCCCAGAATATAAGAGGCAATGTAGCTAGAAAATCACTGTGTTGATCGACTAGAAAAACATAAAATTTTTTTAAACAAAAAAAAAAAAAAAAGGAAAAAGACACGAAATTGAGTAAAAAAAAATTTAAATAATATATATATATATTCCAGGGACCGTAACTGTTATAAGATAAATCTAAAAAAATCAATAATAATAATTATAAATAAAAATAATTTAATGATTTTTATTTTTGAGAAAAAATAAAAAAAATACGACACCAGGACAAAGCCTGTTACTCGCGAGCCCAAGCAGATAACTGCCCACTTCCCACCCGACCGACCGAGGGGTGCAGCCGTATAACGCACGACACGAATCGCGTGGACAAATACACAATAGAAAAAACAGACAAACAAATAATACTATAGCTATCTATTAACTAAATGGGATAGGATAGATGTTTTAAGCATATTAATAGAAAACTCTAGGCGGATTACAGGGATTAGAAGGTTGTAATCAGAGCAGAGGACCCTAAAAGGTTCATGCATGGCATAGTTAGAAGAACAACGACTAAGGGATAAAGGTATCAATGGATGTCTACTCCGTCTACATGGTATCGACAGATTTACCTGAGCTAATAACTCAGGCTAGTCGATATCACCAATTAGGAGCTTGTGCGTAAAAATGACACCAAGCATAATTTTACGGTTAGTTAGGGACGGAAGGTTAATCAAGAGAAGTCTACTAGAATACGAAGGCAAATTAACATTGCGATCCCAGCTTAAGTCACGAAGAGCAAATAGCAAAAACAGCTTTTGAACAGATTCAAGTCTAATCTGGTGCGACTCAAATTGAGGTGACCAAATGCAAGATCCATACTCTAAAATAGGACGGACAAGCGAAGAAAAAAGAACTTTAGTTGTCTTTTGACCATCTGTTAATGAAACCCAGGACACTCATGGCCTTTGCGACCGTGGTGGAAATATGGATGTTAAAATTTAACTTATGGTCCATAAGTACGCCCAAATCATTCATATTATTTAGACGTTCTAAAGGGCTATTGTTTAGAAAATAAGTGACCAGTTGAGGAGAGTTACGAAAAAAAGTCATTATCTTAGTGTTAAGATTTAGTAGATTAAACTGGCACCAGGATTGAAAGTTTTTAAGATCAGCTTGTAGCCGACTAAATGAATCTGTATCTTTATAAGTAAGACAAAGCTTGACATCGTCAGCATACATAAGCGCAGGAGAATGAACAATGACTGATGGGGGATCGTTAATGAATAGTGTGAAGAGCAGAGGGCCAATATGACTACCTTGAGGTACACCAGAAGTCACAGGAATGGAAACGGAAAAAGAAGACTTAAAAAGTACCTTCTGTTTTCTATTTGTTAAATATTCTCGAACCCAAGAAAGGAAAAGGGGTGGAAACCCAATGTCGCTCAGCTTAGAAAGTAATAGGGTATGATTAACGGAATCAAAGGCTTTGCATGTCAGTGTATATGACATCAGTTTGTTTACCATTTTTGAACCCCTTGATAATTATTGATGTAAATTCTAAAAGGTTAGTGGTTGTAGATCTACGTTTCACAAACCCATGTTGGGATGGCGAAATAATAGAGCTGCAAAAATGTTCCAATTGAGAAGTTATAATTTTCTCAAAATTATAGCGGAATAGCGGACAATTTTGAGATACCCCTATAGTTAGAGGCTTCGGACTTTTTGCCATTTTTATGCAGAGGAATGATATACGACTCCTTCCAAATAGATGGAAAAGAGGAAGATTCGACAGACAATAGAAACAATTTTAAAATGGGTTTACATAATGCGTTTGCACAGAACCCAAACATACGCATCGTGTGGTTTCACCGTTAGAATGTAAGTAGGAGGAACAAGGGTGAGGCTTAGGTAGGGAGAATAGAAATTAAATTTCGGCGAAATCACTTAGTAAGTGACCACTCAAGAGCGAAAAGGAAGGAAGGAATCCAAACGACAGCTTCTAGCAAAGGATATTATCTAGGGCTTGGTCCCGAATTGGTCGGAATGACCTTTCGATATTAGACAGTTTGTTATTGCAACTTACTATTTATTGCTGTTAGATCACACTAATAGCAATATGCTTGCGAATAGGCTTCTCTGAGGCGACTGAGAGCTCTACTGTAGTATGTTGTATGCGAAATGAGCATATGCCCACTGTATTGTAGAGTATACAACATAACAATTGGTCATATGCCCAACTATAAAGTAAGAGTAACACCTCATAACATAACGACACTTTGTTGCTATGTTTATACAATAACAAATATACATAAGTGCAGTAATAGGATCCGCCACTTATGCGGACTGGCCGCAGCGTGAGAACGCTACCGTAAGCACTTCTTAAGTATGTACCATCCGTACATATATATGCATATATACAAATACATATGGCATGCTATATACTCCCTTTCTGCCGCTACTCTGGGCGACAGAACTCCAAACCTCTTTATGTACTTTAGGCTAAGTCCATTATTAAATAAAGAGAGACGATTCATTCTGAATCCGTCAATTCCGAAGACAACAAACAAATCTTTTTAATTTCTACATGCCGACCGTGACTGTGAGGAACAAATGAATCAAAACCATCACCAGCAACAGGCATTCCAACAACCATGGCAACAGCAGCTGCAACAAAATTTCCAGCAACGAGACAATTACAAAAGAAAAACTAAGACAGCAGCGATGGAGGGATAGTTGTGGGGAGACAAAAACAAATTAATATCTGAGTGAGTAGAGTGTGGATGGATAAAAATCAAAAACGACATAAAAAGTGCGGCGGTGTTAAACAAAGACTGAGGTCGTAAATTGACCGTCTCAGCAAAATCTTGAACAATCAAGATAACCCGCCAGCATGGAACGATTCTGTTTCCATACAAGAAATGCGCTCGTTTCGTGAAGCACAACAAGTGCAATTAATAAATAAAAAACAAAAGCCTTCCTGCACCTACCGCCAGATTAAAAATATATACACACCAGTAACTCCTCCTGTTCCAACATCTATCCCAGAATATAAGAGGCAATGTAGCTAGAAAATCACTGTGTTGATCGACTAGAAAAACATAAAATTTTTTTAAACAAAAAAAAAAAAAAGGAAAAAGACACGAAATTGAGTAAAAAAAAATTGAAATAATATATATATATATTCCAGGGACCGTAACTGTTATAAGATAAATCTAAAAAAATCAATAATAATAATTATAAATAAAAATAATTTAATGATTTTTATTTTTGAGAAAAAATAAAAAAAATACGACACCAGGACAAAGCCTGTTACTCGCGAGCCCAAGCAGATAACTGCCCACCTCCCACCCGACCGACCGAGGGGTGCAGCCGTATAACGCACGACACGAATCGCGTGGACAAATACACAATAGAAAAAACAGACAAACAAATAATACTATAGCTATCTATTAACTAAATGGGATAGGATAGATGTTTTAAGCATATTAATAGAAAACTCTAGGCGGATTACAGGGATTAGAAGTTTGTAATCAGAGCAGAGGACCCTAAAAGGTTCATGCATGGCATAGTTAGAAGAACAACGACTAAGGGATAATGGTATCAATGGATGTCTACTCCGTCTACATGGTATCGACAGATTTACCTGAGCTAATAACTCAGGCTAGTCGATATCACCAATTAGGAGCTTGTGCGTAAAAATGACACCAAGCATAATTTTACGGTTAGTTAGGGACGGAAGGTTAATCAAGAGAAGTCTACTAGAATACGAAGGCAAATTAACATTGCGATTCCAGCTTAAGTCACGAAGAGCAAATAGCAAAAACAGCTTTTGAACGGATTCAAGTCTAATCTGGTGCGACTCAAATTGAGGTGACCAAATGCAAGATCCATACTCTAAAATAGGACGGACAAGCGAAGAAAAAAGAACTTTAGTTGTCTTTTGACCATCTGTTAATGAAACCCAGGACACTCATGGCCTTTGCGACCGTGGTGGAAATATGGATGTTAAAATTTAACTTATGGTCCATAAGTACGCCCAAATCATTCATATTATTTAGACGTTCTAAAGGGCTATTGTTTAGAAAATAAGTGACCAGTTGAGGAGAGTTACGAAAAAAAGTCATTATCTTAGTGTTAAGATTTAGTAGATTAAACTGTCACCAGGATTGAAAGTTTTTAAGATCAGCTTGTAGCCGACTAAATGAATCTGTATCTTTATAAGTAAGACAAAGCTTGACATCGTCAGCATACATAAGCGCAGGAGAATGAACAATGACTGATGGGGGATCGTTAATGAATAGTGTGAAGAGCAGAGGGCCAATATGACTACCTTGAGGTACACCAGAAGTCACAGGAATGGAAACGGAAAAAGAAGACTTAAAAAGTACCTTCTGTTTTCTATTTGTTAAATATTCTCGAACCCAAGAAAGGAAAAGGGGTGGAAACCCAATGTCGCTCAGCTTAGAAAGTAATAGGGTATGATTAACGGAATCAAAGGCTTTGCTGAAGTCAGTGTATATGACATCAGTTTGTTTACCATTTTTGAACCCCTTGATAATTATTGATGTAAATTCTAAAAGGTTATTGGTGTAGATCTACGTTTCACAAACCCATGTTGGGATGGCGAAATAATAGAGCTGCAAAAATGTTCCAATTGAGAAGTTATAATTTTCTCAAAATTATAGCGGAATAGCGGACAATTTTGAGATACCCCTATAGTTAGAGGCTTCGGACTTTTTGCCATTTTTATGCAGAGGAATGATATACGACTCCTTCCAAATAAATGGAAAAGAGGAAGATTCGACAGACAATAGAAACAATTTTAAGATGGGTTTACATAATGCGTTTGCACAGAACCCAAACATACGCATGTGGTTTCACCGTTAGAATGTAAGTAGGAGGAACAAGGGTGAGGCTTAGGTAGGGAGAATAGAAATTAAATTTCGGCGAAATCACTTAGTAAGTGACCACTCAAGAGCGAAAAGGAAGGAAGGAATCCAAACGACAGCTTCTAGCAAAGGATATTATCTAGGGCTTGGTCCCGAATTGGTCGGAATAACCTTTCGATATTAGACAGTTTGTTATTGCAACTTACTATTTATTGCTGTTAGATCACACTAATAGCAATATGCTTGCGAATAGGCTTCTCTGAGGCGACTGAGAGCTCTACTGTAGTATGTTGTATGCGAAATGAGCATATGCCCACTGTATTGTAGAGTATACAACGTAACAAGTGGTCATATGCCCAACTATAAAGTAAGAGTAACACCTCATAACATAACGACACTTTGTTGCTATGTTTATACAATAACAAATATACATAAGTGCAGTAATAGGATCCGCCACTTATGCGGACTGGCCGCAGCGTGAGAACGCTACCGTAAGCACTTCTTGAGTATGTACCATCCGTACATATATATGCATATATACAAATACATATGGCATGCTATATACTCCCTTTCTGCCGCTAATCTGGGCGACAGAACTCCAAACCTCTTTATGTACTTTGGGCTAAGTCCATTATTAAATAAAGAGAGACGATTCATTCTGAATCCGTCAATTCCGAAGACAACAAACAAATCTTTTTAATTTCTACATGCCGACCGTGACTGTGAGGAACAAATGAATCAAAACCATCACCAGCAACAGGCATTCCAACAACCATGGCAACAGCAGCTGCAACAAAATTTCCAGCTACGAGACAATTACAAAAGAAAAACTAAGACAGCAGCGATGGAGGGATAGTTGTGGGGAGACAAAAACAAATTAATATCTGAGTGAGTAGAGTGTGGATGGATAAAAATCAAAAACGACATAAACAGTGCGGCGGTGTTAAACAAAGACTGAGGTCGTAAATTGACCGTCTCAGCAAAATCTTGAACAATCAAGATAACCCGCCAGCATGGAACGATTCTGTTTCCATACAAGAAATGCGCTCGTTTCGTGAAGCACAACAAGTGCAATTAATAAATAAAAAACAAAAGCCTTCCTGCACCTACCGCCAGATTAAAAATATATACACACCAGTAACTCCTCCTGTTCCAACATCTATCCCAGAATATAAGAGGCAATGTAGCTAGAAAATCACTGTGTTGATCGACTAGAAAAACATAAAATTTTTTTAAACAAAAAAAAAAAAAAGGAAAAAGACACGAAATTGAGTAAAAAAAAATTTAAATAATATATATATATATTCCAGGGACCGTAACTGTTATAAGATAAATCTAAAAAAATCAATAATAATAATTATAAATAAAAATAATTTAATGATTTTTATTTTTGAGAAAAAATAAAAAAAATACGACACCAGGACAAAGCCTGTTACTCGCGAGCCCAAGCAGATAACTGCCCACCTCCCACCCGACCGACCGAGGGGTGCAGCCGTATAACGCACGACACGAATCGCGTGGACAAATACACAATAGAAAAAACAGACAAACAAATAATACTATAGCTATCTATTAACTAAATGGGATAGGATAGATGTTTTAAGCATATTAATAGAAAACTCTAGGCGGATTACAGGGATTAGAAGGTTGTAATCAGAGCAGAGGACCCTAAAAGGTTCATGCATGGCATAGTTAGAAGAACAACGACTAAGGGATAAAGGTATCAATGGATGTCTACTCCGTCTACATGGTATCGACAGATTTACCTGAGCTAATAACTCAGGCTAGTCGATATAACCAATTAGGAGCTTGTGCGTGAAAATGACACCAAGCATAATTTTACGGTTAGTTAGGGACGGAAGGTTAATCAAGAGAAGTCTACTAGAATACGAAGGCAAATTAAAATTGCGATCCCAGCTTAAGTCACGAAGAGCAAATAGCAAAAACAGCTTTTGAACAGATTCAAGTCTAATCTGGTGCGACTCAAATTGAGGTGACCAAATGCAAGATCCATACTCTAAAATAGGACGGACAAGCGAAGAAAAAAGAACTTTAGTTGTCTTTTGACCATCTGTTAATGAAACCCAGGACACTCATGGCCTTTGCGACCGTGGTGGAAATATGGATGTTAAAATTTAACTTATGGTCCATAAGTACGCCCAAATCATTCATATTATTTAGACGTTCTAAAGGGCTATTGTTTAGAAAATAAATGACCAGTTGAGGAGAGTTACGAAAAAAAGTCATTATCTTAGTGTTAAGATTTAGTAGATTAAACTGGCACCAGGATTGAAAGTTTTTAAGATCAGCTTGTAGCCGACTAAATGAATCTGTATCTTTATAAGTAAGACAAAGCTTGACATCGTCAGCATACATAAGCGCAGGAGAATGAACAATGACTGATGGGGGATCGTTAATGAATAGTGTGAAGAGCAGAGGGCCAATATGACTACCTTGAGGTACACCAGAAGTCACAGGAATGGAAACGGAAAAAGAAGACTTAAAAAGTACCTTCTGTTTTCTATTTGTTAAATATTCTCGAACCCAAGAAAGGAAAAGGGGTGGAAACCCAATGTCGCTCAGCTTAGAAAGTAATAGGGTATGATTAACGGAATCAAAGGCTTTGCATGTCAGTGTATATGACATCAGTTTGTTTACCATTTTTGAACCCCTTGATAATTATTGATGTAAATTCTAAAAGGTTAGTGGTTGTAGATCTACGTTTCACAAACCCATGTTGGGATGGCGAAATAATAGAGCTGCAAAAATGTTCCAACTGAGAAGTTATAATTTTCTCAAAATTATAGCGGAATAGCGGACAATTTTGAGATACCCCTATAGTTAGAGGCTTCGGACTTTTTGCCATTTTTATGCAGAGGAATGATATACGACTCCTTCCAAATAGATGGAAAAGAGGAAGATTCGACAGACAATAGAAACAATTTTAAAATGGGTTTACATAATGCGTTTGCACAGAACCCAAACATACGCATCGTGTGGTTTCACCGTTAGAATGTAAGTAGGAGGAACAAGGGTGAGGCTTAGGTAGGGAGAGTAGAAATTAAATTTCGGCGATATCACTTAGTAAGTGACCACTCAAGAGCGAAAAGGAAGGAAGGAATCCAAACGACAGCTTCTAGCAAAGGATATTATCTAGGGCTTGGTCCCGAATTGGTCGGAATGAGCTTTCGATATTAGACAGTTTGTTATTGCAACTTACTATTTATTGCTGTTAGATCACACTAATAGCAATATGCTTGCGAATAGGCTTCTCTGAGGCGACTGAGAGCGATACTGTAGTATGTTGTATGCGAAATGAGCATATGCCCACTGTATTGTAGAGTATACAACATAACAAGTGGTCATATGCCCAACTATAAAGTAAGAGTAACACCTCATATCATAACGACACTTTGTTGCTATGTTTATACAATAACAAATATACATAAGTGCAGTAATAGGATCCGCCACTTATGCGGACTGGCCGCAGCGTGAGAACGCTACCGTAAGCACTTCTTGAGTATGTACCATCCGTACATATATATGCATATATACAAATACATATGGCATGCTATATACTCCCTTTCTGCCGCTACTCTGGGCGACAGAACTCCAAACCTCTTTATGTACTTTAGGCTAAGTCCATTATTAAATAAAGAGAGACGATTCATTCTGAATCCGTCAATTCCGAAGACAACAAACAAATCTTTTTAATTTCTACATGCCGACCGTGACTGTGAGGAACAAATGAATCAAAACCATCACCAGCAACAGGCATTCCAACAACCATGGCAACAGCAGCTGCAACAAAATTTCCAGCAACGAGACAATTACAAAAGAAAAACTAAGACAGCAGCGATGGAGGGATAGTTGTGGGGAGACAAAAACAAATTAATATCTGAGTGAGTAGAGTGTGGATGGATAAAAATCAAAAACGACATAAAAAGTGCGGCGGTGTTAAACAAAGACTGAGGTCGTAAATTGACCGTCTCAGCAAAATCTTGAACAATCAAGATAACCCGCCAGCATGGAACGATTCTGTTTCCATACAAGAAATGCGCTCGTTTCGTGAAGCACAACAAGCGCAATTAATAAATAAAAAACAAAAGCCTTCCTGCACCTACCGCCAGATTAAAAATATATACACACCAGTAACTCCTCCTGTTCCAACATCTATCCCAGAATATAAGAGGCAATGTAGCTAGAAAATCACTGTGTTGATCGACTAGAAAAACATAAAATTTTTTTAAACAAAAAAAAAAAAAAGGAAAAAGACACGAAATTGAGTAAAAAAAAATTTAAATAATATATATATATATTCCAGGGACCGTAACTGTTATAAGATAAATCTAAAAAAATCAATAATAATAATTATAAATAAAAATAATTTAATGATTTTTATTTTTGAGAAAAAATAAAAAAAATACGACACCAGGACAAAGCCTGTTACTCGCGAGCCCAAGCAGATAACTGCCCACCTCCCACCCGACCGACCGAGGGGTGCAGCCGTATAACGCACGACACGAATCGCGTGGACAAATACACAATAGAAAAAACAGACAAACAAATAATACTATAGCTATCTATTAACTAAATGGGATAGGATAGATGTTTTAAGCATATTAATAGAAAACTCTAGGCGGATTACAGGGATTAGAAGGTTGTAATCAGAGCAGAGGACCCTAAAAGGTTCATGCATGGCATAGTTAGAAGAACAACGACTAAGGGATAAAGGTATCAATGGATGTCTACTCCGTCTACATGGTATCGACAGATTTATCTGAGCTAATAACTCAGGCTAGTCGATATCACCAATTAGGAGCTTGTGCGTAAAAATGACACCAAGCATAATTTTACGGTTAGTTAGGGACGGAAGGTTAATCAAGAGAAGTCTACTAGAATACGAAGGCAAATTAACATTGCGATCCCAGCTTAAGTCACGAAGAGCAAATAGCAAAAACAGCTTTTGAACGGATTCAAGTCTAATCTGGTGCGACTCAAATTGAGGTGACCAAATGCAAGATCCATACTCTAAAATAGGACGGACAAGCGAAGAAAAAAGAACTTTAGTTGTCTTTTGACCATCTGTTAATGAAACCCAGGACACTCATGGCCTTTGCGACCGTGGTGGAAATATGGATGTTAAAATTTAACTTATGGTCCATAAGTACGCCCAAATCATTCATATTATTTAGACGTTCTAAAGGGCTATTGTTTAGAAAATAAGTGACCAGTTGAGGAGAGTTACGAAAAAAAGTCATTATCTTAGTGTTAAGATTTAGTAGATTAAACTGGCACCAGGATTGAAAGTTTTTAAGATCAGCTTGTAGCCGACTAAATGAATCTGTATCTTTATAAGTAAGACAAAGCTTGACATCGTCAGCATACATAAGCGCACGCGAATGAACAATGACTGATGGAAGATCGTTAATGAATAGTGTGAAGAGCAGAGGGCCAAGATGACTACCTTGAGGTACACCAGAAGTCACAGGAATGGAAACGGAAAAAGAAGACTTAAAAAGTACCTTCTGTTTTCTATTTGTTAAATATTCTCGAACCCAAGAAAGGAAAAGGGGTGGAAACCCAATGTCGCTCAGCTTAGAAAGTAATAGGGTATGATTAACGGAATCAAAGGCTTTGCTGAAGTCAGTGTATATGACATCAGTTTGTTTACCATTTTTGAACCCCTTGATAATTATTGATGTAAATTCTAAAAGGTTAGTGGTTGTAGATCTACGTTTCACAAACCCATGTTGGGATGGCGAAATAATAGAGCTGCAAAAATGTTCCAATTGAGAAGTTATAATTTTCTCAAAATTATAGCGGAATAGCGGACAATTTTGAGATACCCCTATAGTTAGAGGCTTCGGACTTTTTGCCATTTTTATGCAGAGGAATGATATACGACTCCTTCCAAATAGATGGAAAAGAGGAAGATTCGACAGACAATAGAAACAATTTTAAGATGGGTTTACATAATGCGTTTGCGCAGAACCCAAACATACGCATTGTGTGGTTTCACCGTTAGAATGTAAGTAGGAGGAACAAGGGTGAGGCTTAGGTAGGGAGAATAGAAATTAAATTTCGGCGAAATCACTTAGTAAGTGACCACTCAAGAGCGAAAAGGAAGGAAGGAATCCAAACGACAGCTTCTAGCAAAGGATATTATCTAGGGCTTGGTCCCGAATTGGTCGGAATGACCTTTCGATATTAGACAGTTTGTTATTGCAACTTACTATTTATTGCTGTTAGATCACACTAATAGCAATATGCTTGCGAATAGGCTTCACTGAGGCGACTGAGAGCTCTACTGTAGTATGTTGTATGCGAAATGAGCATATGCCCACTGTATTGTAGAGTATACAACATAACAAGTGGTCATATGCCCAACTATAAAGTAAGAGTAACACCTCATAACATAACGACACTTTGTTGCTATGTTTATACAATAACAAATATACATAAGTGCAGTAATAGGATCCGCCACTTATGCGGACTGGCCGCAGCGTGAGAACGCTACCGTAAGCACTTCTTGAGTATGTACCATCCGTACATATATATGCATATATACAAATACATATGGCATGCTATATACTCCCTTTCTGCCGCTACTCTGGGCGACAGAACTCCAAACCTCTTTATGTACTTTAGGCTAAGTCCATTATTAAATAAAGAGAGACGATTCATTCTGAATCCGTCAATTCCGAAGACAACAAACAAATCTTTTTAATTTCTACATGCCGACCGTGACTGTGAGGAACAAATGAATCAAAACCATCACCAGCAACAGGCATTCCAACAACCATGGCAACAGCAGCTGCAACAAAATTTCCAGCAACGAGACAATTACAAAAGAAAAACTAAGACAGCAGCGATGGAGGGATAGTTGTGGGGAGACAAAAACAAATTAATATCTGAGTGAGTAGAGTGTGGATGGATAAAAATCAAAAACGGCATAAAAAGTGCGGCGGTGTTAAACAAAGACTGAGGTCGTAAATTGACCGTCTCAGCAAAATCTTGAACAATCAAGATAACCCGCCAGCATGGAACGATTCTGTTTCCATATAAGAAATGCGCTCGTTTCGTGAAGCACAACAAGTGCAATTAATAAATAAAAAACAAAAGCCTTCCTGCACCTACCGCCAGATTAAAAATATATACACACCAGTAACTCCTCCTGTTCCAACATGTATCCCAGAATATAAGAGGCAATGTAGCTAGAAAATCACTGTGTTGATCGACTAGAAAAACATAAAATTTTTTTAAACAAAAAAAAAAAAAAGGAAAAAGACACGAAATTGAGTAAAAAAAATTTAAATAATATATAATATATTTATATATAATTTAATGATTTTTATTTTTGAGAAAAAATAAAAAAAATACGACACCAGGACAAAGCCTGTTACTCGCGAGCCCAAGCAGATAACTGCCCACCTCCCACCCGACCGACCGAGGGGTGCAGCCGTATAACGCACGACACGAATCCCGTGGACAAATACACAATAGAAAAAACAGACAAACAAATAATACTATAGCTATCTATTAACTAAATGGGAAAGGATAGATGTTTTAAGCATATTAATAGAAAACTCTAGGCGGATTACTGGGATTAGAAGGTTGTAATCAGAGCAGAGGACCCTAAAAGGTTCATGCATGGCATAGTTAGAAGAACAACGACTAAGGGATAAAGGTATCAATGGATGTCTACTCCGTCTACATGGTATCGACAGATTTACCTGAGCTAATAACTCAGGCTAGTCGATATCACCAATTAGGAGCTTGTGCGTAAAAATGACACCAAGCATAATTCTACGGTTAGTTAGGGACGGAAGGTTAATCAAGAGAAGTCTACTAGAATACGAAGGCAAATTGACATTACGATCCCAGCTTAAGTCACGAAGAGCAAATAGCAAGAACTGCTTTTGAACGGATTCAAGTCTAATCTGGTGCGACTCATATTGAGGTGACCAAATGCAAGATCCATACTCTAAAATAGGACGGACAAGCGAAGAAAAAAGAACTTTAGTTGTATAGGGGTCATCAAATTCTTTTGACCATCTGTTAATGAAACCCAGCACACTCATGGCATTTGCGACCGTGGTGGAAATATGGGTGTTAAAATTTAACTTATGGTCCATAAGTACGCCCAAATCATTCATATTATTTAGACGTTCTAAAGGGCTATTGTTTAGAAAATAAGTGACCAGTTGAGAAGAGTTACGAAAAAAAGTCATTACCTTAGTGTTAAGATTTAGTAGATTAAACTGGCACCAGGATTGAAAGTTTTTAAGATCAGCTTGTAGCCGACTAAATGAATCTATATCTTTATAAGTAAGACAAAGCTTGACATCGTCAGCATACATAAGCGCAGGCGAATGAACAATGACTGATGGGAGATCGTTAATGAATAGTGTGAAGAGCAGAGGGCCAATATGACTACCTTGAGGTACACCAGAAGTCACAGGAATGGAAACGGAAAAAGAAGACTTAAAAAGTACCTTCTGTTTTCTATTTGTTAAATATTCTCGAACCCAAGAAAGGAAAAGGGGTGGAAACCCAATGTCGCTCAGCTTAGAAAGTAATAGGGTATGATTAACGGAATCAAAGGCTTTGCTGAAGTCAGTGTATATGACATCAGTTTGTTTACCATTTTTGAACCCCTTGATAATTATTGATGTAAATTCTAAAAGGTTGGTGGTTCTAGATCTACGTTTCACAAACCCATGTTGGGATGGCGAAATAATAGAGCTGCAAAAATGTTCCAATTGAGAAGTTATAATTTTCTCAAAATTATAGCGGAATAGCGGACAATTTTGAGATACCCCTATAGTTAGAGGCTTCGGACTTTTTGCCATTTTTATGCAGAGGAATGATATACGTCTCCTTCCAAATAGATGGAAAAGAGGAAGATTCGACAGACAATAGAAACAATTTTAAAATGGGTTTACATAATGCGTTTGCACAGAACCCAAACATACGCATCGTGTGGTTTCACCGTTAGAATGTAAGTAGGAGGAACAAGGGTGAGGCTTAGGTAGGGAGAATAGAAATTAAATTTCGGCGAAATCACTTAGTAAGTGACCACTCAAGAGCGAAAAGGAAGGAAGGAATCCAAACGACAGCTTCTAGCAAAGGATATTATCTAGGGCATGGTCCCGAATTGGTCGGAATGACCTTTCGATATTAGACAGTTTGTTATTGCAACTTACTATTTATTGCTGTTAGATCACACTAATAATAATATGCTTGCGAATAGGCTTCTCTGAGGCGACTGAGAGCTCTACTGTAGTATGTTGTATGCGAAATGAGCATATGCCCACTGTATTGTAGAGTATACAACATAACAAGTGGTCATATGCCCAACTATAAAGTAAGAGTAACACCTCATAACATAACGACACTTTGTTGCTATGTTTATACAATAACAAATATACATAAGTGCAGTAATAGGATCCGCCACTTATGCGGACTGGCCGCAGCGTGAGAACGCTACCGTAAGCACTTCTTGAGTATGTACCATCCGTACATATATATGCATATATACAAATACATATGGCATGCTATATACTCCCTTTCTGCCGCTACTCTGGGCGACAGAACTCCAAACCTCTTTATGTACTTTAGGCTAAGTCCATTATTAAATAAAGAGAGACGATTCATTCTGAATCCGTCAATTCCGAAGACAACAAACAAATCTTTTTAATTTCTACATGCCGACCGTGACTGTGAGGAACAAATGAATCAAAACCATCACCAGCAACAGGCATTCCAACAACCATGGCAACAGCAGCTGCAACAAAATTTCCAGCAACGAGACAATTACAAAAGAAAAACTAAGACAGCAGCGATGGAGGGATAGTTGTGGGGAGACAAAAACAAATTAATATCTGAGTGAGTAGAGTGTGGATGGATAAAAATCAAAAACGGCATAAAAAGTGCGGCGGTGTTAAACAAAGACTGAGGTCGTAAATTGACCGTCTCAGCAAAATCTTGAACAATCAAGATAACCCGCCAGCATGGAACGATTCTGTTTCCATACAAGAAATGCGCTCGTTTCGTGAAGCACAACAAGTGCAATTAATAAATAAAAAACAAAAGCCTTCCTGCACCTACCGCCAGATTAAAAATATATACACACCAGTAACTCCTCCTGTTCCAACATGTATCCCAGAATATAAGAGGCAATGTAGCTAGAAAATCACTGTGTTGATCGACTAGAAAAACATAAAATTTTTTTAAACAAAAAAAAAAAAAGGAAAAAGACACGAAATTGAGTAAAAAAAATTTAAATAATATATAATATATATATATATAATTTAATGATTTTTATTTTTGAGAAAAAATAAAAAATATACGACACCAGGACAAAGCCTGTTACTCGCGAGCCCAAGCAGATAACTGCCCACCTCCCACCCGACCGACCGAGGGGTGCAGCCGTATAACGCACGACACGAATCCCGTGGACAAATACACAATAGAAAAAACAGACAAACAAATAATACTATAGCTATCTATTAACTAAATGGGAAAGGATAGATGTTTTAAGCATATTAATAGAAAACTCTAGGCGGATTACTGGGATTAGAAGGTTGTAATCAGAGCAGAGGACCCTAAAAGGTTCATGCATGGCATAGTTAGAAGAACAACGACTAAGGGATAAAGGTATCAATGGATGTCTACTCCGTCTACATGGTATCGACAGATTTACCTGAGCTAATAACTCAGGCTAGTCGATATCACCAATTAGGAGCTTGTGCGTAAAAATGACACCAAGCATAATTCTACGGTTAGTTAGGGACGGAAGGTTAATCAAGAGAATTCTACTAGAATACGAAGGCAAATTGACATTACGATCCCAGCTTAAGTCACGAAGAGCAAATAGCAAGAACTGCTTTTGAACGGATTCAAGTCTAATCTGGTGCGACTCATATTGAGGTGACCAAATGCAAGATCCATACTCTAAAATAGGACGGACAAGCGAAGAAAAAAGAACTTTAGTTGTATAGGGGTCATCAAATTCTTTTGACCATCTGTTAATGAAACCCAGCACACTCATGGCATTTGCGACCGTGGTGGAAATATGGGTGTTAAAATTTAACTTATGGTCCATAAGTACGCCCAAATCATTCATATTATTTAGACGTTCTAAAGGGCTATTGTTTAGAAAATAAGTGACCAGTTGAGAAGAGTTACGAAAAAAAGTCATTACCTTAGTGTTAAGATTTAGTAGATTAAACTGGCACCAGGATTGAAAGTTTTTAAGATCAGCTTGTAGCCGACTAAATGAATCTATATCTTTATAAGTAAGACAAAGCTTGACATCGTCAGCATACATAAGCGCAGGCGAATGAACAATGACTGATGGGAGATCGTTAATGAATAGTGTGAAGAGCAGAGGGCCAATATGACTACCTTGAGGTACACCAGAAGTCACAGGAATGGAAACGGAAAAAGAAGACTTAAAAAGTACCTTCTGTTTTCTATTTGTTAAATATTCTCGAACCCAAGAAAGGAAAAGGGGTGGAAACCCAATGTCGCTCAGCTTAGAAAGTAATAGGGTATGATTAACGGAATCAAAGGCTTTGCTGAAGTCAGTGTATATGACATCAGTTTGTTTACCATTTTTGAACCCCTTGATAATTATTGATGTAAATTCTAAAAGGTTGGTGGTTCTAGATCTACGTTTCACAAACCCATGTTGGGATGGCGAAATAATAGAGCTGCAAAAATGTTCCAATTGAGAAGTTATAATTTTCTCAAAATTATAGCGGAATAGCGGACAATTTTGAGATACCCCTATAGTTAGAGGCTTCGGACTTTTTGCCATTTTTATGCAGAGGAATGATATACGTCTCCTTCCAAATAGATGGAAAAGAGGAAGATTCGACAGACAATAGAAACAATTTTAAAATGGGTTTACATAATGCGTTTGCACAGAACCCAAACATACGCATCGTGTGGTTTCACCGTTAGAATGTAAGTAGGAGGAACAAGGGTGAGGCTTAGGTAGGGAGAATAGAAATTAAATTTCGGCGAAATCACTTAGTAAGTGACCACTCAAGAGCGAAAAGGAAGGAAGGAATCCAAACGACAGCTTCTAGCAAAGGATATTATCTAGGGCATGGTCCCGAATTGGTCGGAATGACCTTTCGATATTAGACAGTTTGTTATTGCAACTTACTATTTATTGCTGTTAGATCACACTAATAGCAATATGCTTGCGAATAGGCTTCTCTGAGGCGACTGAGAGCTCTACTGTAGTATGTTGTATGCGAAATGAGCATATGCCCACAGTATTGTAGAGTATACAACATAACAAGTGGTCATATGCCCAACTATAAAGTAGGAGTAACACCTCATAACATAACGACACTTTGTTGCTATGTTTATACAATAACAAATATACATAAGTGCAGTAATAGGATCCGCCACTTATGCGGACTGGCCGCAGCGTGAGAACGCTACCGTAAGCACTTCTTGAGTATGTACCATCCGTACATATATATGCATATATACAAATACATATGGCATGCTATATACTCCCTTTCTGCCGCTACTCTGGGCGACAGAACTCCAAACCTCTTTATGTACTTTAGGCTAAGTCCATTATTAAATAAAGAGAGACGATTCATTCTGAATCCGTCAATTCCGAAGACAACAAACAAATCTTTTTAATTTCTACATGCCGACCGTGACTGTGAGGAACAAATGAATCAAAACCATCACCAGCAACAGGCATTCCAACAACCATGGCAACAGCAGCTGCAACAAAATTTCCAGCAACGAGACAATTACAAAAGAAAAACTAAGACAGCAGCGATGGAGGGATAGTTGTGGGGAGACAAAAACAAATTAATATCTGAGTGAGTAGAGTGTGGATGGATAAAAATCAAAAACGGCATAAAAAGTGCGGCGGTGTTAAACAAAGACTGAGGTCGTAAATTGACCGTCTCAGCAAAATCTTGAACAATCAAGATAACCCGCCAGCATGGAACGATTCTGTTTCCATACAAGAAATGCGCTCGTTTCGTGAAGCACAACAAGTGCAATTAATAAATAAAAAACAAAAGCCTTCCTGCACCTACCGCCAGATTAAAAATATATACACACCAGTAACTCCTCCTGTTCCAACATGTATCCCAGAATATAAGAGGCAATGTAGCTAGAAAATCACTGTGTTGATCGACTAGAAAAACATAAAATTTTTTTAAACAAAAAAAAAAAAAGGAAAAAGACACGAAATTGAGTAAAAAAAATTTAAATAATATATAATATATATATATATAATTTAATGATTTTTATTTTTGAGAAAAAATAAAAAAAATACGACACCAGGACAAAGCCTGTTACTCGCGAGCCCAAGCAGATAACTGCCCACCTCCCACCCGACCGACCGAGGGGTGCAGCCGTATAACGCACGACACGAATCCCGTGGACAAATACACAATAGAAAAAACAGACAAACAAATAATACTATAGCTATCTATTAACTAAATGGGAAAGGATAGATGTTTTAAGCATATTAATAGAAAACTCTAGGCGGATTACTGGGATTAGAAGGTTGTAATCAGAGCAGAGGACCCTAAAAGGTTCATGCATGGCATAGTTAGAAGAACAACGACTAAGGGATAAAGGTATCAATGGATGTCTACTCCGTCTACATGGTATCGACAGATTTACCTGAGCTAATAACTCAGGCTAGTCGATATCACCAATTAGGAGCTTGTGCGTAAAAATGACACCAAGCATAATTCTACGGTTAGTTAGGGACGGAAGGTTAATCAAGAGAAGTCTACTAGAATACGAAGGCAAATTGACATTACGATCCCAGCTTAAGTCACGAAGAGCAAATAGCAAGAACTGCTTTTGAACGGATTCAAGTCTAATCTGGTGCGACTCATATTGAGGTGACCAAATGCAAGATCCATACTCTAAAATAGGACGGACAAGCGAAGAAAAAAGAACTTTAGTTGTATAGGGGTCATCAAATTCTTTTGACCATCTGTTAATGAAACCCAGCACACTCATGGCATTTGCGACCGTGGTGGAAATATGGGTGTTAAAATTTAACTTATGGTCCATAAGTACGCCCAAATCATTCATATTATTTAGACGTTCTAAAGGGCTATTGTTTAGAAAATAAGTGACCAGTTGAGAAGAGTTACGAAAAAAAGTCATTACCTTAGTGTTAAGATTTAGTAGATTAAACTGGCACCAGGATTGAAAGTTTTTAAGATCAGCTTGTAGCCGACTAAATGAATCTATATCTTTATAAGTAAGACAAAGCTTGACATCGTCAGCATACATAAGCGCAGGCGAATGAACAATGACTGATGGGAGATCGTTAATGAATAGTGTGAAGAGCAGAGGGCCAATATGACTACCTTGAGGTACACCAGAAGTCACAGGAATGGAAACGGAAAAAGAAGACTTAAAAAGTACCTTCTGTTTTCTATTTGTTAAATATTCTCGAACCCAAGAAAGGAAAAGGGGTGGAAACCCAATGTCGCTCAGCTTAGAAAGTAATAGGGTATGATTAACGGAATCAAAGGCTTTGCTGAAGTCAGTGTATATGACATCAGTTTGTTTACCATTTTTGAACCCCTTGATAATTATTGATGTAAATTCTAAAAGGTTGGTGGTTCTAGATCTACGTTTCACAAACCCATGTTGGGATGGCGAAATAATAGAGCTGCAAAAATGTTCCAATTGAGAAGTTATAATTTTCTCAAAATTATAGCGGAATAGCGGACAATTTTGAGATACCCCTATAGTTAGAGGCTTCGGACTTTTTGCCATTTTTATGCAGAGGAATGATATACGTCTCCTTCCAAATAGATGGAAAAGAGGAAGATTCGACAGACAATAGAAACAATTTTAAAATGGGTTTACATAATGCGTTTGCACAGAACCCAAACATACGCATCGTGTGGTTTCACCGTTAGAATGTAAGTAGGAGGAACAAGGGTGAGGCTTAGGTAGGGAGAATAGAAATTAAATTTCGGCGAAATCACTTAGTAAGTGACCACTCAAGAGCGAAAAGGAAGGAAGGAATCCAAACGACAGCTTCTAGCAAAGGATATTATCTAGGGCATGGTCCCGAATTGGTCGGAATGACCTTTCGATATTAGACAGTTTGTTATTGCAACTTACTATTTATTGCTGTTAGATCACACTAATAGCAATATGCTTGCGAATAGGCTTCTCTGAGGCGACTGAGAGCTCTACTGTAGTATGTTGTATGCGAAATGAGCATATGCCCACAGTATTGTAGAGTATACAACATAACAAGTGGTCATATGCCCAACTATAAAGTAGGAGTAACACCTCATAACATAACGACACTTTGTTGCTATGTTTATACAATAACAAATATACATAAGTCCAGTAATAGGATCCGCCACTTATGCGGACTGGCCGCAGCGTGAGAAATCTACCGCACTTCTTGAGTATGTACCATACGTACATATATACCTATTCATATATACAAATATATATGGCATGCTATGGCATGTTTTTTGGGGTAGCCTCATGAAACAGAAGGTTCATACCAGGATTTGCGACGTTGACACTTCCCTTAAATGGAATATGCAATCACCTTACTATGTGAATGAAGAACATCAGGCAGCATTTAATGCAGTACCCGGAATTTACCAAAATGTTCGTGATACAGACAGAAGCAAGCAACATTGGATTGGAGAGGGTTCTGTCGTACCTATCCAGAGATCAAAACCCAGTCAAAAAGAACTACTATGCAACAGAAAAGAAGTGTCTGGCAATAGTATAGGCAGTGCGCAAACTGAGGCCGTATCTGAAATGATAATAGGAAAGATACAACAACTGTTGGTGTTTAGATTATATAAAATAAGATAACATTAAGCCAATTATAATATAGAACAAATGGAATTGTATGTCAATGTTAAGTATGTAACCCGATTATAGATATCGATGGCTCATCAATCATAAGTAGATCTGATATGGTCAGCAGTAAACAATAAAGACCTAGTTAATCAATAAGAACGTACTTTGCTGACCTAACACTTTGTCGAACTATGCACTGGTGAGCTCGCTATTTTGTACTATAAAAGAAATGCATTATTCTTAGTAAGATCAGATACCAATTGTAGCTACATCGGGTGTGCATCGCTGTGTCTTTGGCCCCCATCTCTACCTTTGTAATCTCACTCCGAGGTCCACCCAATTTATGTGTTGGTTGGGACAACCTTTAGTCACTGGTTTATGTGCTAGTGCCTAGATATATATATAAATAAATAAACATTTAATAACTTCAAGAAACACTAACGTCTTTTATTGAACATTTTGGTGACCCCGACATTGGCGGCTCCAAGTTAAAAGAATAACAGACTTGGTGAAACCGTCATCAAGCGAGAACATTTGGTCAACTCAGGCGACCATTCTCTCAACAAAAAAGGAAACTGGTCAACTAGGCGACTACTTTCTTTGCACGCTTTGGACACGACAATCCTAAGCGAGGGCACAAATTGATGAACATCTCACATCAATCTGGGGTCCCGACTAAAAACATCGCAATTGATTAACTTGGCAATCATTGCGTAGCTACCTTGGCGAATAAAAAAGATTTATTGGAAAACTAGGAGTTGGTTTTCCGCAACGGGGTAGCAGTACATACCCATTGAATAAAAGTTGATCAACTAGGCGATCACTTTATAAAAAACATTTAACAACGATTTGTGTCCACGAGGCGACCAAATCATAGCGGACGTTGACGATACTATGCGCAGTACGTTCAAGTGGCCCCTACGACACCAGGAGAAAGCCTGTTACTCGCGAGCCCAAGCAGATAACTGCCCACCTCCCACCCGACCGACCGAGGGGTGCAGCCGTATAATGCACGGCACGAATCGCGTGGACAAATACACAATAGAAAAAACAGACAAACAAATAATACTATAGCTATCTATTAACTAAATGGGATAGGATAGATGTTTTAAGCATATTAATAGAAAACTCTAGGCGGATTACAGGGATTAGAAGGTTGTAATCAGAGCAGAGGACCCTAAAAGGTTCATGCATGGCATAGTTAGAAGAACAACGACTAAGGGATAAAGGTATTAAAGGATGTCTACTCCGTCTACATGGTACCGACAGATTCACCTGAGCTAATAACTCAGGCGAGTCGATATCACCAATTAGGAGCTTGTGCATAAAAATGACACCAAGCATAATTCTACGGTTAGTTAGGGACGGAAGGTTAATCAAGAGAAGTCTACTAGAATACGGAGGCAAATTGACATTGCGATCCTAGCATAAGCCACGAAGAGCAAATAGCAAGAACTGCTTTTGAACGGATTCAAGTCAAATCTGGTGCGACTCATATTGAGGTGACCAAATGCAAGATCCATACTCTAAAATAGGACGGACAAGCGAAGAAAAAAGAACTTTAGTTGTATAGGGGTCATCAAATTCTTTTGACCATCTGTTAATGAAACCCAGCACACTCATGGCATTTGCGACCGTGGTGGAAATATGGGTGCTAAAATTTAACTTATGGTCCATAAGTACGCCCAAATCATTCATATTATTTAGACGTTCTAAAGGGCTATTGTTTAGAAAATAAGTGACCAGTTGAGGAGAGTTACGAAAAAAAGTCATTACCTTAGTGTTAAGATTTAGTAGATTAAACTGGCACCAGGATTGAAAGTTTTTAAGATCAGCTTGTAGCCGACTAAATGAATCTGAATCTTTATAAGTAAGACAAAGCTTGACATCGTCAGCATACATAAGCACACGCGAATGAACAATGACTGATGGAAGATCGTTAATGAATAGTGTGAAGAGCAGAGGGCCAAGATGACTACCTTGAGGTACACCAGAAGTCACAGGAATGGAAACGGAAAAAGAAGACTTAAAAAGTACCTTCTGTTTTCTATTTGTTAAATATTCTCGAACCCAAGAAAGGAAAAGGGGTGGAAACCCAATGTCGCTCAGCTTAGAAAGTAATAGGGTATGATTAACGGAATCAAAGGCTTTGCTGAAGTCAGTGTATATGACATCAGTTTGTTTACCATTTTTGAACCCCTTGATAATTATTGATGTAAATTCTAAAAGGTTAGTGGTTGTAGATCTACGTTTCACAAACCCATGTTGGGATGGCGAAATAATAGGGCTGAAAAAATGTTCCAATTAAGAAGTTATAATTTTCTCAAAAGCTTTCGGAATAGCGGACAATTTTGAGATATCCCTATAGTTAGAGGCTTGGGACTTTTTGCCATTTTTATTCAGAGGAATGATATACGACTCCTTCCAAATAGATGGAAAAGAGGAAGATTCGACAGACAATAGAAACAATTTTAAAATGGGTTTACATAATGCGTTTGCACAGAACCTGAGTACACATCCAGGAAGACCATCTGGCCCCGTAGAATAAACAGGTTTAACTAATTTAAGTTCGCTAAGAATAGAACTTTCATCAATCACTGGATTGAAAATGCAATTAGCCTTTTTTAAATGATAAGGATACGGACTTGCTTGATATTCCGTTGAGGAATAAATTGTTTTGCAAAAACTCGCAAACATATCGGCAATTGCCTGATCAGTGCTCGCTATTTTATTTATTTTGAAAAGACAAAAAAGATGGGTGCACAGAGGTATTACGGAATTAACAAAATTATAAAATTATTTAGGGTCAGAAGAAAACTGAAGCTTACACCGCTGAAGATAATTCTTATAGCATTGTGTGTTAAGCATCATGAATTTTGAACGAGCGACTGTATACAGAGCAAATTCCGATGAACGACGTGTTTTTTGAAACTTCTTATAATATCGTGTCTACACATTTTTCAAATTGGATAGTTCACGAGAGAACCAGGGAGGTTTGTTAAGCCGCTCCAACCTACCAAGAGGCACACAAATATCAAAGAGTGAAATCAGAGTATCATAGAAAAACGAGCTGAGTTCATATCTCTACAATTGTACAGATAAGACCAATCGGTAGTAGTAATATTTTCATTAAGGCTGGCAAAGTCAGTCTTACGATTCTTAAATACCACAGATACATGTCAAATAGTAGGCATTAATAACATAAAATGTGAATCACTTTCGAACTACGATGTAGTCCAAAACCTAAAAGACAATAGAAAGGAGTCTGTAATTAGTAAATTAAAGAACAATTTTCCAATTCTGTTTAAAAAGCAACTTGAAGAAATATGCACCGAGTATAGTGATGTGTTCGGACTTGAGACCGAACCAATCACAACAAACAATTTTTATAAGCAAAAATTGAGACTTAATGATGATGAGCCAGTATATGTAAAAATATCAATGTCCGTAGAGCAAAATAGAAGAAATCCAGCGTGAAGTTGGAAAGTTAATTGAACAAAAAATTGTTGAACCGTCTGTATCACCGTATAATAGCCCACTTTTATTAGTCCCAAAGAATCTCTTCCGGGCTCTAAAGAGAAAAAATGGCGATTAGTAATTGACTATCGCCAAATAAATAAGAAATTGCTGTCAAATAAATTCCCACTCCCCAAAATTGATGATATTCTTGATCAATTGGATAGAGCTGAATATTTTTCATGCCTTGATTCAATGTCGGATTTCCACCAAATTGAACTTGAGGAAAACTCAAGAAATATTACGTCTTTCTCATCAAGCAATGGTTCATATCGCTTTACGCGATTACCATTTTGTTTAAAAATAGCGCCCAATTCAGTTTAGAGAATGATGACAATAGCATTCAGAAATAAAGAAATCTTGCCAGATGACAAAAAATTTGATGTCATCAATAATTATCCAGTCCCTAAGGACGCAGACAGCGTTAGAGTATTCGTTGCATTTTGTTGTAAAATTCTTTTTACATAATCTTGTTAAGTGCCGTAAATATTCAGCGAAGTTTTTTATAAAACGTCTATAGTAATTGCAAAATGCAACGAATACTCTAACGCTGTCTGCGTCCTTAGGGACATTCGTCCCATTTGAATGGTCAACAGAGTGTGAAAAAGCATTCCAGTATCTAAAAAAGAAACCTGTTGAACCAAATTTATTACATTACCCAGATTTTAGCAAAGAATTTTGCATAATCACGGATGCAAGCAAACAAGCAGTTCTAACTCAAAACTACAATAGACTCCGAGTTGCATATGCATCACGAGAATTCACTAAAGGTGAAAGCAATAAGAGTATTATAGTATTATAATAAAAATTAGCAGCAATACATTGGGCAATAACACATTTTTGACCATATATTTATGACAATCACTTTACAGTTAAAACTGATCACAGACCTTTAACATATTTATTTTCTATGGTTAATCCTAGTTTTAAATTAACACGCATGCGACTCGAATTAGAAGAATATGATTTTAGGGTAGAGTATCTGAGAGGTAAAGATAACTTTGTGGCAGACGTCCTGTCAAGGATAACAATATCCGATCTAATTGACATAAACAAAAAAGTCCTGAAAGTCACTACCAGGCACCAAAGTAGACAAAACAGTTTCTGCGCAGAAAATAAACAAGAACTATTGCCAAGGCAAAATCTTGAAAAAGCTTCCAAGCCCAACGTATATGACGTTATTGTAAATGACGAAGTACGAAAAGTAGTGACCTTGCGAATAACTGATTCTTCGACCACATTCAAACATGGCAAGAAAGTTATAGCAAGAATTGACATTTGCGATATGTATACCAATGGAATTCTCGACTTAGGTCAGTTTTTTCAAAGGCTCCAAAAAGAAGCCGGTATACTTAGTATCAGCAAAGTCAAAGTGGCCCGAACGAAAAGATCTTTGAAACTATTTCAATAGAATCTTTAAAAAATAAGGACAATATAATTTTAAAATTTTTAAGAGTAGCGCTACTCATGCCGGTGACCCTCAACCAAAACGATGAAGAAAATGAAGCTATATTGTCTACATTCAATAAAGATCCAATTCAAGGAGGTCATACAGGCATAAATAAAACAATTGCAAAAATAAAGAGACGATATTATTGGAAAAACATGACTAAATATGTAAAAAAGAACATTAATAAATGTCAAAAATGCCTGACGACGAAAACGACGAAACACACAAAGTCACCCATGACAATAACTGAAACTCCACAATATGCTTTTGACAGAGTGATAGTAGACACTATTTGTCCACTACCACGTTCGGAAAATGGGAATGTTATGCAATCACCTTAATATGTGATTTGACAAAGTATTTAGTAGCAATTCCCGTTGCAAACAAAAATCCAATAACTGTAGCAAACCCATATTCGAATCTTTTATTCTGAAGTACGGTCCAATGAAGACATTCATTACGGACATGGGAACAGAATATAAAAATTCCATTATAAATGACTTGTGCAAGTATCTAAAAATAGACAACATAACGTCTACAGCACACCACCACCAGTCATAGGACGTTCAATGAGTACATTCGTTCATATATTTCAGTAGATAAAACTGATTGGGACATACATATGGTTACAGTATTTCGTATATTGTTTTAACACAACACCATCACTAACACATAATTATTGTCCATATGAACTAGCATTTGGTAGACAAAGTAACCTACCAATACAACTTAATAGCGTTAATACTATAGATCCAATATATAATATAGAAGACTATTCTAAAGAAGTTAAGTTTAGATTAGAATACGCGTATAAGAAAGCTCGAATACTTTTAGAAAAAAATAAAATTATGCAAAAAGAAATAAATGATAGGAAAGTATTAGATTTTAAAATAGAAATAGGAGACCAAGTGTATTTAAAGAATGAAACAGGTCATAAATTAGTATCTTCGTATATAGAGAAAAATAATAATGTAATTATATAGAATAGGAAAAATAAAGAACAAAAAGTTCATAGGGATAGACTAAAAAGGATTAACAAATAAAATAAACAAATTAATAAAAAAAAAAAAATTAATAAGAATATATATATATAGATATCTTTCAAAATTGAAAAAAAAAACTTTTTTAAATATATATATATAGATATCTTTCATAATTGAAAAAAAAAATTATAATTTCTTTTTCCTTACACAACATAATTTATAAAATATTTAAAAAAACTAATAATAATAATTTTTTTTATATTAAATAAATTCAAAATATTACGTTATTTTTTTAACAAGGGAGGTGTAGTATGTTGTATGCGAAATGAGCATATGCCCACAGTATTGTAGAGTATACAACATAACAAGTGGTCATATGCCCAACTATAAAGTAGGAGTAACACCTCATAACATAACGACACTTTGTTGCTATGTTTATACAATAACAAATATACATAAGTCCAGTAATAGGATCCGCCACTTATGCGGACTGGCCGCAGCGTGAGAAATCTACCGCACTTCTTGAGTATGTACCATACGTACATATATACCTATTCATATATACAAATATATATGGCATGCTATGGCATGTTTTTTGGGGTAGCCTCATGAAACAGAAGGTTCATACCAGGATTTGCGACGTTGACACTTCCCTTAAATGGAATATGCAATCACCTTACTATGTGAATGAAGAACATCAGGCAGCATTTAATGCAGTACCCGGAATTTACCAAAATGTTCGTGATACAGACAGAAGCAAGCAACATTGGATTGGAGAGGGTTCTGTCGTACCTATCCAGAGATCAAAACCCAGTCAAAAAGAACTACTATGCAACAGAAAAGAAGTGTCTGGCAATAGTATAGGCAGTGCGCAAACTGAGGCCGTATCTGAAATGATAATAGGAAAGATACAACAACTGTTGGTGTTTAGATTATATAAAATAAGATAACATTAAGCCAATTATAATATAGAACAAATGGAAATGTATGTCAATGTTAAGTATGTAACCCGATTATAGATATCGATGGCTCATCAATCATAAGTAGATCTGATATGGTCAGCAGTAAACAATAAAGACCTAGTTAATCAATAAGAACGTACTTTGCTGACCTAACACTTTGTCGAACTATGCACTGGTGAGCTCGCTATTTTGTACTATAAAAGAAATGCATTATTCTTAGTAAGATCAGATACCAATTGTAGCTACATCGGGTGTGCATCGCTGTGTCTTTGGCCCCCATCTCTACCTTTGTAATCTCACTCCGAGGTCCACCCAATTTATGTGTTGGTTGGGACAACCTTTAGTCACTGGTTTATGTGCTAGTGCCTAGATATATATATAAATAAATAAACATTTAATAACTTCAAGAAACACGAACGTCTTTTATTGAACATTTTGGTGACCCCGACATTGGCGGCTCCAAGTTAAAAGAATAACAGACTTGGTGAAACCGTCATCAAGCGAGAACATTTGGTCAACTCAGGCGACCATTCTCTCAACAAAAAAGGAAACTGGTCAACTAGGCGACTACTTTCTTTGCACGCTTTGGACACGACAATCCTAAGCGAGGGCACAAATTGATGAACATCTCACATCAATCTGGGGTCCCGACTAAAAACATCGCAATTGATTAACTTGGCAATCATTGCGTAGCTACCTTGGCGAATAAAAAAGATTTATTGGAAAACTAGGAGTTGGTTTTCCGCAACGGGGTAGCAGTACATACCCATTGAATAAAAGTTGATCAACTAGGCGATCACTTTATAAAAAACATTTAACAACGATTTGTGTCAACGAGGCGACCAAATCATAGCGGACGTTGACGATACTATGCGCAGTACGTTCAAGTGGCCCCTACGACACCAGGAGAAAGCCTGTTACTCGCGAGCCCAAGCAGATAACTGCCCACCTCCCACCCGACCGACCGAGGGGTGCAGCCGTATAATGCACGGCACGAATCGCGTGGACAAATACACAATAGAAAAAACAGACAAACAAATAATACTATAGCTATCTATTAACTAAATGGGATAGGATAGATGTTTTAAGCATATTAATAGAAAACTCTAGGCGGATTACAGGGATTAGAAGGTTGTAATCAGAGCAGAGGACCCTAAAAGGTTCATGCATGGCATAGTTAGAAGAACAACGACTAAGGGATAAAGGTATTAAAGGATGTCTACTCCGTCTACATGGTACCGACAGATTCACCTGAGCTAATAACTCAGGCGAGTCGATATCACCAATTAGGAGCTTGTGCATAAAAATGACACCAAGCATAATTCTACGGTTAGTTAGGGACGGAAGGTTAATCAAGAGAAGTCTACTAGAATACGGAGGCAAATTGACATTGCGATCCTAGCATAAGCCACGAAGAGCAAATAGCAAGAACTGCTTTTGAACGGATTCTAGTCTAATCTGGTGCGACTCATATTGAGGTGACCAAATGCAAGATCCATACTCTAAAATAGGACGGACAAGCGAAGTAAAAAGAACTTTAGTTATATAGGGGTCATCAAATTCTTTTGACCATCTTTTAATGAAACCCAGGACACTCATGGCCTTTGCGACCGTGGTGGAAATATGGGTGTTAAAATTTAACTTATGGTCCATAAGTACGCCCAAATCATTCATATTATTTAGACGTTCTAAAGGGCTGTTGTTTAGAAAATAAGTGACCAGTTGAGGAGAGTTACGAAAAAAAGTCATTACCTTACATTTGGTAGTGTTAAGATTTAGTAGATTAAACTGGCACCAGGATTGAAAGTTTTTAAGATCAGCTTGTAGCCGACTAAATGAATCTGTATCTTTATAAGTAAGACAAAGCTTGACATCGTCAGCATACATAAGCACACGCGAATGAACAATGACTGATGGAAGATCGTTAATAAATAGTGTGAAGAGCAGAGGGCCAATATGACTACCTTGAGGTACACCAGAAATCTCAGAAATGGAAACGGAAAAAGAAGACTTAAACAGTACCTTCTGTTTTCTATTTGTTAAATATTCTCGAACCCAAGAAAGAAAAAGGGGTGGAAACCCAATGTCGCTCAGCTTAGAAAGTAATAGGGTATGATTAACGGAATCAAAGGCTTTGCTGAAGTCAGTGTATATGACATCAGTTTGTTTACCATTTTTAAACCCCTTGATAATTATTGATGTAAATTCTAAAAGGTTAGTGGTTGTAGATCTACGTTTCACAAACCCATGTTGGGATGGCGAAATAATAGAGCTGCAGAAATGTTGCAATTGAGAAGTTATAATTTTCTCAAAAGCTTTCGGAATAGCGGACAATTTTGAGATACCCCTATAGTTAGAGGCTTCGGACTTTTTGCCATTTTTATGCAGAGGAATAATATATGACTCCTTCCAAATAGATGGAAAAGAGGAAGATTCTACAGACAATAGAAACAATTTTAAAATGGGTTTACATAATGCGTTTGCACAGAACCTGAGTACACATCCAGGAATACCGTCTGGCCCCGGAGAATAAACTGGTTTAACTAATTTAAGTTCGCTAAGAATAGAACTTTCATTAATCACTGGATTGAAAATGCAATTAGCCTTTTTTAAATGATAAGGATACGGCAATTGCCTGATCAGTGCTCGCTATTTTATTTATTTTGAAAAGACAAAAAAGATGGGTGCACAGAGGTATTACGTTTAGAATTAACAAAATTATAAAATTATTTAGGGTCAGAAGAAAACTGAAGCTTACACCGCTGAAGATAATTCTTATAGCATTGTGTATTAAGCATCATGAATTTTGAACGAGCGACTGTATACAGAGCATAATCCGATGAACGACGTGTTTTTTGAAACTTCTTATAATATCGTGTCTACACATTTTTCAAATTGGATAGTTCACGAGAGAACCAGGGAGGTTTGTTAAGCCGCTCCAACCTACCAAGAGGCACACAAATATCAAAGAGTGAAATCAGAGTATCATAGAAAAAACGAACAGCCGAGTTCATATCACTACAATTGTACAGATAAGACCAATCGGTAGTAACAATGTTTTCGTTAAGGCTGGCAAAGTCAGTCTTACGAAAGCACCTACTTAGTGGTAACTTATTTGAACCAAGAAATGGTGAAAGCAAGGGCAAATCAATTTTTAAATTTAATGTAGGATGAAATTTGTCTTCTGGAAGAACAAATGGTTCGATCCTAGAAACCTCACAATAAGAAGAATCCAATATAAAAATAAGATCTAACGATTTTTCATTAGAATTTAAGACAGGATTGACTTGGGATAAAGATAAGCCTAGAAGGCCATCAATAAAGTCATGTGACAAAGAGGGCAACAACGTGGTAGATTCATCTGTTAGTGACCATGCTAAAGCGGGTAAATTAAAATCACCTACAACTATGAGCATGTCTTGACTCGAAACTAAAGAGGAGACAAACTGAATTGCCTCTAAATGATTTAAATATACCACCATGTCTGACAATGGTGGAATATAGGAACAAGTAATGAAAGCATTAAAAGATTTAAAATTTACTTTAACACCGACAAACTCAATCTCCTGGGTACTAAAAAATTGAATCATTTCAGATGATAAAGCAGCATCAACAGCTATCAGAACGCCACCACCTATGCAAGAAATCCGGTCACGTCTGAAAATAGAAAAGTTTGTGGAAAAAACCGATGCATCAGCAATATCAGGTTTTAGCCACGTCTCTGTGAAAGCTAGAATGTTATGCTCAAAAGAAAGACTATCTACATATAGATTAGGAAGTTTAGATTTCAGTCCTCTAACGTTCTGGTAACCCAGGTTAAGGGACGAAGCTAGTTTTTTGACACACAGGCAGATGCTGATGTGGCAGGAATAGTATTAGTTGTTGTTGTAGGCAAGCGAATCGGTTGCCGATTTTTCTTTTTTACAGTATATTCCTTAACTATTATATGTTTAGGCCAAAAATCTTCTCGACATATAGTGTCGAAGATATTGGCAGAAACACTAATTTTAAAGGACGAAATGTCCCGAGAATAAGAAAATTTAAACTTCTCCACCGCAATATTCGAGACGTTAACTTTCTTCCGAATATAGGCTATTACATCATCAGATGTGACAACAGGGTCTAGCCTAGAAACAAATATATGTTTCTTTGGTGGTATGCCAACGAGAGGCCGCGGTCCCGAAGCGTCAGCCGCAGCAGTAACGTTGGGCAAGTCACCCACTGCAGCAGTCAACTTATTTACGGGGCCCTCGATACTTTTAGAACTATCGGCAATTTCCATTGGAATGGGTAATTGCCCAGACACATCGGACACTACAATAGGCATCGTTTTTAAGAGATCATTCCCAGGTGATACCGGTAATTCATTACTAATAGCATTCACAACCGGGCTCTTAAACGATATCAATTGCTGTACATTAGGAGTGGACGGTGCATGAGACCGGTCGGGGACGATAAGAGACGCTGGCGGATCTACAGATACAGAAACACCCCAAGGACTGGTCCTTTTACGTTTCGGAGACTCATTCATAAGCGATAAACTTCTGAACTGAGTCTTCACCGCAGTAAACTCCGCTTGGAGTTTATTAAAACCTGCCCTTAAAGTGTCAAAACTATCTCTAGTCCGCCTCATGAAAGAGCGCATCTCATTCTCGACCTCCCGGCAAGCATCACATCCATATTTTAAGCCACCACCTTTAGCAATAGACTCCTTGATTCTGGCTGTGTAACCTGCACACTTAACGTGAACCGCATTGTCACACAACCAACAAAGAATATAATCATGGGAGTCAACCGCATTAGTGGCAACTATGCAATTATTTTTTGAGCAGACAACCATTTTATCAAAAGTTTAATTTAATTACAAAAGGAAATACAAAAAAATAAAAAATAAAAATTCTAAAGGTAAAAAATCTGTGTATAAGAATATACTGACCAGTTCTGACTCAAGGGTTAATGTGCAGAGTAAGCCTTCACAACTAAAGGATGAAAAGAAATGAAAACACAAAAACAAAAACACGTATCACAGAGTCGCGGGTAGGCAAAAGACGAGAGCGCAAATCAATCAAGAATAGGAAAGAGCGGGAGAGCGCGTCAAATTGAATACATGCAACAACAATTTGTACGCAAGAGCGCGAGAGTTAGTTAAAACGGTAAAGACACAAAAGCAAAAGAGATAAACAAAACAACAACACCGCTAATGCAAGTATTGTTGTAAGTTTTGATTTTATTTAAATTTATTTATTTATTTATTTATTTATCTTAGAGTTAGGACTAATTACAAATTAGTCGGAACTTAGTTACTAAGCGCTAGCTGCTTGGGCCTTCGGCTTGTGTATTTACATATTTACATATTTAGTTTACCTATTTCATTAACCTATTTTATTTATTTATTTACATTTTGTTTGATTAATTATATTTTATAAAATTAAACCTATAGGATGTGGTAGTACTTTGACTTTTTGAGGTAGTTTATAATCATTAAGAGGTTTGTTGGAGTAGGGTTTGCAAGGATTGATATGGGGCAAAATTGTTCAAAGATTTCTTCCCTAATGTGGGAGGTTGCAGGGCAGTTTTTTAGTACGTGTTCTATGTTTTGGTCGGATGTTGAGTTGCAGTTTGGACAGGGTGTTATGTCGTTCGGGTTGATGTAGTGCTGTTGAGTGAATCTTGTGTGTCCTAATCTAAGTCTTAGAATTTTTATTTGGTCCATCCTTGTTATGTCTCTTTGTAAAGTGTTTTTGAGATAGTCTCCTGTGTGTGTTCGATTGCTGTTTAATTGTTGGTACCATGTGTTGCAGCTATCTATGTTGTTTTTAAGTTTTTGGGATAAGTTATTTTTAAGGAATTTGTTTATATCAGTGCAATTAAAGTTTGGGGTGTAGTGGAGGGGCATATTTATGGTCGATTTGGCGGTTTGGTCGGCAAGTTCGTTACCTTTAATGCCACAGTGGCTGGGGATCCAGAGGAGTTTTATTTTGGTGTAGGTTTTTGTTAAGATGGATCTTATTAAAGTGGGGTACAAATTATTGTTGTTGATGTTGCTTATGGATTTGATAGCTGACAGGGAGTCGGAGCATATTATGAATTTACCTTTCTTGGTTCTTGTTAGCTTTATTGCTTCATGAATGGCTATTGTTTCTGCGGAGAGGATGGAGGAGTAGTGTGGTAGGATGCCTGTTTTTAGAACTGTTATGTCGGTGGTTATGGCGAATGTGGCAGTTTTGTGTTGCAGGGAGCCATCTGTGAATATATATTTGTGTTCTTTGTGTTTGTCTTTATGTTCTAGGAAGATTTTTTGATATATTTCTGGTGATGTGTCAGGTTTATTAAACTTATGTAAGGAAGTGTTGATGGTGGAAGGTGGAAATAGCCATGGAGGTGTGATTGTTTGTCTGTTGGGTGGTGGAAGGTAGGGAATGTTGTGGTCTTTGCAAAGCGTAATGATTTTTTCTAGTGTGGATTTTAGTTTCTTATTAGTTTGATTTTTTATTTGAATGGTGAATTTATGGATTGGAGAGTTAGCACTGTGGAGGATTGTTTTGTATGTTTTGGCTGTCATGAGGTTTCTTTTTTGCTCTATTGTAGGTAGGTTGGCTTCGAAAAGTAGGTTGGGGATGGGTGTTGAGGGGAGAGCGCCAAGGGCTGTGCGTATTCCAGCATTATATGTTGTTTTTAGTTTGTTTAGTGTAGATCTAGGCGCGTGGCCATAAATGAATATGGCGTAGTCTATTTTGGCTATGAGTGTTGCCTTTGTTATGTTAAGAAGTGTATGGGTGTTGCAGTTAAACTTGGGGCTTGCTAAACATTTTATTATATTCAGTTTGTTGTTAAGGGATGGTTGGATGTGTTTAATGTGTGAGTCCCATCTGTATTTATTGTTTATTGTTAGTCCTAGTATTTTGAGTTGGGTTACTAGGGGGATTGCTATATTGTTGGAGGATAGGGTACAATTGCAGTTTTGTTTCCTGCAAATGTGTAGGTGTTGGCATTTGTTAAGGGATAATGATGCTCCAGAGTATGAGCACCATTCTTGGATGTTTGCAAAAAGGGAATCTAGATTGAATGTTTGGTTTTTTTCTCTATTGAGTGGGACTATAAGGAAGTAATCATCTGCATAGGCACTAAAATGGATTTCTTTTTGTAAGCTGATTATATTGGCAAGTTTGTTGTAGGCAATTAGGAAGAGGATAACTGATATTGGTGAACCTTGGGGAATGCCATTAAGGAGTGGGAAGGGAGAACTGAATGTGTTGTTGATTTTTATTTTAATTTTCCTGTTGGACATAAAGTTTTTAATGAAATTTATAATTTTGGGGCCCAGTTTCCAATCTATTAGTTGGTCAATTATGGAGTGCACTCCGACTATGTCGAAAGCCTTTGAGAAGTCAAGGGCAATGACAGAACAGTGCTTTTTTTGACGCAGCGATTTGGTTATTAGGTAGTCTGCTGTGAGCAGACCGTCTGAAACCGACTTGCCATGTTTGAATCCGGATTGATTGGGGTGGATTAGGTTATTTTTGGTGACAAACCACCAAAGACGTTTGGCTATGATTTTTTCGAGGGTTTTTGATAGGCAGCAGTTTAAGGAGATTGGTCTATAGTTGGTTATAAATGTTTTGTTGGAGGTGGGTTTGAGAATGGGGATGACTAGACTGGTTTTAAATGATTGTGGGATGAAATTTTTAAATACATTGTTAAAGAGGTGGGTAATTCTTGTTTTGACTGTGTTAGAGGTGTTTTTTATCATAGGGTAGGATATTCTATTGAGGCCCGGTGTGGTACCTTTAAGTGAGTGAAGTGCGGATAGGAGTTCAATTTGCGTTATGTCGGCTTCTATTATTTGTGCTGAGGGGTGGGGTATATAGTTCAATGGTTTATTAGAGTGTTTGTTTGTAATAAAGGTTGGATTGAAATTGATGTCTTTGGATTGGTCTGACCAGTGTTGGGCAAATAGTTGGGCTATGGAGGATGTATCTGTTGTGGGTAAGTTGTTGGTTGGGTTTTTTATGCAGTGGATTTGTTTGATTGGGTTGAGTCCGCAAAAGCGTCGGATATTGGCCCAGATTCTGTGGGAGGGTGTGTTCTGTCGTATTGTGGAGGTGAATTCGGTTGTAGCTCTGGTTTTGGATATTTTAAGTTCCCTCCGAAAGAGAGCGGAGGCTTTTTTGTAATTTATTAAATTATCAGTGTTACTATTATGTTTGAAAGTTTTCCATGTGTTTTGTTTTTTGGCTCTGAGTTCGGTGAGAGTTTTATTCCACCATGGTGTATTTTTTTTGAAGCGGTTGGGAGAGGATTGTGGTATGTTGTGGTGTGCAGTTTGAATAATGATTTTGCAAATGTTTGCAGTTTCTTTGTTAATATTTGGACTTATTGGTATTTTCTCACTTAAAGCGTGTGTTGATTGGGTAAAGGTTGACCAGTTGGCTTCTTTAATTTTGAAAAAAGGACGAAAGAAGTTATTTGTTTTTGATTGAGAAAATAAGGAGATAAGGATTGGAAAGTGATCGCTTCCGTGGAGGTCGTCGATAATTTCCCAATTAGTGAATGGGGTAAGCTGTGGAGAACATAGTGACAGGTCGGTGTGTGTGAATGTGTTGTGTGTTGAAAGGTGTGTTGGGGACCCGTCGTTTAGGATGTGGAGGTTAGCATTTTGTAGAAATTTGTGAAGGATTTTTCCTCTTCTGTTTGGGTGTGGTGAACCCCAGCTGTTGTGCCAGCTGTTGAAGTCACCTACGATAATGTGATTTGTGTTGTTGGTTGGGTTGAGGTTGTCGTTTAAGGATTTAAGGGAGAAAGTCTTGTTAGGGGAAAGGTATATTGAGGTAATTTGGATTTTTAATTTAGATTCTATTTCAACTCTAAGGGATTCAAAATGGTCGGTTTGGTTTATCTGGGTGTTTTGGATGGTTTTGTGAACTAATATGGCTGTGCCGCCAAACCTGTTGGAAGCTGTGTTGGTAAAAATTTGGTAGTTAATTGGAATGGGTATGGGTATGTGTGTGTTATAATAGTGTGTCTCTTGAAGGCATATTATTTGTGGTGAGTATTTTTTTATTATGGTTAGGAGTTCGATGTAGTTGTTAGTGTACCCTTTTAAGTTCCATTGTATTATTCTTAGCATATTTTATGTTAAGTAAGGCTTAGTTTAATGAAGTTTGTTGCTTATGTGGATTCGCTGTCGCTGTTGTTGGTCTGTTGGTTTTTGGTTGGGGGTATGGTTTTTGTTTTTGTTTTTGGGGGTTTGAAATTGGTAGAAAGGGGGTTAGTCTTGGGGTCTTTGGCAAAAATTCTTATTTTTAAATCTTTAGTTTGTTGTGATGAGTATGATGTATTTGGGTTACCGTCGGTTTACATGTCCTCTGGTGTGTCTTGCATTTTATCTTTCGCTTGTTGTAGTGTTGGAGACTTTGTTACTCTTGTTGAATTGGCTGGTGGGTTGTGTCCGGTGGTTGATGCGGGGGTGGGTTGTTTTTGCGGGTGTGTGTTAATATTCCTGTGTAGTGTGTCGATTGGGGTATTAGTTGTGCGCGGAGTGGGACGTCTAAGCGTGTTGGCGTATGTGTTTCCCAATTGCTGGCTGTGTCTTGTGGAGTATATGTGAAGTGCTGTTTTGTGGTCTACCTTTTCGGTGATTTTTATTGCTGTTAATTCTTGTTGTTTGCGGAATGTGGGGCATTGGCGGTCGAGGGGTGAGTGTTGATGGTCTAGTTCTGGGTTATTAATGCAGTTAAGACATTTTTTATTGTTTGCACAATATTCGATCCCGTCTGTATGGTTTGGCTCTGAGCAGTTTTTGCATGATTCCTGGCTATTGCAAACAGATGTAGGATGTCCAAAGCGAAGACACTTTTTACATCTGAGTGGAAGAGGGATGTAAGGCCTGATGCGTACGGTTTCGTATCCGATTTTGATGGCTTCTGGTAGTTTGGGAGTCGCGAATGTTAGAGTGATGAGTCCGGTTTCGATAAGTATGGCGTTGTTGTTTTGACTGTTGTTAATTTGTTGTGTTGTATTTGGTTGTTTTTTTAATATTTTTTTTACTTCTGTTACTTTTTGTGTCTTTAGTTCTTGTAGGATATCATTTTCATCTATGCCTCGAAGTTCGTTGCAGTAGATTACTCCTTTTGTGAAGTTTAATGTTTTGTGTTCTGACGCGGAAACATTGATATCAGTCATTTTTGTTTTTGATTTTATTTAAATTTAAACAAAAACGACAGCAAGAATTCGCGAAATGAAAATAAAATTCGGATGTTGTAATTATTATTAATTAAACCGATAATTTAAGAGTTATGTAAAAGTATTTAATCGCGAGAAAAAATAAAAGTTGATAAGCGCAAAGAAAACACGTCCGTCCTCTGCAACGAGTGAAAGTTTTTTTTTTTTTCATAAAAAGTTATTTTTATATAAAATAAAGTTTGATCAACTCAACTCTGTTGCATTCTTTGGCGTCAGCAATATCTGACCTAGTTAACTCGGTCAGTAACCCAGGTAGTACGCACGAGTATAGATTTTGGCATTGATCAGCTATTTTTTAAACAAATAAAAGAAACTCAAAAAATTGGTTTCACTGTAGTGGCAGTTATCAGTGTAAAAGAATAGGTATATTGGAAATAAAATAAAACTATTGTTAAAACACTAATCAAAAGGCAACTTCGATTTATTTCTTATTCTTATTTGTGCTACACTTGACCAATTTTAGGAACGAGTCGGAGCGTTCCCTGTCTTTGACAAAATAAATTACATAAGAATATAAAAGAACATGGAGGAGTTTTGTAAACAGCAGACAGAACGAGGAGAGGCAATCCAGGCCTTTATTCGGAATACCAAAAAAGATTCTTTCGCCAGGAAAACGAAGCCATCTTATTTCGAGGAGAAACTTGAGCTCCTGGAATACATGTGGGAGAACTTCGAGAAAAGTCATCAGGAGTTGATGGACAAATTAAATAACGTGCCAACTGAAGATGACTACTTTGTAACGGACTATTTCAGCAAAATGAAGACGGTTGTATCTTGTTAATAATGTGAATAGCACTGGAGAGTGATCGGAAGTCAAATCTGGTAGTGTTTCCACAGTGATCCGATTACGTGGAATCCTCTTGGTTACTGCGAAATCAATCAAGTCAGGCACTTTCTGTGGATCTGTGGGCCAATAAGTAGGCCTACCCGGTGAGACGCAATCCATCTTATTGAGAGGGTTGACTATTGTGTTGTACAACTGCTTTCCTTTAGGATTTACCAGGCGAGATCCCCAGTGCGTATGTTTGGCGTTATAGTCCCCTGCTGCAATGAAGCGATCTCCGAGTGTGTTTAAGAAATCGGTAAATTCCTTTTCCGAGATTGAGAAGCGTGGTGGGCAGTACAGGGCGACCAATGTAGTGTTGCCGCAGCTGGTTTGGACGGTTATAGCAGTTGCTTGTAGGTGCTGTGTTTCAAATCTGTTGAGGAACGAGTGTTTTATACGGTTTTTGATTAGGATACCGGTCCCGCCATGAGCTTTTCCGTCTGGATGGTTTGTTGCGTAGAAGGTATATTTTGGTATTTGAAAATTATTTTTTGATGTTAAATGTGTTTCCGAAATCAGCAAAACGTCGATTTCACTTGAGTCTAGGAATAGTTGCAGTTCATTTTTGTGCTTGGAGATGCCGTTAGCATTCCAAAGACATAGACGTAGGGAAGCCATTATTTATTCTCGATAAGCTTCTGGATAAGCAGGTTTTGATTCCGCATCAGTTCGTGCATACAGTTTTGCATGAACGTCATAAAAGTGGTCATGTTTTGATTGAGTGAGATCAATAGGGAGGCCCTATTGACCACTTGGAGTTTGCTGGCCAAGTTCTGGTGCGCTAGGTTGCGGATTCTGTAGATGGCGGAGTGACGGGGTCTCTTTCGCGGGCTCCGTCTGTCCAGTTCGGAGCACACTAGCGAAGGATACACTAGGACTGGTTGTAGCAGTCATGTTGGATGATCTAACAGCCTTGGCGAAGAAAACCTCCGGTGTAGTTTTGGAGGCGTTGAAGATGATTTTTGGTCCAGCTGGGGGTTTGCGCCCGTTTAGGTGTGATTTAAGATCCTTAAAGACAGGACATCCTCTGTAGTTGGCCGTGTGGTTCCCTCCACAGTTGCTGCATAGTCTTAGTGCGACGTTGTTTCTGTCCTTGGTGCAAATTCCATCTTCATGATGTTCGCCGCAGCCAACACACACTGACCTAAGATTGCAAATGTTAGAGGTGTGGTTGTATTCCTGACAGTTTTTACACTGCGGTGGTTGGCGTCTCTTATGGGGCTCCTCTACGGTGATTCTTCTGTGCAATAGAAGCTGTAGGTTGTAGATCGGGTGCACTTCATTTGGCTTCGACCGCTTTGCATCTGGTTGGAGCTCGATTTTAAAGAGCGGCTGTGCGACTTTGGTCCTGTTGATGATGTTGACAACGGACTTGACCGCAAACCCTTTTTCGACCAACGCGTCTGCTATTTCTTGAGTAGGGACCGATGGCTCAATCCCCTTTAACACAACCTGGAGCCCTTTACTGCTTTTTAGTTGGTAGGTATAGAAGTTGATGTTAGCATTACGGAGGTACTTTTCGATGATGCGGAAATTGTCCTCAGTTTGGGCTTGACATTTAATTTCTTTAATGTTACCCCTATTGAGAGGGGTTACAACAAAGTTATTTGCCCCTACTGTTTCTACTAGCTTCGAAATCAGGGCGCTGCAGTTGGCTCCACGGATGTATAAAGGGGGTGGTCTAGCCGATTTAACTTTATCTACAGCGCCGGCTTGATCGTCTTGCTGATCGGCAAGAATTTTAAAACGATTCCCGCTAAGGGGTGCTACTCGTTCATTTGGTTTGGTTATTTTCGGCGTATTGCCACTTTTTTTCTTTTGCGGGCTTAGCTTCCGCTTAGTTATTTTAATATATCTATCCATTCCAGTTTGGACAGAAGTCGTTGGGTTTACTATTGTGGCTGACTCTGGGCGACTTGTCGTTGACGGCTTGAGGCAGGTCAATACTTCGGCAGACGTTGCAGTAGTTGCTGTCAACGAGCTGACGGTGCTGGTTGGTGCAATCGGTGACCCAGTTATCGATATTGATGGAGAAGCACACTGCTCTCTCCACGGTAGGTTGCTGTTAATTGCTGAGTGGCTGGCACTTTCGGTGTTATTGCTTACGTTAGCATTCGGTGGGGTCGGCGACACCACCGAAAAGTACGCGTTGTTGCGTTGGACCGAGAGTCGACGCTCACGTTGTTGTTGTACAATTAGTTCTTGTAGCTGTTGCTGGTGGGGATCGAGAGAGCTTGGGCCCGAATTGGTGGACATGGCTTTTGTAAAAATAACGCACTTTGTTGTTGCAACTAAGTATTTATTGCTATTAGAGCAATCTAATAGCAATATGATTGTAAATAGGCGTCTCTGAGGCGACTGAGAGCCCTACACAACTTTTTGCAAACGCAGACTTTTTTTTTTTTTTTTGCACTCAATTTTTGCGGAGTGCATTAAAAAAACACGTCTGCACACGGCGGCAGTAGAATTGGAAGTTTGTACGTACTTCGCATGAATTCGATGTGCTTGTTCGTGTTTGCGGTTTGGGGATTTTGTTGAATTTTGCCTCCAATCTGTTTAATTCTTGTCTACCCATTCGCTTAGCTGCTATCTCATTTCCGTCTGCAGCAGATCCTCCCCCTTCATGTGGTAAATCCATCCTTTTTCCACTTTGATTTCTATTTACAAACTTATATTCTGTTTTGATTTCACCAGTTTAGCAAGTTGGGCGCCAGTTGTAATGATCCTTATTGGTTCTTCGGGACCTTATTAGTATCTCTTAGGGCTGTGTTCGACACAACATTATTTATTTTGCGCCCCGGTGAAATAAGAACTCTCAAGGGGACTCAAAACAAAGACCACTGGAAGTGGTAATGATTTTTCTTTTCCTTGTTTTAGGATTAAGCTATGCCCATGAAGGGAAAATTGCCACGAATTAGTACGAAACTAACTGTAGTCCTCTCTTGGCAGATAGCACTTTCTCTCTTTATCTGGCCACCGATGTAGCAAAGCGTCTGCCGGCGAAGGAGCTACATGTCTCCATGTGGATCTAATACTGAATTTGAGGAATTCAGCAACCAGGGAACAAGTTACATCGTGGAAAAAATCGGGGACTATGGGATCAAGGACATCGGAGAATACAAGGATCGATAGGCAGATGTGCTCATTTTTGGCTCTTATTTATTTCGAGTGCGGAAGAGCCAAAATGTCATTAATATTTTGTGAATAAAGTCTGTGAAAAATTTAGGAATTAAATATAAATCTGTCAACTTGCAACACCATGTCTTATACTTCACCCTTGCCCCATAGAGTGGAGCCAAAAAATTGGTAGATTTCGGCAGGAAGAGTTACTTCCCTGCAGTCGAAATCTGTTACCAATCTCAAGTCTCAGATACTCTGGGTGGGGAGGCAAGGGATCTTGGCTAAGCGTGGCTTCGATTGGCAGTCAATATCATGTGTCCTTCACCTTTTACCCGAAATTCTCAAGAAGTGTACCCCAGCCAGAACATCGCATGGATAGCTCCTGAACGTCGATTGGCCCTAGGATGCCTCCTGTGGCCTTTCGTTTGCGTTAACGATATTTCCTGATTGGCTAATGTATTCTAGATACCCTCAGTTTCTTGTCCTCGCCTTTCAAGAATAATTCTCGGACTTCCAGGTCACCAGGATGTTTCTTGTAATGTATGTTCTTAAATAGTTCTTATTGTTTGGTATTCTTCAGGATATATGCTAAAATATTGGCAGTAGGTTTTCTCCCCTTAGCTCCCAAAAAGTTCAAGGAGAAAGCTTTTCATTTGGTGTGATTCTCAGATACTGTGTACGTTTGTCTTGTTCCAAGGATTCCTTTCACTGTGTAGGTTTGTCCTGTTCCAAGGACTTCTTTCACTTGATGAATTTCGTTCTTTACTTGTAGGGCAATGGGGAATTCGTTGACTGGTTCTTTTGCTGATTGCTGATCACGACTTGATAATCCTCCTTGCATGTTGCTGCCTTTATATAGGCGTCATTTGTCCTTTGGAATTGCTTGGTATAATACCGCTATATAGCTGTAATTATAAGGTATAATTAACATACACTTTACATTAAAATTAATTTTCCCAATTCATTGTCTAATTGTAAGATAGTTGATTTCTATTAAGAATCAATCGTTTAATAAATTAATAAGATATTCACATCATAATAACAACAAATACAAGTTGATTCCCACGGCACTCTCATGTATTTTCCTATATTTGCCTTGCCATATGCATAGCGACCCCCCCTACCCCCCGTTTGACAAGCATAGCCCTCACTTTATCGGCCCCCCTTTTCTTTCATTTATTTATTTATTTTTTTATTTATTTATTTATTTACGTCAACTAACACAGCAGTCGACGGAAAAGCTTAAGCTAAAGACAGATAGCAATAATTTGAAAAAGATAGCTTAGCTATATACACAACTAAACATCCCCGACCCGGTGGAGGTGTTTTATTTGCATAAGGTGCCAGCTATGCCTCGAGTCACAGCCAATGTGGTCAGGGATGAGTTGCAGCCAATCCAAGTCCAGAATATTATTATTGGTTTCGCTGTAGATGATTAAAAAGTATAGCGCGAAGAGAAGTGACAGAAAGATGAGGAGAAATTAGGTGAGAAAGGTTGTTAAAAGATTGGCAAAGAACACGAAAAGGTTCGTGAAGAGAGTAGTTAGTCAGACATCTACTAATGTGAATAGGAAAAAAGTTTCTGGTCCGACATGAGGGAACACAAAAATATAGCGTATCTAGTAAATTAGTAGAAATTAGTTTGTTCTCAAGAACATCAGCCGCTCATATTTGCTCTCTACACATATACGTCATCCATGTCAGGAGATCAAGCCTTGGTTTCTTCCACCCACCCTCTTTGAGTCACACATACAGGCCTCTCTTTTCATAACGTTTTCGCAGGGCTTGAGCTCTTTGCTATTCATGCACAATCTAATGCCCTTTTGTTGAGAGCATGCATGCCTGTATGCACACGCTCATTCTTCTTTTCGCTCGCACGCCCGCTCATAGGCCACCATTCTTATGCTCCATGTTTCCCATACATCTTCCTACTGAGAAAAAAATTCCTTGCGGTTGGTTTCAAGCGAACATGTTGTGCCAGATCGTATATTGGGTTTTTTAATTGCAGCAACATGTTACCGGCGGTGTTTTGTGTCTTCGCTCATGCCAGTCGTTTGTGACTCAGCTGGGTTCTATTGCCAAATTTTAGCATTTGCTTGTTATTCTGTTGCTTGTTTTGGTTGATGTGTGGAACATTGGTTGGTGTGTTCCTCACAAATCATGGATCGGCTAATACTAACCAATTAGACTTACTTCACACTCGAGCAAACGATTCAATACTGCTTTGCAAACCGATGTCATTTATACTGGCTTCAGCAAGGCTCTTGACCCTGTTATTCATAATCTGCTTTTATGTAACCACTTTGCAACCACAGCAAGTCTTTATTTTCGTCAATTCTTTATTTTCTTAGACCATCTAAGTGACCTCTGGAGTACTTCAGGGTAGTCATTTGGGTCCATTGCAATTCACATTTTTAATAAACAATCTTTCATTGATAGTTATACGTTCTCGTGCTCTTATGCATTTAGCATTTGATGTTAAGTTTTACCTCAGTTATAAAGACTTATCGTCTTCTTTCCTACATCAGTCCGGTTTTACTAACCTTCAGAGCTGATGTGAAAAAAACCTTTTAATCCTCAATGGCTCTAAATGTAAAGTTATGTCTTTTTACATATGCACTCCATACATAGGAACTTCATATCGTAACAAAACTCCCTTAGATCGGTTAGATATTATCAATGACTTCGGTGTTCTTATGGACCAAAAACTAACTTTTTATCCTCACCCTTGTAGCTCTGTTAGTGAGGCTATGAGTGTTCTTGGGCTTTTAAAACGATGATGAAAAGAATTTGACGATCCGCACACAACCAAAATCCTGTTTACTTCATTTTTCCGTCCTATCTTAGAGTACTTATCTTGCATATGGTATCCTTAATAAGAAAAGCACCAAAGTAAAATTGCTAGCCATTTCTGCTTTTTGCTCTTCGCGGTCTGAATTGGGATCGCAATGTCAATTTGCCATCGTACTCCAGGCTTTTTTTAATCAATCTTCCTCCTCTAATTAATCGTAGAGTAATGATTGGTGCAATCTTTATACACAAACTTATAATAGGTGAAAAAGACTTTTCTGAGCTATTAAAACACTTAATTGTTTGTCTGTCTTATTTGTAATTGTCCACGCGATCGTGCCGTCCGATATACGGCTGCACCTTTCGGTCCTTCGGACGGGAGGTGTACAGCGTATGGGCCACTTCAACAATTAGACTTTTTTAGCTGATAAAGATACGAACTTGCTCAATATTTTCCGTTGAAGAATAAGTTGTTTAGAAACAATTTGCAAACATATCGGCAATGGCCTGACTAGTGTTACCTTTTTCATTTTCAAAGGACAAAAAAGGTGGCTAGACAGAGGACTTACGCTTAGAATTAACAAAATTATAAAATTGTTTAGGATCGGAAGAAAACTGAAGCTTACAACGCTGAACATAATTCTTATAGCATTGTGTGTTAAGCACCATGAATTTCGAACAAGCGACTGTATACAGATTATTCTGGTAAACGACGTATTTTAAAAACTTATTAAAATACCTTAACATTTTTCAAATTGGATAACTCTAGAGAGAACCAGGGATTTCGTTAAACCGCTCCGGTCTACCAAGAGACAGTGCCTGAGACCGGTCGGAGATGAGAAGAGACGCCGACAGATTAAGAGATACACCCCAAGGACTGGTCCTTTTACTTCTTGGAAACTCATTCATAAGCTATAAGCTTCTGAACTTAGTCTCGTAGTAAACTTTGCTCAATGTGTCAAAGAATCTAATTCTCGACCTCACTGCAAGCATCACATCCAAACTTTAAGCTACCACAAACTAGCAATAGACTCCTTGATTCCTAAAAAATTGTAAAAGCAAGCACGAAATGATTATTAATTAGTGAGTTTAGAAAACATTAAAAAGTTTTTAAACGCCAGAATAAAATAAAATTTAATGAGCGCATGTATCATGTATGTAATATGTATGTATGTATGTATGTATGTATGTATGTATGTATGTATGTATGTATGTATGTATGTATGTATGTGTGTATGTAACAGGCCGGAGGAAGCTTTTCCGACCTTATAAAGTAAATATATTCTTGATCAGCATCAACAGCCCAGACGATCTAGCCATGTCCGCCCGCCCGTCCGTATGAACACCCAGATCTCGGATGCTATAAGAGCTAGAGCCATAAAATTTGGTATATAGTCACGTGTAGTATGTTTTAAATTTTTCCCACGGCCCCTACCGACCCCGCAAATTAAATAAAGCCGATTTTCTCAAACACTATAATAACTAGATACACCAAACTTGGTATGTATATTGTTTTAGTAAATGCGCACATTTTATATGTGTAAAGATTTTGCCACGCCCCTTTCCGCCCCCGTAATTGAAAAAAACTCGATTATCTCCCTCAATTTTCTACCTTGTGCATTCAATTTTGGCACACTTAAATAATAAAAGTGATCAAAATCGGACTATAAACGTTTTTCCATAACCCCGGAGCTGGCCGTTGCCTGGTGGGGGCGCTAGGGTGCTCGTATGCTTGAGTGTGCGAGATACTAAGATATGCTTGTAAAAAGCATGTGAACAGAATTTTTAAATGCATGTGTTGTTATGAATTTGAAAAATTTGTTTTACTGGTGTATGGTATACCTAAGTCGGCGAGACGACTTACTGACTTCATTTTCGTATCAATAACATTGAAAGATATAATTGTAGCATGTTCTAGAATAACAACATTACAATGTATACAAATATATTGTAGCAATTAGTTACAATATTTATGTGCGCAACATTCAAGTGCGTTTGCCTCTTAAGCAACATGACCACCCATGACTGCATGGTGCTGGACAATTGCTGTGTCGGCAAATATAACACGAGCGGCCACTCTGGCCCAATATGCAATATGATACATCCTCACTCTCACGCTGCGGCGACATATATACATACATACTCTTATGTAAATATTATACATTCATACATTTATACATTCATACATTTATACATAAATATGTTTATACATAAGCATCCCGCTCCTCTGCCTGCATTGCCAGCAGCGCAGCTACGCGGTCTTAGCTATAGAGAACAATTGTAACAGAATTAAGAATTATTCAATAAACCATACTCAAACTGAAAAGACCTGCTTGTGTCTTTCTTTTACAAACTCAAAATACTACATCTCGAATGATACAACATCGGACCTATTACACGTCGACCGTGACAGTGGTCACCAACTTATAAAAAGTGACCGGAAGGCAAAGCGGACCTAATACATAAACGGCAACAACGACCGCTGGAGGTGCTGAGCAGACTATTGTTAACGTGTGGTAGGCAATCCGCCCACTACACCAACGTTGGGCAGCGTAATGAGAATGAATGGAAAAAATACATATAAACAACAGTAAGTCAAGTGATGGGGAAAAAATCCGGTGTGGCAAAGAAGTTAAAAGCCAGAAAGGCTGAAATTTTGAGGCTATTAAACAGCCCAAATATAATTAGTTGGAATACCTCGGTGAGATTACACGCCGAGGTAGAATTCATAAAAAGCCAATTGGTGAAAAAAAAAAATAAAGCCACAACCGAAATCCCATACTCTACAATACACAACGGGGCAAAGACGAAATTGAAAATAACGCCACAACCGGAGAAGGAAGTACCAAAAGTGAAAATAGTCTGCCCAAACGACTGCGAGGGACCACTATATTCGCCGTATTGGGAATATACCTGTAGCCACTGCTACGCGACCCCAAAAGGAAAATCTGGTGCGAAGATCGGCACCGGTACCGCCTGAGCCCATAGGCCCCGGACATCAGCAGCTGAAGTTGAGATTGAACGCGACCTAGAAGTAAACCGATAGCGCTACAAAGAGCGCCCACCAAAATAATTAATTATAGAACTATGCGCTGCGTCGCACATTTTTTTTTAATGCACTGCGATGCATATTTTTTTTCTATTATTTCATAACAAACTATGTACAATTGTGCGGCATTAAAGCTGTCCAATTAGAGTGTGGCCTGAAAACCACACGCAAAAATAGGCAGGGATATATGTAAAAAGAAAAATTACACAAAAAACAATTAAGCAAAAAAAAAAAATATCTCTAAATAATATGCAACTCTATTCTAATATAACAAAATAGCAAGACAAGCAACAACAAAAGAAAATTCACAATTATTAAGCAAAGAAATAAAAAAAAAAGAGCAACAATTTTTAAAATTTGAATGTTTGATAATAGAATAAGCAAGTTTGATGACATATTTAATGAACCCAATATGGGGTTAATAGATACCAAAACAGTGTACTCCACATACAAACTACACAATAAATGTGTAACAAAAAGAGCCTTAAGCCATGCTAATGACCTTGATAAGATCTAAATAACATATGCATCAATTGTAGTAAAAGTGCATTTCAAAAAATTATTATCAAAAGAAAAAAAATACATATGTATATGTCGGAGATTGAATTAGGCATTTCTAATAATTTCAATTGTGTGCCAAATTTTAGCATTTGCTTGTTATTCTGTTGCTTGTTTTGGTTGATGTGTGGAACATTGGTTGGTGTGTTCCTCACAAATCATGGATCGGCTAATACTAACCAATTAGACTTACTTCACACTCGAGCAAACGATTCAATACTGCTTTGCAAACCGATGTCATTTATACTGGCTTCAGCAAGGCTCTTGACCCTGTTATTCATAATCTGCTTTTATGTAACCACTTTGCAACCACAGCAAGTCTTTATTTTCGTCAATTCTTTATTTTCTTAGACCATCTAAGTGACCTCTGGAGTACTTCAGGGTAGTCATTTGGGTCCATTGCAATTCACATTTTTAATAAACAATCTTTCATTGATAGTTATACGTTCTCGTGCTCTTATGCATTTAGCATTTGATGTTAAGTTTTACCTCAGTTATAAAGACTTATCGTCTTCTTTCCTACATCAGTCCGGTTTTACTAACCTTCAGAGCTGATGTGAAAAAAACCTTTTAATCCTCAATGGCTCTAAATGTAAAGTTATGTCTTTTTACATATGCACTCCATACATAGGAACTTCATATCGTAACAAAACTCCCTTAGATCGGTTAGATATTATCAATGACTTCGGTGTTCTTATGGACCAAAAACTAACTTTTTATCCTCACCCTTGTAGCTCTGTTAGTGAGGCTATGAGTGTTCTTGGGCTTTTAAAACGATGATGAAAAGAATTTGACGATCCGCACACAACCAAAATCCTGTTTACTTCATTTTTCCGTCCTATCTTAGAGTACTTATCTTGCATATGGTATCCTTAATAAGAAAAGCACCAAAGTAAAATTGCTAGCCATTTCTGCTTTTTGCTCTTCGCGGTCTGAATTGGGATCGCAATGTCAATTTGCCATCGTACTCCAGGCTTTTTTTAATCAATCTTCCTCCTCTAATTAATCGTAGAGTAATGATTGGTGCAATCTTTATACACAAACTTATAATAGGTGAAAAAGACTTTTCTGAGCTATTAAAACACTTAATTGTTTGTCTGTCTTATTTGTAATTGTCCACGCGATCGTGCCGTCCGATATACGGCTGCACCTTTCGGTCCTTCGGACGGGAGGTGTACAGCGTATGGGCCACTTCAACAATTAGACTTTTTTAGCTGATAAAGATACGAACTTGCTCAATATTTTCCGTTGAAGAATAAGTTGTTTAGAAACAATTTGCAAACATATCGGCAATGGCCTGACTAGTGTTACCTTTTTCATTTTCAAAGGACAAAAAAGGTGGCTAGACAGAGGACTTACGCTTAGAATTAACAAAATTATAAAATTGTTTAGGATCGGAAGAAAACTGAAGCTTACAACGCTGAACATAATTCTTATAGCATTGTGTGTTAAGCACCATGAATTTCGAACAAGCGACTGTATACAGATTATTCTGGTAAACGACGTATTTTAAAAACTTATTAAAATACCTTAACATTTTTCAAATTGGATAACTCTAGAGAGAACCAGGGATTTCGTTAAACCGCTCCGGTCTACCAAGAGACAGTGCCTGAGACCGGTCGGAGATGAGAAGAGACGCCGACAGATTAAGAGATACACCCCAAGGACTGGTCCTTTTACTTCTTGGAAACTCATTCATAAGCTATAAGCTTCTGAACTTAGTCTCGTAGTAAACTTTGCTCAATGTGTCAAAGAATCTAATTCTCGACCTCACTGCAAGCATCACATCCAAACTTTAAGCTACCACAAACTAGCAATAGACTCCTTGATTCCTAAAAAATTGTAAAAGCAAGCACGAAATGATTATTAATTAGTGAGTTTAGAAAACATTAAAAAGTTTTTAAACGCCAGAATAAAATAAAATTTAATGAGCGCATGTATCATGTATGTAATATGTATGTATGTATGTATGTATGTATGTATGTATGTATGTATGTATGTATGTATGTATGTATGTATGTGTGTATGTAACAGGCCGGAGGAAGCTTTTCCGACCTTATAAAGTAAATATATTCTTGATCAGCATCAACAGCCCAGACGATCTAGCCATGTCCGCCCGCCCGTCCGTATGAACACCCAGATCTCGGATGCTATAAGAGCTAGAGCCATAAAATTTGGTATATAGTCACGTGTAGTATGTTTTAAATTTTTCCCACGGCCCCTACCGACCCCGCAAATTAAATAAAGCCGATTTTCTCAAACACTATAATAACTAGATACACCAAACTTGGTATGTATATTGTTTTAGTAAATGCGCACATTTTATATGTGTAAAGATTTTGCCACGCCCCTTTCCGCCCCCGTAATTGAAAAAAACTCGATTATCTCCCTCAATTTTCTACCTTGTGCATTCAATTTTGGCACACTTAAATAATAAAAGTGATCAAAATCGGACTATAAACGTTTTTCCATAACCCCGGAGCTGGCCGTTGCCTGGTGGGGGCGCTAGGGTGCTCGTATGCTTGAGTGTGCGAGATACTAAGATATGCTTGTAAAAAGCATGTGAACAGAATTTTTAAATGCATGTGTTGTTATGAATTTGAAAAATTTGTTTTACTGGTGTATGGTATACCTAAGTCGGCGAGACGACTTACTGACTTCATTTTCGTATCAATAACATTGAAAGATATAATTGTAGCATGTTCTAGAATAACAACATTACAATGTATACAAATATATTGTAGCAATTAGTTACAATATTTATGTGCGCAACATTCAAGTGCGTTTGCCTCTTAAGCAACATGACCACCCATGACTGCATGGTGCTGGACAATTGCTGTGTCGGCAAATATAACACGAGCGGCCACTCTGGCCCAATATGCAATATGATACATCCTCACTCTCACGCTGCGGCGACATATATACATACATACTCTTATGTAAATATTATACATTCATACATTTATACATTCATACATTTATACATAAATATGTTTATACATAAGCATCCCGCTCCTCTGCCTGCATTGCCAGCAGCGCAGCTACGCGGTCTTAGCTATAGAGAACAATTGTAACAGAATTAAGAATTATTCAATAAACCATACTCAAACTGAAAAGACCTGCTTGTGTCTTTCTTTTACAAACTCAAAATACTACATCTCGAATGATACAACATCGGACCTATTACACGTCGACCGTGACAGTGGTCACCAACTTATAAAAAGTGACCGGAAGGCAAAGCGGACCTAATACATAAACGGCAACAACGACCGCTGGAGGTGCTGAGCAGACTATTGTTAACGTGTGGTAGGCAATCCGCCCACTACACCAACGTTGGGCAGCGTAATGAGAATGAATGGAAAAAATACATATAAACAACAGTAAGTCAAGTGATGGGGAAAAAATCCGGTGTGGCAAAGAAGTTAAAAGCCAGAAAGGCTGAAATTTTGAGGCTATTAAACAGCCCAAATATAATTAGTTGGAATACCTCGGTGAGATTACACGCCGAGGTAGAATTCATAAAAAGCCAATTGGTGAAAAAAAAAAATAAAGCCACAACCGAAATCCCATACTCTACAATACACAACGGGGCAAAGACGAAATTGAAAATAACGCCACAACCGGAGAAGGAAGTACCAAAAGTGAAAATAGTCTGCCCAAACGACTGCGAGGGACCACTATATTCGCCGTATTGGGAATATACCTGTAGCCACTGCTACGCGACCCCAAAAGGAAAATCTGGTGCGAAGATCGGCACCGGTACCGCCTGAGCCCATAGGCCCCGGACATCAGCAGCTGAAGTTGAGATTGAACGCGACCTAGAAGTAAACCGATAGCGCTACAAAGAGCGCCCACCAAAATAATTAATTATAGAACTATGCGCTGCGTCGCACATTTTTTTTTAATGCACTGCGATGCATATTTTTTTTCTATTATTTCATAACAAACTATGTACAATTGTGCGGCATTAAAGCTGTCCAATTAGAGTGTGGCCTGAAAACCACACGCAAAAATAGGCAGGGATATATGTAAAAAGAAAAATTACACAAAAAACAATTAAGCAAAAAAAAAAAAATATCTCTAAATAATATGCAACTCTATTCTAATATAACAAAATAGCAAGACAAGCAACAACAAAAGAAAATTCACAATTATTAAGCAAAGAAATAAAAAAAAAAAGAGCAACAATTTTTAAAATTTGAATGTTTGATAATAGAATAAGCAAGTTTGATGACATATTTAATGAACCCAATATGGGGTTAATAGATACCAAAACAGTGTACTCCACATACAAACTACACAATAAATGTGTAACAAAAAGAGCCTTAAGCCATGCTAATGACCTTGATAAGATCTAAATAACATATGCATCAATTGTAGTAAAAGTGCATTTCAAAAAATTATTATCAAAAGAAAAAAAATACATATGTATATGTCGGAGATTGAATTAGGCATTTCTAATAATTTCAATTGTGTGCCTACTGTTAAGGCGAATTGATCAGTGTTAAGTAATGAATATCTTAACTGATGTAGAACTGTTTAACACTAGTCATGTGCGATGACAGCATAGGCTGTTTTTTCCTTCTGGAAGTCAACCGTAAAGCACGTCGAGACCCGCTGCACAAAATTAGTGAAAAAATGGAATCCAACAACGGAATCAACGATTCAGGAAACCCTGAATTCTTCTCTTCGCCGATATCAGAAGTGGGATCTAACTCAAGACCAACAATAAATTAGGAGCAGTTTCGCATTTTATTAGAACAACAAAATCGAAACTTCTGGGAACTAGCAAAAACTTTTCGTGCATCGCCTAGTGAATCTCGACAAGATGGTGAAATTGTTCTACCGAAATTTAACTCCGACGCTGCTGGAGCCAACGCCACGCAATGGTGTGCTACGAAGGACATCATTCTAAAAGAAAAACCATTGCAAGGTACTGCGTTAATTTTGGCCTTGACGAAGTCATTGTAAGGAAGCTCTTCGCAGTGGTTATCGCAGATTTGCTACCCAGGCATCACATGGGAACAATTTAGACAGCTTTTCGAGCAAAGATACGAAAACTCAGAGACACCGGCCGCAACTATTTTGAATTTGCTGAACAGTCGCCCAAATTCTGGCGAGTGTCTTGCCGTGTGTGCAAGTCGGCTAATGACGTCACTTTTAACAAAATGGCGTGGCATGGATCAAGAGCAAATTGCTGCATCGGTTGTTCTTGGTCATTTAGCATTTAGGTCCAGCTCTTTAGACGATTATTCAATTGCAAAGAGTGCTAAAACATTGCCCATCAAATGTTACTCATGTGGGAAGCTTGGACACAGGAAGTCGGAATGCAGAAACCTTCTACGTCTGGAGAAGATCAGCAAGCTTCGTCAGTGCGTGCTAAAGTCGTGACATGCTATCGATGTCACGAGCCGGGACACATCTCTACTCAATGCCCCAAGAGTTTGGATGGTGACGCAGGATCACGTGTGCATAAGAGGGTTAACATATGTGTCGTTGATGAACCAAAAGCAATTATGTTGCACCGAGATGAGAATTTTCCGATTACATTTGATTCAGGTGCAGAATGCTCGTTAGTCAAAGAGAGCATAGCACACAAACTGTCTGGGAAAAGAACAAATAACGTAATATTATTAAGTGGAATTCGTAATGTTAGTGTAGTTTCGTCTATTCAAATCACAAGTAATGTAATGATAAATGGAAATTGTATCGAAGTAGTTTTTCATGTAGTCCAAGATAATAATATGAAAAATAATATTGTAATTGGCCGCGAAATTTTAGCACAAGGATACTCTGCTATAGTATCAACAGAAGGTGTGGAAATAATTAAAGACAAAACAGTTAACGTTTGTTCTGTAAAAAGTTACGAAAATGACTTTAATAACTTAGCAACTGAAGCACAGGTAGAAGATAAAAATCAATTGTTAAGATTTTTAAGAAAGCATTCAAAATCATTCATTCGCGAAACTCCTTTAACTCGCGTAACTACTGGTGTAATGTCAATTCGATTAGTAGGCAGGCTTTTAGTTTAATGTCGAAAAATGCTCATTTTTGAGCAGCGTCCGGAAAAGTCCAAGTGGAACTGCAATCGATTCCGAAGACTAGCATACCTTGGCACACGTTGCATATAGATATCACTGGAAAACTATGTGGGAAGAACGATCGTAAAGTGTATATCATTGTTCGAATCGATGGTTTTATAAAATATATTTATTTGTACCACACTTCTAAGCTTGACGCAGTTAGTTCTATTGACGCATTAAAGTCATCGATTGCGCTTTTTGGAGTACCTCCTCGATTAGTGGCTGATCAAGGCAGAAGTTTTACGGGATTGAAATTTGTCGAATTCTGTGCTTCTCAGAAAATTCAGCTTTACCTGATAGCGACAGGTGCTAGCCGGGCAAATGGACAGGTCGAAAGAGTGATGAGCACTTTAAAAAATCTATTAACTATCGTTGAATCCAGTGAGCGTTCATGGCAAGATGCTATAGGGGACGTTCAATTAGCATTAAACTGTACAGTTAATCGAGTTACAAAATCGAGTCCGTTAGAATTATTAATCGGTAAGAGTGCTCGACCATTAGGATTAGTTCCCATTGATGATGATGAGACAGCGATAGACCTTAATGAACAAAGATCTCAGGCTACAAGAAATATGGACAATGCAGCAAGCTATGACAAACTTAGATTTGATAAAGACAAGGCAAAAGTAGTCAGATTCAGTAAGGGAGATTATGTTCTGATCAAAAATAGTGAGAGACAACAGACTAAGTTGGACCCTAAGTTTCGTGGACCTTTTATGGTCATAGACGTATTAGAAGGCGATAGACATACGTTGAAGTCCATGTCAAGTAAAAGACAGTATAAGTACCCACATGATAGTTTACGGAGAATGCCAGAGGTGCATGTACCAAGCGAGCTGGATATCGACGGAGATGAGTATGATTCATCTGGTGAAACGGGTGAAACAGACCGTAATGGCACAGTTGGAAGAGACTGTGGTGAAACGGGCGAAACAGACCGTATGGAAACAGTTGGAAAAGACTGTGATAAAGAGACGGATGAAAAAGACCGTATGGAGTAGTGAATGAGGCACTAGGGGAATGATGTTTTTAGAAAGAGTGTTGTTGTCGATGCTACGTGGTGGTACCTTGCGTGGATTCTTGAAATGTAAATGAGAACATAAAGAAAAGAGAATGTTTGTAAAACTGAAAGCGAAAATGTTGTTTGATAAGAATTAAAATGTGGAGGTTATAAAATAAGAAAATATTGAAAACATTGTAATGTTTAATGAATTGTAAAAGAAATATGAACAAACAAATGTTAAAATAGGCAAGTAGAAAAATATGAAAAAGGAATTTTTAGTTACGAAATATGTTATAGCAAATAAGAGATTTTGAATTAACATTAAACTGGATTTGTCAAACTGCATAAAACAGAATGTTTTTGGTTCAGTTAAAACAAAGATGTGAAAATGATGTTTTGTAAAAGTGGTTTATATTCCTGCTACACGAGGACGTGTAATTTGTTGAGATTGTAAAGGTGGTTTATACTCCTGCTACACGAGGACGTGTAATTTGTCAGGATGACCGTCTCGGAGATTGAATTAGGCATTTCTAATTGATGAACAATAAACCACTGTGTTTAATGTCTCATAAGAACTTAACTTTATTTTTACTTCAATTTTGTTGAACTGTGTCTGCCACTGCTAGAACACGTCTTGATCGTTCGTTTGCTTGCTTATTACTAAATTTTCAATTCTTACGTAACTACGTAGGTCATATAGGTTTATAAAGAGTGACAGAGACAGAGCATACCAGACTGGCGCCAGTATATTCTAGAAAAACTTAAGAGAAAATACAAAAACAAAAGCATTGTGAGATGTGCAAGATCATTCATGAGTCTCTGCCTTGCTGCGTATAGCAATGTACGTTAAATGACAATTGGTTCCTCAACATCCCGCCCCCCCCTGAAACTCCGTTTCTGAACCAGGTAGGGCTGCAATCTTCGTGATAGGGCGAGTGACTTCTCCTGATTTGGTGAGAACCTGAACAGCTCTGACGAGGCCATCATCTCCTGTGAACACCTGAGTTACCCGTCCTAAGAGCCATGCCGATGGAGGCGCGTTAGAGTCCTTGATCAGGACAAGATTACCGATCGCAATGTTGGGTAACTTAGTGGTCCATTTCGGGCGCTGTTGTAGCGATGTCAAGTATTCTTGATGCCAACGCTTCCAAAATCCTTGAAGCATTGCTTGAACATGCTGCCAGTAGCTCAATCGATTGGTCGGAATCTGCAAATAGCTGTCTTCAGGAACTGCTGTATATGTTCTGCCAATTAAGAAATGTGCCGGTGACAGGTAGGCAATTTCAGTATCCGATGCTGTGCACAATGGTCGCGAATTAACGACAGATTCTATTTGCGAAAGCAGTGTGTGCATCTGCTCAAAGGTGAGGACGTTGGTTCCTATTACACGTCGCAAATGCAGCTTAACCGAGCGTACTGCCGACTCCCACTTACCACCCCAGTGTGGTGAATATGGAGGAATAAAATTCCATTTGATGCCTTGATCCGCAAGGGCTTTTGGAACGACATCATTGTGCTCGCGTGAAGCGAGAAGCTGTACCATTTCGTCTAGTGCACGTTTTGCGCCAACAAAGTTGCGCCCGTTATCGCTATACATTTGGGAGCATTTCCCACGACGAGCCATAAAACGTTTTAATGCCGCCAAGAATGTGTCGGTGCTGAGATCAGTGGCCAGCTCCAGATGAAGAGCTGAAGTAACCATACATACAAACAGGCAAATGTAGCCCTTTTCCTTCCTGGGGTTTCGTCCCTTGTGAACCTTCAACAAGATAGGTCCAGCATAATCGCATCCAGTATGCTCAAATGGAAAGGCTTGTCGCACTCGAACAGCCGGTAAATTGGCCATAAACTGATTTGCTGTGTGATGGCGCTGTCTAAAACAGTTTAAACACTCATGTGTGATACGTCGAATAAGATTTCGTGCGCCAATGATCCAATATTTCTGGCGAATTATTACAAACATTGCTGAAACTCCTGGATGAAGATTGACCTTATGCTCATGTTTCAGCAGCAATTCCACAAGGCGATGTTGTTTCGGCAAAACTACTGGATGCTTGGCATCTGCAGGCAATTGCGACCTTTCCAAACGTCCACCCACACGTACAATTCCATCTTCGTCAACGAAGGGAGATAGTTTGTTTAAAATTGATCGTCGCTCCACAGGTTGCTTCCTCAAAAGCAGCTGTCTATCGTCATTGAATTGATTTTGTGCCTGCCGTAGGCAAAACTTCCTTGCTCTGGTGATTTCATCGAACTTTAGAGGTCCTGAATATTTAGGCTTGTTTGATTTGATTCGATGAACGAAGCGGAATACATATGCGACCACTCGAACCAGTCTGATCCAAGATGATGTCCTTCCGAGTAGTACCTCAAATGGGGAATCCTCAGTATCCTTGGAAATGGTTGTCAAGATATTGGTTTTGAACTCAAGTTCTGCTGCTGGCTTGAGAATTGAGCAGCAAGTTGGTGGTCTATTCATTGTCTCTGAGTATAGTGTATAGTCGTGCAGCCAAGATGGTCCCTTCCACCATAGATCAAAGTTAATTAAGTCACTCGCTAGCATGCCTCGTGATGCACAATCTGCAGGATTCTCTTTAGTGCTGACATGTCTCCAAGCGCTACGTGGTATGGTCTCTAGTATTTCTGCCGTTCGGTTGGCAACAAATGTTTTAAGTTTACAGGGTTGATGCGAAAGCCATGACAAAACGATTGTAGAATCGGTCCATGCGTGTATCTTAACATCCTTCTGGCGCAGACCAGACCTTACTGCTTGGAATAAACGAGCTAATAGTAGAGCTCCGCAAAGCTCCAATCGTGGCAACGACTTCTGCTTTAATGGTGAAACTCTTGTTTTAGCAGCAATGAGTGCCACTCCGATGCTTCCATCTAGGTGTGTCACACGGTTGTAAATGACAGCAGAGTAAGCCTTTAACGAAGCATCTGAAAATCCATGGAGTTCGATGTCATCGGGTTGATTGTCTACAAATCGTGGTATCTTCAAGTTCCTTAACGTGAAAATGTCCTTTCTGAATGTTTGCCATAAGTGCGCTTGCTTCGTTGGCAGTTCCGAGTCCCAATCCAGATTAAGCAGCCATAATTCTTGGAGCAGAATTTTAAACTTGATCACCACTGGCGCCAAAATGCCGAGTGGGTCAAAGATGCGTGCCGTGTCAGATAGCACTTGTCGCTTCGTACAAGTCATATGTTCCGATAATGAAACCTTATATGTTAGGACGTCTTCTCCAGGACGCCAATGCAGCCCAAGCACCTTTGCTGCCATCTTTGAGAAATCGATTTCATTTCCCTCGTTGCTGGCAATTCGTTTACTATTCGAGACCCATTTGCTTAGCTCCAATTGTGCCCGTGACATAAGGAGTATCAGCTCTTCCTTAATGTCGAGCAGTTCTTGTTCGTTCATGGCTCCTGTCAGTACGTCATCGACGTAGAAATCATCCAAAAGTATCCTAGCCGCCCTTGGAAACTCGTATTCGTGATCAGTTGCCAGTTGTTCCAGCACTCTAACTGCCAGAAACGGTGCACATGCCGTGCCATAGGTGACTGTGGTCAACTTGTAATGCTTCAATGGTTCCTCAGGGTCGTCTCTCCAAAGGATTCGTTGAAAATTCTGATGTTCAGGGGCCACTAAAATCTGTCTGAACATTTTGACGATGTCCGCAGAAAATACGAATCTGTGCATTCGAAAACGCAGACAAACGTTGAAGAGGTTGCGTTGTATACATGGGCCAATGTGAAGTGCGTCGTTAAGAGATCGTCCATCCCAATCTTGAAATGATCCATCGAACACCACCCGCAGCTTGGCGCCTATGACTGGATGGTGTGGCAAATAGAATGACTTCTTACATACGTTTGTGTCTTCGTCTGCAGCTACTTCCTTCATGTGACCCAGCTGTATATACTCTCTCATAAACTGAGTATATTTTAACTTCAAGCTGGAGTCCTTCATTAGACGACGCTCGACTGCGAGAAAGCGCGATCTCGCTCCTTGAAATGTATCCGCAAATTGTGGGTTTTGTTCCTTGAAGGGCAAATCGACTATGTATCTTCCATTCGAGTTGCGGTTGTGGGTACGCCGGAAGTGCGTTTCGACCTTTTCATCCTCTTCGTTTACAGTTGTATGTGATGGAACTTCCTCTAGTTCCCAAAATCTTTGCAGTAGTCCATCTATATTAACCGTAGTCAGCAATGACGTAGATGATGTTTGCAATCTTGAAGTGTATACCGATGTGATTACCCATCCAAATATGGTGTTAACTGCAATAGGGTGCCCTTGACCATCGCATAACTTCTCTCCGGTGAGAACTAACCAAATGCAATCATTGCCCAGCAAAATGTCGATTGAGGCGTTAGTTCTGAAGTCAGGGTCAGCCATTTGGTATCCATTAAATACCGACAGTGATGAAGCATCAATGTTTTCACGTGCCAATGGTGAGGTGATCTTTCCTAAAATGTGAGCTTTAATATCGATGCAATGACTCGACACACGAGACATCATCTGGAGAGAGCAGAAACCTCTGCTTATTCCCGCCTTGACGTCTGAGATGCCCGATGTGGCAACTCGAAATGGCGAACGTGCAAGCCCCAACGTCTGTACGCACCGTTCCGAAATGAATGACAAGTCTGACGCGCTATCCAATAAAATACGGCACGTCAGCAAGGCTCCTTGAGCATTTCGGACGTGTACCAATGCAGTAGGTAGAGTGCTTCTTCGTTGGCCATTTGGCTTACTGGGTCTGGTAACATTCATCATTGCTATCGCTGATGCCGCTGGGGACTCCTCAGAAGCCTGGCCTGAGTTGCCTTGGTGCTGCTCTGAGCTATTTTGCTGTGTAGAATGGCCTTCAGAATGCAGCATAGAATGATGGCGACGCTTGCAATACTTGCAAGAAGACTTCGAGCCACAAGCGCTTACTCCATGTCCAGTTCTCAAACAATTAAAACACATATGTTTCTCCTTCGCAAAGGTGTAACGTTGCTTGACAGTCAAGCTCTGGAATTGAGGACAAGCCGACAGTATGTGCTCAGTACTATGACATTTCATACAATTACCTGTAATGGCAAGCATGGTGCGTGCTTGCCTTTTTCCTTTTTCATCCCTCGGTTTGCTCGCTGCATGATCGACCACTTGACTGAGCTCAAGGCGATCGCATCGTGAGTCCAAAAACTTGAGCAACTCTTCAATGGTAGGATTTTCGATATCTTGGCTTTTGTCGATCCATTCACGTCGGGTAGCCTCATCAACCTTGTTGATGAGCAAGTATATGAGCCAACAGTCACGGCCCGTTTGTCCAAAAGCGTCTAAAGCCCGAATAACATCACTGGCTCCGCATGTCAGAGCGCGTAGCGATGATGAGTTTTGCCCAACAGCTTTTGGCAATGCGGTGAATGTGTCCATCAGTAAATTCACCAAGTAACGGGGCTTTTCATATCGATCACTCAATGATTTCCATGCAACGTCGTAATTTGATGCCACCACGGGCAAATGCTGGATGAGTATCGCTGCTTCTCCTATGACGCATGACTTCAGGTGATGAAACTTTTGGATATTCGTCAAAGTTGTCTTTCCGTGAATGGTACTCTCAAACAGGTCTTTAAAGGCATGCCATTCCTTGTAATCTCCACCGAAGGGCTTAATGTTGATTTTCGGTAACTCACAATCTCTTGTTGCCGGTGTTGCAACCGACTGTGAGCCTGACGAAGACGAAGATTGCTGTGGCGAGAGCAATCTCTCAACCAATAGTTGCTGCTGCTCCATTTGCCGTTGCTGGTGTTCCATTTGACTCTGCATCTGGAGTTCCATTTGACGCCCCTGGTGTTCCATTTGACCCTGCATCTGGAGTTGTAGTTGTTGCTGTTGATTCTGCATTTGTTGCAGAATTCCTTGGAAGAGCGAACCATCGTTACCAGCCGCGCCGTTACTTAGTACAGATCAGATTAGCATACCTTGATTTAACGGGAGAAGAATTCCCAGTTAAAGGAAGTGCAATGGTACAGATGAGTTTTATTGTCACTGTACCAAATATATGCTGTTTCTCGAACTCAACAGGCACATTTCGCTTCTACCTGATGGATGAAGCTCAACAATAATAAGTTGTTGCGAAAATAAAGCCAAAATAAAAAGAAATAAAAATAAATAAATCGAATAAGCATGGATAAAACAGAAACAAAAAGGCTTCAAAAATATTTGCCCTTCCTTGATTTCCTGATTTAATCAGGCGAAACAAATCGCAAATATAAGGAAATAAGATATTGAATAGCCCACAACTACAAATTTGGAAAAAATATTGTAGATCTTATGGAAAAAACCATAAAAGTAGCTTACGGTAGATTGTTAGCCAAGACTTCTTTAAGAAAAGACGTGCCCGGATGGGTACACGAACTTTTCAAGGACTCAATCGAGCTGATAAATATATCAGAACCGAATAATGAATTCATAGATTTAACAGACTCGGATGTAGAAATAGTAGATATAGAGTAGCAAACTATGAACATTTAAAAATCAATTAAAAACAGGTCTAAACGACCAAATAAACGAAATATTCAAACAAACCATTCAGATAACGTCTCTGAAAAAAAAATGAGGTTGATTTTTTTTTTACAAACTATGGTTACTTGGGATGATATAATAGGAAAAGCTAGAATACACTCACAAGAATTAAGTAAATCTTGTAAGTGCCTTTCTCAGGATAGGGAAACATCCCAAGAAACAGTAACCAAACACACAAAAATTATAACAGAGAACCTACAAGCTATTAGAACAGTCCTAACTGAACACTATAGCAAACTAAAATTGTGGCAAAAAACAGCCGCAAATGCGTTCTACAGTGATTGCAAACAAAAAGCAATAACTGTGCTAAACAGACACAATATTGAATTTAAACAAACATCTGATTTGGAAACTTCAATAGTACTGGAAGAAAAAACGCAACCAATGGCTGATGAAGAACTAGGTCATTAGGAACCATTAGTGAGCTCTGACCAATCAATAATAAGTCTTAACAAACCAGCCATTCCAAAAGAAAACACAATGACACAAACAAGGGTAGAATTCATAAATACAGCCACCAAGCTGATACCATACTTCGAAGGTGATATTAAAAGTCTACCGGGTTTCATTGGAGCGCTTCGCGTTTTTGACACCATAAAAGAACCGCACGAAGCGGTAGCCATCGAACTCATAAAATAAAAATTAAAAGGTCAAGCGGCCAATACCCTAAGCTCAGAAAAAACGATTGATGAAGTAATACGAACACTATCAACAATCTTCAAGGGTGAATCAGTAGATCTTTTAACAGCAAAAATTAAAAATCTGCAGAGAAATCCCAATAACTGTGTTTCATACACAAAGGAAATTACTGAGTTGACCGACGCCCTTAAAGGCGCATATATTTCCGATGGTCTTCCAAGTAAAGAAGCAATAAAATATACTACCAAAGTGTCAGTAAATGCCATGGTAGGTCATACCAAAATTCAAAGAGTCCAATTATTAATGGAATCAGGACACTTTCGATCGGCTAAAGAAGCAATCACTAGATTTACCACTCTTTCAGTAGAGTCGGGATCCACAGAAAGGTTCCAAAATAATACCATCTATTATGCCCAAAGAAACCGTGGTAACTATAATAACAAATATAATTATCGCGGTAGAGGCAACGGTTGTGGTTATTACAATAACTATAATAATAACAAAAACGGCCAAAATTCCCAGCAAAACAGAAGTAATAATAACAGAAGTAACCGAGGAAATACCCAACAATAATGTTATGGTAGCACAGAATGCTTCGGAAAACTTCCAAGCACCTCTTGATACTCAGCAGTAAAGAGTAATAAGATTCACGCCATCAGTTTAAATCAAAATACGTTTGTTACCTTCACGAATGTGGCAACGGGAAAAAAGTTAGTATTCTTAATAGACACAGGAGCGGAAATATCTATTGTAAAAGAAAATTCCGATAATTTTCAAAGTATTCAAACCAATAAAATCATAAATATACAGGGAATCAGTCAAGAAATAACTAAATCCATAGGGTTTACTTCTGTTAAAATCCAATCTTCAAAATATATACATACATACATACTCTTATGTAAATATTATACATTCATACATTTATACATTCATACATTTATACATAAATATGTTTATACATAAGCATACCGCTCCTCTGCCTGCATTGCCAGCAGCGCAGATACGCGGTCTTAGCTATAGAGAACAATTGTAACAGAATTTAGAATTATTCAATAAATCATACTCAAACTGAAAAGACCTGCTTGTGTCTTTCTTTTACAAACTCAAAATAGTACATCTCGAATGATACAACATTGGACCTATTACACAATTAAGCCTAAGAAATCAATCTCCGATTTTACCAAACTGGCAAATAAAAAAAAAATATAAAAAAATGTTTTGTGTCTACAAAAGTATTGAAAGAATATTGATATGTAAGCACACTCATATTCACTCGGAACGTCACTCTTATCATCTCATGCAACAAGAATCCCAGGGGCAACATTCCCCTTGCAATCGGGATCCTGCCTGCGCCCCACCAATTATATTACAAAAAAGATCCAATAGACGCACTTTACCAGAAACGTGTGGTATAGTTCCTTGTAAAATACCCGCCCTCGCTATAAGTATTACCACTTTAACCACACATTGGCAACACACATACAAAAACTTCAACCACATTGAAATACAATCGCATAGTCTAAGTACACTATGACCTATATCAGTCCATACCACTTAAGCAACTATGCGCACATCTTTTCCAATTATCCACTTCCTAGTATCACAAGCACTTTTGTTTTTCTTTGTATTTCGCCGCTAGGCAGAAACCGGAATAGTGACCTGCTCTGGGCATAATCATGGTGGCGCTGCCGGCGTCCATGAAGCAACTTAGGTCTATTTAAGGGACCACTCTCGAGAGTAGGGACAGTCATAAGTTGGACACAGAGCTATTAACACTAAGTGAATAAAGTTACTCTTATATTGTAATTTAGTAAAACCGAGAACCTTGAATTCCAAGTGTCAGTTGCTTTGTAAAATAAAATAAAATATCCCACATGGGAAATTGTAACTGGCGTCCGAGCAGGGACCCACAATTCTCTTTGAAAAGATAAAAATTATCACCTAGTATAGGGAAATTTTGGAGACTTGTGGTAATTGGATAAGAGACTGTGCCCTCATCATCTCCGGACTGTGGCACAGAATCCGCTGCATTATCGAAACCCTTTGCAACTCGTCCACTAACCACTCCCACAACAATTATCGCCGGTTCGTTTGCATTTGAAGGTTAGGTTTTTGACCGATCGATTCATCTTTCAAATTTATACTAAAACATACTATCCAGCACACCGTCTAACTCGAATTTATGAGAAACATAAAAGCAAAGATTTAATTAGTCAGCCGCTCCACGTATAGAACGACTTCAAAGTGTGGGGAAAAAGGGGTAAGGGTAAAATAGGAACCACATACACGCACGTGCTTTTTTCGTTTATGCACGCTCAGCATAAAAAACCTCCAAAAATTCAGTAAGCAGTAAAAACTTCGCCCTTCTACCCGATATGACACGCTGACGACACCAAAATTACAAGCTAGCATTCGAACATCTGGAGTCCTAACTTCTGATTTTTAATTTTACAGATAACATTGTGAGTATTACGCACTGCAGAGTTTATAACGCCACACCAAACGGGTGGGAATGCACAAGCCTTACACACCCACGTTAGCAACTACCTGATCGTAAAACCTAAAGCAAAAACACACCCAACAGTAAGAAAACTAGGGATAATAGAATTCAAAGCCACTATCTACTAGAGAGCTGCATGAATGAGAGAAATATCAAAGTCAAATGAATCCATTCGAATTGAATTCAAATGAATGAGTGACAACTTCATTGTGTAGTTCATTCATGAATGAGTGTGAGTTAGTACTTGTTATATCTTTAAATATCAAAGAAGCTAACATCGGCTATGCCGAAGTTTATATACCCTTGCAGTCCTTGGTAATAATAATTTTACATGTCCAAAATTTGTTTTCTGCAACTCAATTCATCAATATACAAACAAAACAATTTTACTCTCTTTTTTACAATTATTTTACAATCACATATGTAAATTTCATAGCATACTCCGATTTTTATGAAAATGTTTCTTCTAGTTCTTTGTGAGCTATATGATATAGTGGTCCGATCCTGATGGTTTTCATACTTTATTTTTCCCGGGTAATAAAAAACCCCGAAAAAAATTTCAGCCCGATAGCTCTTAAGACGTCTGAGTAAAACGCATACGCACAGACAGACGGACGGACAGACGGACATGGCTATATCAACTCAGATTCTCATGCTGATCAAGAATATATATACTTTATGGGGAAGCGGAAACGTCTCCTTCTGTGCGTTGTAAACATCTGACCAATTTTATAATACCCTCTGCAAGGGTATAAAAATACGTAACTCTGTTTAATGAAAGGCGATGAATTGAATGTCAAAGCATCGAATTGTACTATGGCACTCGAATCATTAGAATTATTGGAATTGACTTATTCTTATTGGGATGTTTAAAAGCAACAAAAACTAATTATTTTATCAAAAATGTAGGGAAAATAATAGCGAAATGGGGGCTATTAAAATTAAAATATCTTATACACCAAAAACTTAAGTACCCAGTTTTGGATTTGACAATTTGGGACAAATCTTGTAAAATCTAATTTTTCTAAATTAGTTTCTTAGTTGCCACGAACCGTGAAAACATAAATAAGGCTATCTAATATATTATAAAAAAAAATCATATTCTCTAATCCATCATATACACGATGGATCTACCTTTTAATATTACTTCACTAAATGGAAAAAATAATTCTTCTCTATCTCTGTAGGGGGCTTAAACCCGATAACGACAGTATTATAGTCTGAGTAGGTCCCCTCTGAGCCACTGACCACACTAGTTTCGTTGTATAGTAATCACATATAGGTCAAAAATATACAATACAAATAAATACTAAAATCAGAATTAGGATTCGAATGCATTCGAATCACAGCAACTCATTGAACCACTTTTAACTCATTCAATTCGTTTTGTTTCGTTTGAATGTTGTGCGACTGATTTTTACGTCGCACACTCATTTAGTTGAAGTCGATTTTCAAAGTCATTCAATTCATTCATTAGGTTTTGAATGTTGTTAACTCGAATTGATTTTTCTATCATTCATGCAGCTCTCTAATATGTACCCATATGACACTACATATGTATAATCTTATACACATACATACCTTTATGCAAGCATGCATTCTTATATACAAGTTATATTAAGACTTGGTTGGACTCGCGTCGGATTGAGTGCCAAATTACAACTAACTTATGACTAAGTATTCTTATTCTAATGATTATCCCGACCTTCGACGCATTGCCGAACGATGGAGAAAAATGATCTCTTGCATTCAGCACAAGTGTCGCTATTCACGACCGCCGGCTTAGAAGTCCGTCATCTAAGAGCATTGTCAGCATTATCGCTACATAAATAATGCTGAATGAAATAATGCTGACTTGACCGGTTGCAGATTCTGAGAGTTGTTAACTACTCCCCCAATTGAAGTATGAGCGTCCTCGCGCTCCTGGTACCATTGAGCGCTATTCACAGAGAACCGAGGATCGCGGTTTTAATCAAAAACAACCCCTTAACTATTTGGCCATAGAAGGTCCCGACACTAACGATAACCCCAAGTATGAAGCAGATCACTCCACCAACCGACAGACCCCTAACCTTACTTACCTAACCTAACCGAATTCGATGGAATCATCGGAGACGATATATTGCCGTTCAACCTGTCTTGGACCGCGCCAGCAATGACCTAACATTGGGGCAGACCGTGAAGCTTCAACTTCAATCAGAGACTTTGCCACCTTGAACAACATGACTACTCGAAGACTCTACACACCGGAACTTGAAAAGATAATCAACACCTACAATCACATATAGGATCATCAGACCCTCAAAAAGTTTCTACAATTCACCCGTATGGATTACTATGCATCCGAAGAAACCAAAGCCGAATGGGGGAAAACAATATAGACTGGTGATCGATTTCAAAAAAGTAAACACTGTAACGACAGATATCGTATCCCTGATATCAATTCAACATTGGCTAGCCTAGGAAAGGCAAAAAGTCTTCTCCACCATTAATCTAACATCAGGACCTAACATCTCCGCACTAACCTGGAAAAAACGAGCTTTATAAAAACCGTAAACTTCCTTCCAATGACGGCGTACGTAGCGCCGAAAAAATGGTAGCGGCAGTCACCGCAATGAAGCCCTCACCAATCTGAAGGATCTCAAGAGCTTTCTGGGGACGACTTCGTACTACAGGAAATTCATCCGCGATTATGCCAAGGTGGCAAAGCCACTAACCAACCTCACACGAGTTAGATGACAAAGAGCTAAAATCACTCCAAGATTTCAAGAAGCTGCTAGTCTCATCGGAAGTCTTAGTTTTTCCTGACTTGAAGGGTTTACCCTTCAATCTCACAACCGACGCATCGAACGAAGCACTTGGAGGAGTCCTATCACAAATACGGGAAGAAAAAGACCGACCAATATCTTTCATATCACAAAGACTTTCACGCACTGAGGAAAATTTTGCCGCGAACGAGAAGGAGACGTTAGCCATTCTATGGAGATTGGAGACCCTACTCTCATATTTATACGGGGCAGAGCTTCCGGGCTATTGATCAGCCATTGACCTTTGCCCTTTTTAGGAAATCGAAATTTTAATGCCAAGCTTAAAATGCCCCGATCGAGGAAAGCAGCTGCAAGCTGTTCTACAAAACAGGGAAAGCAAACGCAGTGGCCGATGCATTGTCACGGATGACTCCATCCACAAGCCACCGGGTCGATTCGCCGCTTTACAGTTTCCGGATAGAGGTACTCATTTTTATAGAAAAATGGGTCATCGAATCGCCAAGATCAGTTTCCCGGGTTTCGGCACCAAAAATGTATTGGGTAACGGTTGCGCTCTTGTGGAGCCTTAAACTGCTCGATTTGTATGACGCGGCCCCCGGATGATTCCACCGAGGCGGCTTAGAGGCACTTGCGATTTTGGGAGGATTGAGAATAGCCAGGGTGACTTCAATGCAGTTGATTTATCTTCTTAACCTAAAGTACAGTATAATTGTCGGAGGTCACAGAAGGTGGAACCGCATCGAACGAGATGATTTTCGAGACTAATTATAAGTGCAGCAAACCGCGCTGTCATTTACAAAATTCAAAGTTCCATTGAAGAAGTAAGAAAGAAAAGTTTTTAAGTTTATCTCTCCAAAGTAACTTGCGCTGTTTTCGGTCTCTCTCTTTCTCTTCGGTCGTTTTCTTTTTTCAGCAAAAAGAGTCTTGCTTCACTTGCAGCCCAAACATGTATATTATTAATACTTTAAATATTGTGCATTGTGACTGTTGAAGCGTACGTATGTATAAAATCATCATCGAGTTTCTTGTGTTTATGACAACTACCGCTACTTTTTGAAAGTGTTAAGTGCGAAAACAGATATCAAAACAAAAAAAACTAAGAAAAATTGCATTTAAGTGCTTTGTATACGGCTTCTCGCTGATAAGTTCCGTAAGTGTACTCTGATTGGCCAACCATTCACAAGTGGTCAAATCAAAAATCGCTGCATATTTTTGGGCATCGTCAAAAATCTCTGAGTGCTTTTCTGCTAAAAATCTGCTTTCAATCATGTTCGATGTCCTTCCAATATGAAACGGATTCCAATGATGGTTCTTCGGAGCGTCCGGCTACCACTACAGCTGCGCCCAATGCCGTGTCTGCTGGTAACTCTAACAGGTTTGCTCTTCTCACCCCCGCTGACGACATTCGTCATAACGTCGCCAATGCCATCTCCGCTGCTCCACTACAGACCCCGAAGACTCCTAAGATATCACCAATCTTTATATCGAACATGGGCGAAATCACTTTCATGCTCACCTCTATTAAGGATATAATCGGCAGTTCAGATTTTACTTTCAAGGCAGGTAGAGATGACCAAGTTCGTGTTATGACTTCTAGCGTTCGGGATTACAAAAACCTGGTTGCTGCGTTAGAAGCAAAAAAAGCTCCCTTCCATACATACCAGCTAAAACAGGAAAGAGCTTGTAGGGCTGTAATCCGTAGTCTCCACCACAGCACTCCACTGGACTTCATCCATGAAGAACTGGAAATTCTTGGACACAAAGTGCGTCACTTGACGAATGCTAAACATCGCCAAACTAAGAACCCAATCAACTGATTTTTCAACGTGAAACGCCTTGGTAATACCATTATTACAATAGAGCCACCCAGGAAAAATAATAGAGTTCCACAATGCTTCAAGTGTCAGGAGTTCAACCACACTAGAAATTTCTGTGTAAAACAACACGAACCAGGCAAGTGTTCAAAAGACGATGTTCAGTCTCCAGAATGCGTGAATTGCGCAGGTAGTAAACCGCCTCGTAAAGAGGATGCCAGGTGTACAAGGAAGCAAAAAAATTCCGGGACCACGACAACGCACGCCTAACCATGCGCACCCAAAACACAACTTCGCCCAGAAGCACAGTGCCGCGCTCTTTCCCATCCAACTATTCCCAACCTGGAATGACATATGCTGGAGTAACAAAAAATGCCACAGTAAGCATCCACGTACTGACTACCAACCCTGTCTTTCATCTTGAGCAAATAATAAAACTGCTCCAAGCTCAGATGGAACAGATGGATAGGGCTAAAAATAATCATCTCGAATGGAAACGGCCTATGTAAAAGCAGGCCAGAAGTCGATCTGTACCTCAAGAGGACTTGTACGTGCTAATCACCATAGTGGTAATGCCAGAGGGCGATCCTAATCAAATCCAGGCTACAATACACTGTAAATACATCACTCCGTCACCAATGGCTACAAGCGTCATCCATCAGCATCGCAACATCCATCGGCAACATTAACATCACTTTCTGTTATGTCCCTCCAAGACATTCAGTAAAAACACAGATGTTTCTGCAAAGCCTAAGCAGCTTCGGATCAAAGTTTCTATTGATGTTTCCCATCCAAGTATGTAATGCTGTTTCCCATCGAAAACAAAACGGCAGTGCACCGCAAGGAAAAATTAGTGGACGTTCTATCGTACTTCTCAGAACCCAAACTAATGGTAATGGATACCGAACGAGGTTTGCTATGCCCAACAATCCTCAATTAACTACAGGATGTGGGAATTAAAATTTATCGAACTCCTTCACAAAAAAGCGAGGTGAATGAACAGGTAGAGTACTTTCATTCAACATTCCTGGAGATGTATCGCTGCTTGCGTATGGGGGAACAGGGCCAGAAACATAAAAAGGGATATGGGATGTAGCTCCGGTCTGGAGCTAAAAGGTATTCAAATATGAATCCCCAATAGTGACGCCCCAGCAAGGGAAAGGATGGAGGATAGAGGAGCACCCAAACCTGATACACGTGATCACCCTCGGCAAGACTATCACTCGTTGCAAAGGACGGACGTGTTTTTTTTGCGCTTATCAAATTGTATTTTTTTCTCGCGATTAAATAATTTTTTATAACTTATAAACTCTATCGCTCTATCCTATTTTTGTTTGATTGCACTCTCGTCTTTTGCCTACCCGCGACTAAGTGATACGTGTTTCTGTTTTTGTGTTTATCACTTGAGCTTTTTACTCTTTAGTTATGAAGGCCTACTACATTAACCATTGTGTCAGAACTGGTCAGTATATTCTTATACACATAGTTGTTACACTTAAAGTTTTATTTAGTTCTTTTTAAAATTAAATTCAATTTTTTTACAATGGTTGTCTGCTCTAAAAATAAGTGCATTGTTGCCACTAATGCGGTTGACTCCCATGATTATATTGTTTGTTGGTTGTGTGACAATGCGGTTCATGTTAAGTGTGCAGGTTACAAATGCAGAATCAAGGAGTCTATTGCTAAAGGTGGTGGCTTAAAATATGGATGTGATGCTTGCCGGGAGGTTGAGAATGAGATGTGCTCATTTATGATGCGGACTAGAGATAGTTTTGACACTTTGAGGGCAGGTTTTAACAAATTCCTAGCGGAGTTTACTGGGGTGGAGACTCAGTTTAGAAGCTTATCGAGTATAAATGAGTCTACGAAACGTAAAAGGTCCTTAGGGTATTTATTTATCAGTAGATCCGCCAGCGTCTCTTATCATCCCCGACCGGTCTCATGCACCGTCCACTCCCAATGTACAGCAATTAATATCGTTTAAGAGCCCGGTGGTGGTTATTCTTATTGTCATGTTTGTTTTTCCCGTAGTTTTTTGTTCTTCCTGTAGACAAACTTCATTATACCCTTGCAAAAAGGGTATATTAATTTTGGTCAAAAGTGTGCAACGCATAGAAGGAAGCATCTCTGACCATATAAAGTATATATATTCTTGATCAGCATGACGAGACGAGTTCAAATCGCCATGTCCGTCCGTCCGTCCGTCCGTCCGTCCGTCTGTCCGTCTGTCCGTCCGTCTGGATCAACGCAAACTCCTCCTAGACCGTAAGAGCTACAGAGTTGAAATTTTGCATGTAGGCTTGTATATACTGCAGGCGTTGTATATCTCGGATTCAGCCGGATCGGATCACTATATCATATAGCTCCCATACAAATGGCAAAGTCACGAACAGTGACTTTTCTCAATAACTTCGTTATTTTCTGAGCTATGCTCATGAAATTTAATATTGTTGTGTTAATTACACATATAAACGACTATGCCAAATTTGATCAAGATCGGGTGACTATATCATATAGCTCCCTTAGCAACTATCTTTCGAAAACAGTGACTTTCCTCAATAACTTCGTTACTTTTGACGCGATTGCTTTCAAATTAAACATTTGTTAGTTTAATATATCTGTCAATGACTGTGCAAAATTTGATAAAGATCGGGTAACTATATCATATAGCTCCCATAGGAACGATCGGTATAAAACAGTGACTTTGATCAATATCTTCGTTATTTCCTATGCTAAGATTGTAGGCCGTTCTTTCGGAAACATTAGCCCTTTTAGCTTAAACGTTTTTCCACTTCGATGGCTATAGGTAAGGAAAAAGTTACCAAAAAAGTTGCAAGGGTATACAAACTTTGACGCGGTCGAAGTTAGCCCCGGCCCTCTGGTTTTTACTTGTGTTAGTGGGGGGGCAGAACGATATGTGGATACAACCTTGGCGGGTGCCAGTTTCTTGTGGGTCTGGTGAGTTTGGAGTGAAATTTAAACGCGCGAGTACTTCGTTTAAATTAATGATAATTTATTTATTGAATTCACAAGGTATTCCGACACACACACGGAATGTTTCGGTTTGAAAAGAGTGACCAATCCCAAAATAAAATAATCAGGAAAAAGAACGGATGAAAAACTCGTACGCAATTAATATGGCGATGCCCATCAGAAAATCAAGTCACGCCCCCAAGAGTGACCGTAGCCGCCGAGGATCAAAAAACCCTCCTCACTCCTCACTGCTCTTCGCCGCTCACTGCTGCTCACCCGGTGGCGTGAATATACCGCCCCCCTTGCAACATGTTGCAATTGTCACCCTGGACATAGTGCGCTCAAATCGCCCTAAGCACCACTCGTTGGAGTGGAGGTTATATTCAGACACGATCACGAAGTCGCCTTTCTGTAGACTGCGAGCCGGTGATTTCCACTTATTTCGTTTGTGGAGCTTCATAAGGTATTCACTCTTCCAACGGCAGCAGAAAGCCTGCTGGATGGCCTTCAGTCGCTGCAATCGGTTGATTAGCGATATAGGCTCGACTAGAATCTCCGGTTCCGCAATGGATAAGAGCGGTCCTCCAATAAGGAAGTGTCCCGGGCTCAATGCCAGCAGATCCTCTGGACGCTCGCTCATGGGAGAAATTGGCCTGGAGTTTAGGCACGTCTCGATTCTACACAGGAGAGTGGAAAGTTCCTCGAAAGTGTACTTAACATTAGACGAGGACTTGTAAAATAGGGTGTTAAAACTTTTGACCCCAGCCTCCCACAGTCCTGCCATATGGGGTGCGCTCGGCGGAATGAAATGCCAGGATAAAATATGCTGGGGAAATGCCTTCATTATGTTAAGCTTGGTGGCGTCCAGGAAGTCTTTTTCGAGCGCCTTTGACGCCTCTACGAAGGTTTTGCCATTGTCGGAGTAAATGCGCTGTAGGCATTGTCTCCGTGCGACGTGTGGGTGAAGGGCCTGGTGTACGTGATGTGCTCTCGAGATTGATCACCCATCATTTGAGTCTGTAGTCGTCGACGATGAGCGATGCAGACTTTACACCCTTTGATGTGGGACTTCACCAGATTCTTGATCCGTGGAATCCAGAATTTGGTTCGCAGATACCGCACCATCAGTTGATTGCCCCCATGCAACGTGATGCGGTGGGCGAATTCGACGAGCAGGCGAGTAAAATTGGTATTATAGGGGAGGTTGACGTTCATCATACCGGAGGGATTCAGCGGCCCGGAGTCGTCCGCAGGAGCGGAGTATCCTATGTTGGTCGGGAAATGGGTTCAAATCGAAATCCTTTTGGTGGTGAAGCGTAGGATGTATGCCGTGACTCGTAATGCCCTACCATAGTCCGAGAAACGTTTGCTAACGTCATCGAGTAGAGTGGTCGCGGTGGTGTGGCACTGGACTCGTTGCTCCAGCTGGATGTCTGGAAGTTCACTATTGAGAGTTGGCCAGTACTCGGGATCCCGCCGGAGCCAGTCCGGCCCATGCCACCAGAGTCCACTGGCGGAGACTCCACGGCTTGCCAGATCAGCGGGGTTGTCCTCGGATCGCACATGTGACCAGCTTGGGGCACTTGTGCTTTTGGAGATGCTGGATACTCGATTGGCCATGAAGGTGGACCATTTTGGACCGAAATGATTTTAAGTTGCAAAATGACTTTGTTAAAAAATTAAACATTCTGCCTGTTTTAGTTGGGGATGAAACTGGTTCAAAAAAAGGATTTGAAGGTTTATTGAATGTAATTTTTGTTGAACTAAAATATAGTCAAATAAAATACAGAATCTTTGGAAACATACAGAACTTGCTGTTCGAAAAGTCGAACATTGGTCCAAAATGGGTCAAGCCAAGCCAACACAATGGTGGAGTCGGTCCAAAACTGGGAGGTTGCAGGTGGGATTGGAAGTTCAGGAACGATCGACACCCAGAGATCGGCTAGCAAAACCGCTCCGCACAACTCCAGCCGAGGCAGCGAGACTGTTTTGACCGAAGCTACACGGGTCTTAGCCGTTAATAAATGGACGCTTATTTGATCGCGATACCGAACCCGCACATATAGGGCTGCTCCGTACGCTTTCTGTAATGCGTCACAGAAGCCACAAGAGCACCCACAAGAGCGTATCGCTGGTGTTTAGCCAACGGGGGATGCGGAGTTGACTGAGGCCTGGGTAATCCTGCAGGAATTCGTGCCATTGCTGCAGCAGGAGAGGCGGCAGAGCGTCATCCCAGCCAAGTTCGTTTAATCAGATTTGCTGCATGAATATTTTTGCTCGAATAACAAATGGGGCTAGCCAGCCAGCGGGGTCCAAGAGTTTAGCGATATGGGATAGAACCTGCCTCTTGGAGATCGACTCCTTCAATGGTGGGTCCGCTACGGTGAAGAAGAAGACGTCCTTGCCAGCGGATTCCCAAGGTTTTCGCAGTGCTCGCGTCTTCCAGCTCGTTAAAGTCCTCTCGCAGCAGGTGCTCTCTTGAGATAGCTTGAAGTACTTCCTTCTTATTGAAAGTCCACTTCCGAAGCTGGAGGCCCGCAGATTGAAGGGCAGCTTGAAGCTCTCGTATGGCAAGACGGGCGTCGTCTTCAGTATGAGCGCCGGCAAGGACATCATCGACATACATGTAGTTCCGAAGGATTTCGCTCGCCTGAGGGTGCATCGATTGCACATCTTGTGCCAATCGTAAAAGGACTCGGATCGCCAAAAATAGAACCGCGTGATGGGGGAGATATAAGTTTTTCCCATCCTGAGGCGGCGTCACCAGAATCATATTTCCCAATTCCTCGTACTCTTGAATTATGGCATCGTACAGTATTTTTAGGACGGGATCCTTGAGAAGGCGTGCTTCATTCCACAGAAATTGAGTCAGCGCGATCGGTCGCGCTGAGTTGACGCTATTCGGACTAGAAAGGTTGAATCGGCCCACTAGTCGATCAACGCACGAATAAGGTGCTCCCGCTCCAGAGGGGGTAGATGCAAAATAACTTTGAGCATTTGTGAGCTGGCCGCTCGTGGACGGACGCTTTATGGCGCTGAATGGTGGGACTTGCGCAGCGGACGGCGAGGACACGGACACATCACTAAGATGCAACAAAGTATGATGACGTTCCTTGCATGTATTATAATTATGCGCAGCCCTTCACCTGATGACCGCGAGCAAAACAGTTCAAACAGAGTCCCTGCTGTCTAATGATTTCCGAACGCCTCTGAACAGGCATGTCAAGGAAGCTTGGGCAACGCCGTATTGGATGATTTTCAAGTTGGCAAAGCTTGCAAGACGCAGGTTTGAGCTGAGCTTTCGCGGGAAACGCTTGGACCTTAATCGTCGCAGAGGATTTGCGGGGACCAATGGAGATTGCTTGGACACTTGGGGCCGACTTATGTTCTTCGGTGGAATCCAGGACACGATACCGATCGGTGAGAAATTGGTTCAAATCGTACCAAGTGGAAACGACAGTTTTATTTGGCACTGATTGTTCCCACAGGAGGATTGTGGCCTTCGGCAATTTGCTAGTGCATATGGCAATGAGTAAGACATCCCAATTCTCAGTACTAACACACGAACGCTTAAGAGCGGTTAGACACCCTTGAAACGCAGTCTGCAGCTCTCGCAAGGCTTTGCACGACTCTTGTGCCACCGCGGGAATCTGAAGGAGTTGTCTGGCTTGAGTCATGACAAGCAGACGGCTATTTTGGTACCGTGCGGTGAGGTTCTCCCATGCTGCCTAGAAACCCTCGTTCGTCAGGGGGGACTTAGCCACGCTTCCCCTTGCGTCTTGGCGTTCAAGTGATAGAGCTTCTTCACTTGTGACAAAAACGGATTGGCGATATAAATGGCAGCGAACAAATCGCGGAATGTGGGCCATGCTAGGCTGTCGCCATCAAATGTTTCCACCTCACACGGTGAAACTCTATGGCCGGGAGGCCCCGACGGAGCGGTTGGCTGACGCATAAGACTCGCCATCGGTGCCGAGAGCAGTTCGATGCGTTCTCCGAACAACGTCCCGCATAGCACATACGCCGCGTAAGTGGATACGTGCTTCGCCTTGATATGGCTTATGTTTGCTAGGCTTTCCTCGTCTTAAAACAGAGTCAATGAGAATCTGTGACCCTTAGGTAGGCTGGACGAGGACGGACGTGATTTTGGGGATTCGCTGAGGCTGCGAGCAGACGGGGACTTGCGCAGAATGTCCGTACGCTTCGCGGTCAAACCATCCGGAGGCCAAACCTTCTTCGGAGTTACAGAGGGAGACGTGAGTCTATTAGACTTTGTGGCGCGTGGCTCGGAAAGGAGCCCTTAGTGAAGGTATATGCGGAACAATATACGAACGCACGAATGCAGATCGAAAATTTCACGTAGACAAAGCGGATATATTACAAAACAAATTTAGATGGATTTGTAAGTATCGATGGGAATACGTACAAAACAATACACGAATAAAATATGTAAATAAAGATATACAGGGCAAAGACTATAAATTTTTATATAAATCTGGATGGAAATGGATATATATATATATGAGCACAATAAAGGCGGGAAAAAATTATATATGCATGTATTTATAAATATGGGAGGATATATATATGTGCGCAAAATAATGGCCGGATAAAATTATATATATAATTTATAAATATGGACGAATATATATATATGGGCACGATAATGGCTGGTAAAAATATATATGAATGTATTTATAAATATGGACGGATATATATATGTGCGCAAATAAATGGCCGGAAAAATTATATATATTTATTTATAAATGTGGACGGATATATATATGTATGAGCACGATAATGACTGGCAAAAATATATATGTATGTATTTATAAATATGGGCGGATATATATATGTGCGCAAAATAATGGCTGGAAAATATTATATATATCTATATATATAAAAATGAATTGCTGTTTGTTAGTCTCGCTAAAGCTCGAGAACGGCTGACCGGATTTATCTTAGCTTGGTCTTGAATTATTCGTGGAGGCCTAGGGAAGGTTTAAAAGGTGAAAAAATTCGAATAATTGCCGGGAAAATCCTCAAAACAGCATTTTTCTAATTCCCATACAAACGTTTTCTAAATAAAATGGAGAGTCAATTTTTAATTTATTACCGCTGCATAAAGTTCAAATTCGCGTACGCGTTGGAGGATCTAATATCGCGTTCTGAAACTCAACAAAAGTGAAAGCGAAACTCGAACGCGACAAAATACATAGTACATAAATAGTGTCGGCTTCGAGAAACTCAATTTTAGCTAACTTCAGTTGTTAATCTGTCATTTGTTAAATCTTAAGTTTTGTCACAAATTAAATTATAAATATTAAGTTAAATTTCTGAACGCAATCATAATATTTGACATTAGATTTGACAACCAACTAATATGTCAATCCATCCTGTCGCATATCAGAGCACGGAAAAAAGTATTATTACGATATTATATCTATCTTTGTGGCTAAGTGCGCGAGAGCTTTCTTTACTTTGGTGATCCTTTGTGATAGTGACATTCCAGGTAATGTGCTCTTTTTTGTGATAGTGACTGATGACCAGAGACAGACAGATCAAGAAAATAGTCGTATTGCTTTGAACGAGTTCGTGCACATCAAACACAACAACAGCAAGCTAGACATAATGAAACTGAGCAAATCCGCAGACGCAGTGCTCCTGTGCTTTTTGAACGAGCTGCATTCCACTATGATCCGGCAATTGATTATTGTGCCGACAAATCGGTAACAATTGGGGAAATGAAAACAATTTGAAAATATTGTAAGGCGTTAAAATATACTGGTGAATCTACTGGATTATGTTGTGCTGAAGGCAAAGTAAAATTGGCACAATTGGTCCCACCACCAGATCCCTTACGCTCTTTAGTTTCTGGGATTGGAAATGATTCTAAGCACTTCTTGACCAACATTCAGAAATATAACAACTGTTTCCAGATGACATCATTTGGTGCTACACATATTATATAATACAATTTCATGTCCACTTTCAAGGTATTATATAAGAATATTTTTTTATATTATTCAAGTTTGTACTAAAATATATATATCGGAAATAATTAGTAGACAAATTTTTAAAAATTACAGATACAAGGACAATTTTATCACTTACTGGGTGAATAGGGATTCCCGGAGAGAAGGAAAATAACCCAATCTTCATTCGTTGAATTCAAAATATGAACTGATTTTATTAACAAACGTTTTGTGTACATCAAAGAATTCTTAGACTCTAAGAGGCGACAATTGTTCTTAAAAATACTTATTCTAATGACCCATGTTTTCGGGGGTTGAAAATTGTTTATATTTCATGCTCAGCGTTGGCCACTCGATACCGCGCCGCTGTTACAATCTTAAGTGTTTTCCACAGAGTGTGGATGCATGTTTTGTTTGGTTGTTAAGCAATAATTGTCATATGAATCTTTATGACTTATTTTTGTGTTATGATTTTATTTCGTTGTGTATATTTCTTGGTGCATCTGATTTGGTGAAGCCGCTTCAGATGGACACGATGTTTAATCTTAAACATTCTGCAAAGGGCCGCCAAATGCGACGATTTGGATACTTTTATTTTTATTAAGTTGTCTTAAATAAATTATTATTAATATTATCATTAGTAAGTTAATTGTTGTTAGAGAAGCATAAAAGCTACATGTTGAACTGACTTCCTATTCTTTCATATTCTGCCGTATGGTTTACTAAATTGGCTTCGACTGTATTTTATATTATATTTGGCAAATTATTAATATCGCCCAATGCTTTATAATTGTTTCGGGATATCTACCCACTCCTGAAGTGTATTACTGTGTTGACTTCTAGCCTTTTTATATGGTGTAAACTTTAAAGACCTACTACTTCTACCTTTCGGTTTAAGCCCATGTGGCTTTTGCTCCACTGTTATGATATTTCGGTAAAACCTGAAATTTGAGCGGTTATTCTGTTCAAATGTTGTCCCTTTATTTTGCAATACCTGTCCTTTTTCTAATACAGACTCGGACAATTTTTTAACTGAATCTTTTTTGACGATATTTTTTAAATTATCTTTATCTATTTCTACCATTGCCATTGAAACATTCCTTTTTTGTATTGGCTCAGGGATATATAATTTTTCTTCCCCAGTTTTTACTTTACCTCCAATGTGAGGTCCTGCCGGGGGCCATAAATTTATTTTTTGAGTTTTGTTGAGTTTGTTTGGCATTGTAGTTTTTCTATTTTGACATTTACCTTTTTTGTTCTCCCAACGTTCTTTAAAACCTGTGACATCTATTGTCGTTGCCACTACAGATTTATTCTGATTTGATTTGGTGCATCCCGAGACGATCCAACCAAATTGAGTGTTTTGACCTAGCAGGCCATCAATTTTTGTAATTCCACCTTTTAAGATTTGCGTATATACGCTTACCCCCATTATTAAATCAACCTTACCCGGTTTATTAAAGGTAGGATCAGCTAGCACGTAAGTTTGCCATTTTGACATATCCACGTTTGCTATTTTTAATGGAAGAGCTTCCATTAACTTTGGCAACACAATTGCCTCCACCTTAAGATGTTTTTTCCAGGGATTTCGCGTCTTTACATCTATTTTTACCTTATATTTTGATTTTTTGGCTTTTATTGAGGACACGCCACTTATTTCTGTATTTTGTTCAATTTTAGGTAAGTTTAATATTCGAGCGGCCTCTTCGGACAAAATGGTGCTCTGTGAACCACAATCAATAAGGGCTCTTAGAGTCTTATATCCCCCATTTACATTTTTTACTTGTATTACAGCTGTGGCCAACAGTGCTGGTTCTGCCGTTACACAAGTATTAATACTCTCCTGATTTTCTTCAAAATGGAGTAAGGTATGGTGTCCCTTACTGCACAATGAACAGACCATTTCATTGGTGCACACTTTATTGCTGAAATGATTCAAGCATCTTGTGCAAAGCTGTACTTTTTTGGCTGTTTCATACCTTTCCGTAGGTGTCAACCCTTTAAACTTATAGCACTTATACGCTTTATGCCCGGCAATTTTGCAAATCGGACATTTAGCTTCGAATTCCGCATGATTTAAAACAGTTTGTAGCGGTTTTTTCTCTTCTTTGCTCATGGCACTTAACGAGCAATATCTTTGCTCCAAGTATTCCATGACATCAGATAGCTTTTGAATTTCCTTTGTTTTTCTAATTTGGCTCTCATACAATTGCAGAGCCTCTCTGTCAAATTTCCTTAGCAGCAGTTGAGCGAATATTACGTCAACTTCATCGGATAAATTTGCTTTTATTTTAATCAAGTGCACTGACTAATTATGTCAATAACATCCCTAACATTTTTCGCGGATTCATTGTTGATCATCGGTAAATCAACGATCCGACTTAATTGTTCGGAAAAAACCCTCCGATTATTTTCATACCGCTTGGTTAACAGTTCCCAAGCGGCACTATAATTGTCAGCTGAACCTGACAGTAAATGAGCTACCATGCTCCTTGCTTCGCCCATTAACGCGGATTTTAAATAATTAAACTTGAGAGCAAGACTTAAATCTTCTCTTTTTTCAATTAATTCTGCAAATAACTCTACAAACAGGTCCCATTCTCTTGGCTCTCCAGAGAATGTGGGTACCTGAATCTTTGGTAACACCGGTAGTTCGCCTCTCACGGTTACATTCTCAATCTTACCATTTTCCTTATTGCTCATTTTCATTTCTAGCATTGACAATGAATTTCGAACATCAAATTGTAAATCATCCATAATATTCTTAATTTTTGCATCACTTGTTAATACTTGACATGCCTGTACTTTCTCCCATAAATAGTTAATTTTATTAATATATAATATCCATGTCCCATTGCCTGTCGACTTCAACTCTACTACCTCCAAATATTCCTGGAGCTGTCGGACTCTATCCATAAATATCTCCTGGTTAACCTTAGGGTTTTCATTACTGGAGGTCGCATTCCCGCGCGACTCTCCTATGCTATCATCAACTATCTCTGACATGTTTGCCTCCGCTTCAACGCACACTGACTTACTAGTGCGTGGTTTTTCTGCCTCTCCTATGGCTATAATTTTGGCAACTATCGTTAATGCTTCTTCATGTATTTTATTTCTGAAATAATCATGATCGAAATTTGGAGCAGTTTGGATCAATTTTTTGTTATTAGGTATCCATTGATTCCTTATCTCTTTTACTTCCTCTACAACTTTGCTAGTTATGTTTGTAGGGTCTAGTGCTTCTAACTGCCTTAACCTGGTATGTAACTCTGCCTGCTTCTCCAACACTTTTGCAGCCTTATTAGTGAACATTTTTATCTTATAGGATATCGATATAATTATATAATGAAATTAATAAAATATGTAAATATGCAAATACTTATAACTATTTTAATTAATTTCTTATCTGATGATCCTGTTCGCTGCTGCTTGTCCGCCAATGGGTAGAGTTTGCCGTTTTTTTTTACTGTGTCGTCGCTCAGCTGCTGTTGTCCAGGGCCTATGGGCTCAGGCGGTACCGGTGCCGGACATCGCACCAGAATTTCTTATACTGCCACTGCACGTTCTTCAGTTTCTTCTTTGCAGCTTTCTTGTTCCTCTGCTGCTGTTGGTAGTTGCCGACTTGCAACTACATATAGTTCACTTTTTTCGATATTAGGGCTTCGAATACGCCACACACCAACTTTATATTTTTATATATTTTTTCCACTTTATATATATATGGGCTTCGAATTAGCCACACACCAACTTTATTTGGTTTTTTTTTTTTACCGCCGCCGAAATTATTGCAGTTGCTCGACTAGCCAAACTGCCATTACATATTCGGTCGCACGCACTTTTTATTTGTTAAGCAATATTTTGCTTTTATATTATACTCTGTCTCTTACCACTGGTGGGGGAAAACAAGAGTTTTTTTATTTTGCTACCTTTATCTGATCTTATCATAAGAATTCAGACCTTAAGGAGCTGATTCATTCTCTGAGTCTCTTACCACTGGTGGGGGAAAACTACAGAGTTCCTTTTACTCGAAGGACCAAAATGAATAGGGATTCCCGGAGAGAAGGAAAATAACCCAATCTTCATTCGTTGAATTCAAAATATGAACTGATTTTATTTACTAAAGTACGGAGTTTATATAGGAAATCTTAGGCTCTAGGAGGTAACAATTGTTCTTAAGGAGATCTTATTCTAGTACAACTCACACCCACGCATTCGGGGGTTGAAAAATTATTATTATTTCGGGCACGGCGTCGGCCACTTGACATCCTGCCGTCGTGATCGTTTGGGTTAGTTTACAATTACAAGTGTTTTTCCCACAACGAGTGTGGCTGATTGTAATTCTAGTCATATGCTAGGTTAGTTGTTTGTGCCAAAGTACAGTTGTATTATATTTTCTTTAGTGCATCTGATTTGGTGAAGCCGCTTCAGATGAACACGATGTTTATTCTTAAACATTCTGCGAAGGGCAGCCAAATGGGCCATTTTGGAATTTATTTGTGTAGTATGTAATTAGTTTTTTATTTAAGCGACCTTTAAATTGTTAGAAAACCATGCTTTGCCTCCGCTCGCCTCTCCTTAAATTCGTTCGAACTCCGCTCGCCTCTCCGATCTGCTCCTGCGGCCACCTGGCACCATCCTTTTCGTCTCTGAAACTATGTTGTTGCTCTTCTGCTAACGTGTTGCCTCTTTGCAAATATTTCATTGCTCTTCTGCTGTCCTTTGTTGGCTAATTGCAACTGTTTCATTGCTCTGCTGCTGATCTTTGTTGCCTACTTGCAACTACATACAGCGTTTGCAACTATATTAGTGTACATACACACTGCCGAAATTACTACAGTTGCTCCACTAGCCAAACTGCCTTTAAGATCGGTTAAAAACTCTCCCGCCGCTGAAGATACTACAGTTGCTCCACTAGCCAAACTGCCTTTAAATTCAGACGCACGCATTTTTTATTTATTAAGCAATAATATTTTGCTTTAATTTTATACTCTGTCTCTTACCACTGGTGGGGGAAAACAAGAGTTATTTATTTTGCTACCTTTAGCTGATCTTATCATAAGAATTCAGACTTTAAGGAGCTGATTGAACCTCTGAGTCTCTTACCACTGGTGGGGGAAAACTACAGAGTTCTTTTTTATCGAAGGACCAAACATGACCTATCCGGCTCGAAGGACCAAAATGAATAGGGATTCCGGGAGAAGGAAAATAACCCAATCTTCATTCGTTGAATTCAAAATATGAACTGATTTTATTAACAAACGTTTTGTGTACATCAAAGAATTCTTAGACTCTAAGAGGCGACAATTGTTCTTAAAAATACTTATTCTAATGACCCATGTTTTCGGGGGTTGAAAATTGTTTATATTTCATGCTCAGCGTTGGCCACTCGATACCGCGCCGCTGTTACAATCTTAAGTGTTTTCCACAGAGTGTGGATGCATGTTTTGTTTGGTTGTTAAGCAATAATTGTCATATGAATCTTTATGACTTATTTTTGTGTTATGATTTTATTTCGTTGTGTATATTTCTTGGTGCATCTGATTTGGTGAAGCCGCTTCAGATGGACACGATGTTTAATCTTAAACAGTGGGAACTCTGTTACCACAATGTTTCTTCATCAGTATAACAATTTAGTAAACATGTTCAAAATAGCATTGGATCGGACGCCATCTGATATTATTATATTATTATTCGAGCTGACAAAACACCTGCCGGTGAACACACAAGGAGGTTCAATTCACCTACCATTGATGAAGTGGCTGTTGTCATTGTGGGAGAAAATTTACAATCTAGAGATATTGTGCTTCATCGTCGGAATAGTGATTTAAAACGTGTATCTGAAACACACAGGAGTTATGATGCACTACAATATCCTTTGATCTTCTGGCAGGGGGAACATGGATACCATTTTAATATCAAAATGGTAAATCAAGTAACAGGCAAAAGCGTGGATTGCCACATGCACACATTTTAGTCTGGTTAGTGGACAAAATAAGGCCAGTAGAGATTTCAGCTGAAATTCCAGATGAAATAGTTGACCCAAAATTGCATGCAGTAGTTACCAAGCACATGGACCTTGCGGACATTTCAACTACAATTCACCCTGTATGGTCGACGGTAGGTGTTCCAAGCGATACCCAAGAGACCTGCTTGCTGAAACCATAACGGGAAATGATGGATACCCATTGTATCGTCGGCGATCAGTTGCGGACAGTGGGCGATCGGTAGCTGTGAAGGTAAGAGGACAAAATGTTGATGTAGACAATCGTTGGATTGTGCCATAATCGCTAATATTGTCCAAAGCTTTTGAGACTCACATCAATGTGGAATATTGTAATTCTGTGTAGTCGATAAAGTACATATGTAAATATGTTAATAAAGGTAGTGATATGGCTGTCTTCGGTGTAACCAATGCAAATGATGAAATATCACAGTACCAGATGGATCGCTATGTAATACATAGTATGTATGTAGCAACGAAGTTATTTGGCGTATCTTTTCATTTGCGATACAGTATTCCATGTATGCTGACATGCCACGCTATTACACATGGAACGCATCATCGAAATCGTCTCAGCGTCGAAAACAAGGAACACCAGTTGAAGGACATCCAAATGTATTTGCTTCAGATGCTCTGGGTCGCATCTACACAGTACATCCAAATAACGAAGAATGTTATTATTTGCGGTTGTTGTTAGTGAATGTTCGTGATCCGACATTGTTCAAACAACTGAGAACAGTTAATATACAGCTATGTGCGACTTACCGTGAGGTATGTCAACTATTACATTTACTTGAGAACGATTCGCACTGGCTGCAACTCTGCTAGAAGGCGGGCGAACTGCACATTCTGCCTTGAAATTACAACTAAACAGGCAAATCACCGAAACACCAATTTGTAACATCGCCAAAAATAGCGCAATGGCCAAGATCCTACAGCTATGCAAGTTGATTGTTTAGGATGAATGCACAATGGGCCATAAGAGGTCACTGGAGGCACTGGATAGAACGTTGAAAGATCTTCGTGATGCCGGGTCAGCTAGTAATTTATAAATATGGACGGATATATATATATGGGCACGATAATGGCTGGAAAAAATGTATATGTATGTATTTATAAATATGGACGGGTATATAATTAGGCGAAATAAAGGAATCGGAAATAATGTAATTTGAATTTGGCGCACTCGAGCCGCCTATCGATACGACTCGACTCACGTGTCACCACTACTCCGAAACAGCTGCCGGCCAATGTTCATATACAGTCTTTCAAGAAACACTTTACACAGTAGAAAAAGGCTCAATTTTTTGACTTTATGTAGAAAAAATAAAGGGTTTTGTTTAATTTAACTAATTTTTTGTATTTGTTTTGGTTGATTAATTGTGTTATAATAATTTTTTTTTGTTGTGCGGAAAACCAGCAAAAAACGGACGCTTTTCACACACCGCGAGTGTTGTGCGCGAAAGAAAAATAGGCAGACGAATGTGTGACCAAAAAGGAAAACGAACCGATCAGTGCATATGGGCAAACGTCTTGAGATATGTGCATGCGTAAGTACACAGGTAAGTATATATGTATGTATGCACGCGCGTTGTTCAAAAAACGTAAGTAATTTGTTATTTAGCTAACTCGATCGGATGATAGGAAATTCAATGCCCTTGCTGGGTTCCTTTCCCCTCCCTATTTTTTTTTTTTTAATGTTCGACACCGAATTGGATTATGTGTATGTGGATATGTACATATGTGCGTACATCAACATATGATCGTGTATGTATGTAAGTAGGTACACCGGTTTGCGCGGTGAACACTTTAATTACTATTTTTTTCTTTTTTTTTTACTATAACACTTTAAAATTTTTTTTTGTCTTTCAAACTTTTAAGCGGACTTGGCAAACAGCTGTGGAAAATACATGTACATGTGGGTGTAAACGAGTTTTACATATGTATGGTAGATGGAGAAAATAAAAGTGGAATTGGACAAGTGAGAAAAAAAATGCGTGGTCGTGGAATGGAAAAAAAACGTTGCACAAACACACTAAGGATTCACCCGGTGGCGTGAACAACTTGGTTCAAATGAGTTACATCTACATAGATGCTTTCGTAAGGTCTTATCTGTACAATTGTAGAGATATAAACTCAGCTTTTCGCTTCTTTTATGATACTCTGAATTCACTCTTTGATATTTGTGTGCCTCTTGGTAGGCAGGAGGGGCTTATCAAACTTCCCTGGTTCTCTCGAGAGTTATCCAATTTGAAAAATGTGAAGACTCGATATTATAAGAATGTCAAAAAAACGTCCTTCATTAGATTACGCTCTGTATACAGTCGCTCGTTCAAAACTCATGATGCTTAATACACAATGCACTGAGAATTATCTTCAGTGCTGTAAGCTTCAGTTTTCTTCTGACCCTAAGCTATATTTTAATTTTGTTAATTCTAAATGTAAGACCTCTGTGCACCCACCTTTTTTGTCCTTTCAAAAAAATAAAAAAGCGAGCACTGAGCACAGGCAATTACCGATATATTTTCGACTTTTTTCAAAACAACTTATTCCTCAACGAAGTATCGAGCAAGTCCGTATCCTTATCATTTAAAAAAGGCGAATTGTATGTTTAATCCAGTGATTGATTAAAGTTCTTTTCTTAGGGAAATTAAACTAGTTCAACCTGTTTATTCTCCGGGGCCAGATGGTCTACCTAGATGTGTACTCAAATTCTGTACAAACGCCAGACATTCAGTAGACACACAGATATTTCTGCAAAGCCGAAGCAGCTTTGCATCAAGTTTTCCGGCTGGCGGAGAATTCGATGCCAATGACACCCGGTGGGGGTCTAGTCGAGCTACATTCGAACCACAGTGCTGTGAAGATCTGGGTAGGAACTCCATTTGAGTCAATGAAACTCACCACCAGGCTACTCAGAAAGAACTCCAGCATAGACTTCTTTAAAACTATGCTTGATGAGATCACTGAGCCCGACGCCAGCCTCAACACTGGGGTGGACATTGACGAAGCTGTGGAGAAGCTGTCGCGAGACATCTGAGAGGCCGCCCATGCATGCACTCCACCATTTGGATCAGTCAACCCCATTCACGACAAAGGGATATGTTTGTTTGGTCCGACGAAATCACAAACTTTCTGCGAGAGAAGAGACGCCTGTCACGTGTCTGGCACCTCATTCGCAACCCACTGGACAAAACGGCTCTCAATCGTGCCACAAAGAATCTCAAAGCGTTGTATTTTGAACCTAATGGAAGCGCGCAGTCCAATCAGTCTGCTGGGAATACTCTCCAAGGTATTCGAAAGAATAGTTTTGGCCAGAGTACTGCCACTACTGGACGAAGGTAATATGGTCCCTGAACACCAATTTGGCGTCCGACGACATCATGGCACCCCAGAACAATGTCACCGTATTGTTGAAAAGGGCCTTGGCTCCTACGAAGACAAACTCTACACCTCTGATGCATTCTTAGACATTAAGCAGGCTTTCCACCGTGTCTGGCACGACAGGCTTCTGCACAAACTTAAGGTGTGGCTACCTGCTCCTCACTTCATGGTTCTGAAGTCCTACCTCGAAGACAGACGCTTCTACGTCAGGTATGAGAGCTCCACGTCCGGAATTAGGTACATCAATGCGGGCGGAGAGCCCATCTCAAGGCCAAAAGAATTCATTTAAGCCTGAAGCTGTCCAAGATGCATAGCTTCTCGGGAAGTGATCCCAAATCAGTATATACAATAAGCCATACTAAAGCATATATGGACCTATCGTATTCAGCTCTGGGGCACGGCGTCCGACTCAAACGTTGAAATCCGGCAACGACTTCAGAGCAAGCTGCTCCGCAGATTTGTCAAAGCGCCTCTCTTTGTGCCAAATTCTGTGATTCACAGAGACCTCAACATCCCGTCAATCAAGAGCGAGATCGGAAAATTTAGCACTGCATACTGCTCCAGGCCGGAAACCCACCAAAAAACACTGGCCCTTAACTTGCTTGACAACAGCACGCAGTCCAGGCGTCTAACAAGATGCCACCCTCTTGATCTACAGTTCAGATGGGAGACGGCGCTGCAGGCCCGATGCAGCTGCAAGTTCTATTCGTTCAAATAACTTTTTGATATTAATGTAACTGCTAAAAATGTTTAATTTATGTTCATGCCAATGTATTCAGGGTAACTCTTGACAAACAACTTAACTTTGCTGTACCCTGTAATGTTATATTCACCATTCCTCACATTTGCTTTTGCGATTTGATTGAACAGCTTACTGAATCTCTGGAAGGTGCCTTAATACACGATGGCACATCTGTCGAACTAGCTAAAAGGTATACACTTTCAGTCGCTACAGAGGCAGTGACAAAGAACTGCATAAACAATCAAGTACGTAACGTACTAAAAGCAGGTATTTTCCGTGACATGAACGAACTAACAACAAACTTCGTAGACAGTAGTACAGCGAACCCTGTCATGCACTACCGTCAATACAATAGAAATGGACAAAATAATTACCGAGGTAGAGGTAATTATAGGAATAATAATAATACCGGTGGATATCGTGGTAACTCACGGTACAACAACCGAGAAAGAAATAATTCCAACCGAAACAGCTCGACCCGAGGTAATTCCAACCGAGTTAGCTCTAACAACGGAAATGGTAATGTACGACTTACTCAAAGTAATTCGGAAAACCAATAGATCCCTGCAGATATTCAGAAGAAACTGTAAATGTATACACATTCAATCTTAGCCTAAGTATTTTCATCAAAATTAAAAACGAAAATACATACAACACATTTACCTTCTTGTTAGATACAGGTGCAGACGTATCAATAATAAAAGAAAAAACAGATCCTTTTGAACATATAGATACGTCAAACACAATTGAAATATCAGGAATTGGTGAAGGTTCAATTACTTCCAAAGGTCTAACCCTTATAGAACTAAGACAAAATGAATTCATAATTCCATACAATTTCCATATAGTAGACGAAAGTTTTCCAATTCCATTTGATGGAATTTTAGGACTAGATTTCTTCAAAACATTCAATTGTCAATTAGAATTCAGTGAACCAAACGATTCACTATTATTAAGACCAAATAATTTAAATTTTGCAATAAATATCCCAATATTACACACTTGTGACAGCAATACCGGAATCCTGCCAGCGAGATCTGAAGTAATCCGGCAAATAAATATTCCAAATGAAAACTCAAATATCGTCATCTTAAATCAAGAGGTCGAAATTGGAATATTTATTGGAAATTCAATCTCCAGTCCGAACAAAACATTTGTCCGAATTTTAAACACAACAAAAACAGCAAAAATTTTAAATTTAAAAACCATAAAATATGAATCATTAAAGAATTATGAAATTATACAGACAACTGATGACCCAAGAAGTCAATCAGTAATACAAAAACTAAAACCAAACTTCCCACCTATGTATGTTCAAAAATGTACTAGAAGAACTCTGCAAGAAGTATACAGATGTATTTGGTTTAGAAAACTAACCAATTACTACAAACAACTTTTATAAACAAGAACTAAGATTGAATGACAATCAGCCAGAATACACAAAAAATTACAGAATACCACACATGCATAAAGACAAGTCGATAAACTCATTATAGACCAAATAGTTAAACCGTCAGTGTCCGAGTATAATAGTCCGTTACTAATGGTTCCGATAAAAGGTTTACCAGGATCAGAAAAGAAACGATGGCGATTGGTAATAGACTATCGTCAAATAAACAATAAATTGTTGTCCGATAAATTCCCATTACCAAGAATAGACGATATTCTTGATCAACTAGGCAGAGCCAAATATTTTCCATGTCTAGATTTAATGTCCGGTTTCCACCAAATAGATTTAAAAGATAAATCGCGAAGCATTTCCACTAGCAATGGATCTTGTCAGTTTACTAGACTACCGTATGGTCTGAAAATAGCACCAAATTCCTTTCAAAGAATGATGACAATTGCTTTCTCTGGATTAAATCCGTCACAACCATTCCTTTACATGGATGACTTAATAGTCATCGGCTGTTCTGAGAAGCCTTTTGTAACTATTACAGACGTTTTATTAAAAACTTCGCAGAACATGCATCCGATAACACAACTATGTAAGAAGAACGTAGAATTTGTTTGGTCTGAAGAATGCCAAAAAGGATTTGAATATCTGAAAAAAGCCCTAATAGAACCCACACTGCTGCAGTATCCAGATTTTAGCAAAGAATTTTGCAGAATAACAGATGCTAGCAAATATGCATGTGGAGCAGCACTAACTCAAACTTATGGCGATAAGCAGTTGCGAGTAGCATACGCATCCCGTTCGTTCACTAAAGGTGAAAGTAATAAAAGTACTACTGAGCAAGAACTAGCTGCGATACACTGGGCCATCACACACTTTCGCCCATATATATATGGCAGACATTTCAGAGTCAAAACAGACCACAGACCCCTAACGTATTTATTTTCTATGATAAATCCGAGTTCAAAATTAACAAGAATGAGACTTGATCTAGAGGAATATGAATTTACAGTAGAATATCTGAAGGGAAAAGATAATTTTGTTGCGGATGCATTATCCCGCATTGCAATACAGGATTTAAAAAATACAAAAGCAAATGTCCTGAAAGTCACTACCAGGCAGCAAAGTAGGACAAAATAATCTCTGGCCAGAGAATAAAAATGAAAATACAATTAGGCACGTACCTAATGATGCTTCTAAGCCCAAAATTCATGAAGTACTCTACAATGATGAAGTACGAAAAGTAGTGACCTTGCGCATAACACATAATTTATGTTTCCTCAAACATGGAAAAAAAAGTTATAGCAAGAATTGAGACTGGAGATCTGTACAACAATGGAAATCCAGACTTAGGGCAGTTTTTTCAAAGGCTTAAAAAACAAGCCGGTATACTCGACATCAAGCAACTCAAATTGGCACCGAGTGAAAAAACCCCCATAAATGCTTTTGATAGGGTAATAGTAGACACCATTGATCCACTACCATGGAAACAGAATACTAAAATTCAATAATAAATGACTTGTGCAAATATTTTAAAATAGACAACATTAAGTCTACTGCACACCACCACCAGACCTTGGGTACCGTTGAAAGAAGTCATAGGACATTCAATGAGTACATTCGATCATATATATCAGTAGATAAAACTGATTGGGACATATGGTTACAATATTTTGAGTACTGTTTTAACACAACCCCGTCAGTAACACACAAATACTGTCCCTATGAACTTGTATTTGGTAAACAAAATAATTTACCAAACCATTTTAATAGCATAAATAGAATAGAACCGTTATATAACGTGGATAACTATGCTAAAGAAGTTAAGTTTAGATTAGAACTAGCATACAATAGAGCTAAAATACTGTTAGAAAAACATAAAGAAAACCAGACAAAATTTTATGATAATAAGTCAGCAGATTTTAAAATAGAAATAGGAGATAAAGTTTTCTTAAAAAACGAAGCTGGTCATAAGCTTGATTTAGCCTATTTAGGACCATTCGAACTTGTAGAAATATCTAAAAATAAAAACATATAAATTAGGAACAATAAAAATAAGATACAAGCAGTACATAAGGGTAGATTTAAAACCTGCAAGAATAATTTAAAAAAAAAGGAAATATATAACATTTTATGCGTATAATATATAATAACCCAAATAAAGTGGAAAGCTACGAAATTATTAACTGGCGCCCAACGGAAAAACCTGTAACAACGGAAAACTTGAAACTGCGGAAAAATCTTTGAAAACTGAATAAAGAAATTAAAATTCATCAAAATTTTTGTAAGTGTTCTGCTCATAGTGTATGAATTTTCTCAAACACGTGCAAAAAAAAAAAAATTTTTTTTCCAACAATTATTTCAATTTTTATTTCAATTTTTTTTTTATAAAAAAAACCATGAACTATAATTCTTCATGTGCGACTATACGTTGCTTGAACTAGAATATTTTTTCGGACAACTAAGTTTAAACGAGATTAGCTTAAAAACCAGAGGGCCGGGGCTAACTTCGACCGCGTCAAAGTTTGTATACCCTTGCAACTTTTTTGGTAACTCTTTTCTTACCTATAGCCATCAAAATGGAAAAACGTTTTTTCTAAAAAGGCTAAAGTTTGCGAAAGAACGGCCTACAATCTTAGCATAGGAAAGATATTGATCAAAGTCACTGTTTTCCACCGATCGTTCCTATGGGAGCTATATGATATAGTCACCCGATCTTTATCAAATTCGCCACAGTCATTAACAGATATATTAAACTAACAAGTGTTTAATTTGAAAGCAATCGCGTTAAACGTAACGAAGTTATTCACAAAAGTCACTGTTTTCGAAAGATCGTTCCTATGGGAGCTATATGATATAGTCTCCCGAACTTGATCAAATTTAGCACAGTCGTTTATATGTCTAATTAACTCACCAATATTAAATGTCATGACAATAGCTCAGAAAATAACGAAGTTATTAAGAAATTTGTATGGGAGCTATATGATATAGTGATCCGATCCGGCTGAATCCCAGATATATATCCGGCTGATATACAACGCCCACAGTATATACAAGCCTACATGCAAAATTTCAGCTCTGTAGCTCCAACGGTCGAGGAGGAGTTTGCGTTGATCCAGACGGACAGACGGACGGACGGACGCACGGACATGGCTATTTGAACTCGTCTCGTCGTGCTGATCCTTCTATGCGTTGCACACTTCTGACCAAAATTAATATACCCTTTTTGCAAGGGTATAAAAATATAAAAGCACGAAAATGAAAAACGGTAACGATGGATAACTACTTTCAAAGAGTTACCAGACGGAACCCGGGCTTAAGAGAAAACATAATTGAGGTATTTAGAAGTGCACAGCCGCTCCCCTCAAAACTCGCTAAATCTAGTGCAAATAAGAACTATATACTCGGAACAAACTGAAGAAAGATTCCCAGTAAAAGGAGACACAAGAATACAAATGTGCTTCTTATTGAGTGTACCAAATATATGCTGCTACACAAATGCAGAAGGTACTTTCCATTTCTACTTGATGGAATAAAAAAAAAAGAGGAATTAAAAAAAAAAATATCAAAGAAGCTAACATCGGCTATGCCGAAGTTTATATACCCTTGCAGTCCTTGGTAATAATAATTTTACATGTTCAAAATTTGTTTTCTGCAACTCAATTCATCAATATACAAACAAAACAATTTTACTCTCTATTTTACAATCACATATGTAAATTTCATAGCATACTCCGATTTTTATGAAAATGTTTCTTCTAGTTCTTCTTAAGCTATATGATATAGTGGTCCGATCCTGATGGTTTTCATACTTTATTTTTCCCGGGTAATAAAAAACCCCGAAAAAAAATTTCAGCCCGATAGCTTATACGACGGCTGAGTAAAACGCATTCGCACAGACGGACGGACGGACGGACAGGCGGACAGACGGACATGGCTATATTAACTCAGCTTCTCATGCTGATCAAAAATATATATACTTTATGGGGTCGGAAACGTCTCCTTCTGTACGTTACAAACATCTGACCAATTTTATAATACCCTCTGCAAGGGTATAAAAAAAATATATAAAGTGCATAAAACACTATTCACGAAAAAAACTAATTAATTTGGCAAATTATGCAAATAAAACACAAGGCTGTCAAGTAAAGTACACCAGCGAAAGCGTAAAAAAACTAAAGACAATTAAAAATTGAGAGAACAATAAATATTGATAAAAACTCAGGAGCTATTTAAAAAATACGACCGTCACGTCAGAGAGCAGAAAAGCTTCTTGAAAGAATAAATATGTTAGTGGTCTATGTTCTGTTTTGACTCTGAACGGTTTGTTATATATATATGGGCGGAAGTGTGTAATAGACCAGTGTATCGAAGCTAGTTCTTGTTCAGCAGTGTTTTTATTACTTTCGCCTTTAGTGAATGAACGAGAAGCTATTGTATGCTACTGGTAATTGCTTATCACCATAAGTTTGAGTCAAAGCTGCTCCATATGCATTTTCGCTAGAATCTGTTATTATAGAAAATTCTTTGCTAAAATCTGGATACTGTAGCAATTTGGCTTTTATTAAAGCTTCTTTCAAATACTCAAATCCTTTTTCGCATTCTTGAAACCAAAATCTACGTTCTTCTTACGTAGTCGTTTTTTAATAAAACGACTGTAGTAATTGCAGAAAGCTACGAATCTTTTAGCACAATCAGCATTTTGCGGTACTGGATATTTTTTAATGACGTCGTATGTGTCATCTGGCAATATTCCTTTGTCAGTACATTTATGACACTAGAATGTCACTTCTTGAATGAAGTGAAGAATGAACATCATTCCTTGAAAGAAATTCGGTGCTATTTTCAGACCAAATGGTTGTCTAGTAAACTGATAAGATCCATTGCTAGTAATGCTTCGCGATATTTCTTCCAATTCTATTTGGTGGAAACAGGACATTAAATCTAGACAAATAAAAAAATATTTGGCTCTGGCTAGTTGATCGAGAATATCGTCTATTCTTGGTAATGGGAACTTATCGGACAATAGTTTTTTGTTTATTTGACGATAGTCTATTACTAATCGCCATCGTTTCTTTCCGATCCTGGTAATCCTTTTTTCGGCACCAGTAGTAACACTAAGGGTTCAACTATTTGGTCTGTAATGAGTTAAGCGACTTGTCTTGTTATTTCTTCCTTATGGGTGTGTGGTATTCAGTAATTTTTATGTATACTGGCTGTTTATCCTTCAATCTTAGTTCTTGTTTGTAAAATTTTTTTTTTGTAATTGGTTCGGTTTCTAGAGCGAATATATCTGTATATTTGGTGCAGAGCTCTTCTAGTGAGTTTTTGAATTACTCATTGACTTCTTTGGTCATTAGTTTTCTGTACTATTTCATAATTCTTTAATGGTTCACATTTGGTTTTTTTTAAATGTAAAATTTTAACACTTTTGGTTGTATTTAAAATTTGGACAAATGTTTCAAGAAATCTGTGACTGTTTGAATCATAGCGGTATTTCCTTTGTTTGTTCAAATATTTCAATTCTACTTGACCCATGTTTATGCTGTCTGCACTACTTTGATATTTCTTTTTAATTATTTGGTTATGCATTGCATACAATTTCAAAGCCAGATTTATGGCTACTAGAATTAAAATGGCTAACAATAGTATTCGTATGTCTTCTAAGTTTTCCCTATGATCTATAATTTTTACACTATTTACGACATAAGCCGTTGGGTGATATATTTTGGATTCTTGAGAACCTATCTTACCAAAAATTTGATCTTTGGTCGTTTAGATCTGTTTTGAAAAAAAAACTTTTTCTTTTGGTTTTATGGATTCAATTCATTATTAACAAAAGATGTTTATTTAACTTGATATTAAACGTTCAAAGTTTTTCATTTTAAAAGAGAGAAGAAAAAATTAACTCAACTGTGTATCGCACAGTGAGCCTGAGAAATGAACAAAAAAAAATTTTTTTTGTTAGAGTATGTGGATTGCTCATAATTAGCACTAGTAATTCGCAAGTTGCACTTTCGTGCATCAACTTTCTGGTAGAGGATTATATTTCTATTTATTAAATAAAGGCAAGTTAAGGCTTGCGCATTTCTGCGGTCCCCCGTTTGGTTGCATTTTTGTTTCATCCACAGATTCATTTGTATTGTGTTCCATTTTAGTAGACGAGTGGCTTTCGTCATGTCGATTTGACCGTAGCACATTTTCAACAAGTTTAAGAGAGCTCCAGGCATTTAATTGGTACTCATCACGTTTGGCATTACTGTAGGCACCAGGATTTCCATGTTTTTTATATACATTTTTTTTTCAGTTAGTAGCTTGTTTCATCCACAGATTCATTGTTTTTTTAGGCAAGTTTAAAATATGATAAAGCGGATGCAAAACTTCTTAACGCTTATAGAAGAAAATCGACAAATTTCATCAAAAGAAGACTGCACTAAAGTAAAATCCCCGTCAAAGACGGCGCAATTCCACTTGTCATCTCTGATATTGAAGGGAATGCTCAAGTATGCATGGTTCGCTTCAGATTAGAAAGTGGTTTTCCAAAATTTTTATTTCGTTTGTTGCCTTAAAATTGGTTTAAAGTTGGTATGTTTTTGCACAAAAGCATTATTTAAACATGTTCATAGTCTTGAGAAAATATACAAACGGGTATCACGTTTTTATGATTTATATCACAACAAAAAATGTGAAGGCAGAAGTTAATTCGTCTATTTTGCGTCTATATTATATTTATGTTTTTGTAAAGGCATAACAAATTAATCCAATCAAAAATCATCAAAAGACCTATAACGTTATTAGACAAAAATAATTATTGAAAAAGCAAAAAAAAATGAAAACCCAAAACTAACTGGTTTCGGGCGGGGGCTGAACCACAGTTTCGTCGGTTTTAGGCAGGACCTCTACCCCTTACACCGTCGAGCTGCTTGTAGTACTCTCGGCGTTGTACTTATAAGTCACCAAAGCTATAACTTTAAAGCCGATTTTTTAGGAAGATATAGAATAGTGCGCCGAAATATTTCACACAGCTTCAAATGACGGGGTATTCTACAACATATCCAAAATTCATCCAAATCGGTGATTCGCATACCTGAAGTTCCCCTTGTAAGACATAACCGGGATTTTTCATAGTTTATAGTTTATATGTATATTTTTTATAGACAACACATAATCACATAAATTTATATAGAATCACAAAATATACGGCAAATACAATATTTTGATGCATTACACTCACCTTTCCACTGTTAATTTCACAAAATCTTGATACTTTGAAAAAAATGAAAATAACTTTTTCGCAATATTTTCAACTCGATGTTTGGTACCCGTATATACAATGCGATTATTAACGTTGGTGTCTGTCAAAAAACTGAAGAACGTCTAACGAACATGATGGGACACCTCCGTAGTAGTAGAATAAGTAAACTGAAAGAGTTTTTTTGTTTTTTTTTTTAACGTTTAATATATACTTGTTGAATCTACTCTTAAATTAGAGCCAAACAACAAGTTTGAGATATGTTTCTTAGTCTAGTACTTAAGATAAATCCTGGGGATATTGCAGGCAACCCTAATCACTTGTTATTGGGTTGGTCTGTCATTTCTTTTAAGACGAGTTCTATTGTTAGTTCGCGTAAGGGAATTGGCAAGAACATTTGGGTGTGAAAATTATAATGTTGAATATGTCCACTGCCGTTGGTGGGATCCAGCTTATAGATTGATTTATGTTGATTAGGATGAGATACGATTAGGTATCTGAATCACCGTCCTTGTAGATTAGCAATATATTAGATATGATAAATTGTGTTTCGGCTAAGTGCCGGAGTTATGCTTCTTTATTGTTAAAGGGTTATACAAAAACTGAATATATTGAAGGAAGTAAAAGAGACTTAACTGCCCCTGCAGTTCGCTAGATTGTTTGTTAATTTCTCCCCTTCTAAGTTCATTGCCGTCCTCGGTGATGCATGACTCTTGGACGAATTTTTGCAGTTTAGCAGTTGACTTCCTCTGGTACCTGCAGTAACCAGCTACGACGAGGCTACAGAGCAGGAAGCTTACAAGTACTCCGATCGCGAACCAAACCTTGGGCGATCCGTTGGATATCATCAATCAGCTCCCGGATGGCATTTAGGTTGAGTTCATTCATTCGCTGTAGCAGAGGTAGACTTAACACATGATCGTGTCCCGTTATATGTAGCAAAGGGGAAGCTGGGATGCCAGGAACCTTGCTTACGACCTTGTTGATGGGTTCCGTTGAAGTATAACGTAGGGCCATCATCTACGCTGATACTCGCACGCGTGTTGACAATAATTATCCCCTCGTCAACCCTTGTAATGGGCTCCAGGTGACTGGGCTGCGTGCGACATATAGCAGATTGCCCTGAATGTAGTCCGCGAGCGCATGTGTCATGCTTAGCCAGTTTGCAAAATGTTGCGTGATTGTTGGTAACGCATTCTGTGACCGCCTTCACTCCGTCGTCGCATTCTGCCACTATGTTGTCGTGTATCTGTGGTATGGTGTCCCCATGTATCACAGGGAAAATAATGACCTTCTTACATAAAAGTTTAATTCTAGGGTAATTTATAATTATATGTATGGTACTATCGGACTGAAATATTTTAATGTTGGACACAGCGACTAAATTAACTATGGAGACTGTTGTGAACTGTTCGGTAAAAATAGATTTTAAATCTTCTTGATCAAAAATGGCTGGGTTTATTATATTAGATTTGGCAAGTGTGACAGTAAGCATAAGGTCTTGAATTTCTGTAATTAGCATTCTATTTCTTGCTAGTAAAGTTTTGTATAAGTGTGGGTTATCGGTAATTTCACCACTTCTGGACTGTATTATTTTATTAACAGTATTTGTAAGTAAATTAATCTGCCTTTGAGTTTCTGTGTTAATTATTATTTGTCTATTGTTAGATTGAATTAACTGTGCTTCTGTTATTTTAATTCTTTCCAAATCTGCCGCATCATGCGTTCCTGCCACAACCTTTAGCGCTGTGCCCAAAAAATCTAGACTTCTTGCTATTCTGTGGTGTATCATTAACGCGGACAAAAGGTTTTTGACATGTTTTATGTCTACTTCTATAAATTTTCGCATGTTCGTCAAGGGAAATAATTCAGCCAGCTTTATCGTATCGTCTATGATTTTCGTGAATTCAGTCAGGTTCGTCGAATGTCTTAGGTAGCTGCGTTGCTCCCATAATAAAACATTGCCGTCTAGCACAGGAATGAAATTTGCATTGGAGTAGTCGGTAATGCGTGCCCCTGCTGCGGCTAGGACTGACAGTATTATGGTGATTAACCTGTGGGGAATGTAAACAATGACTATAGTGACTTTGTGGTTTGATGTAGCAAATAAAGAACTTGATTAAAATTACTTCAAATTGTCCTTATGGACCACCCTCCCCTTAATAAGTACAGAAGCTCCCAGGTCTGCTTGTACGCGTCCCTCAGAACACAACGGGGATAATTTGTTTCCCAACCTTTTATTGTTCTTAATAAATACTTTGTCGCCTACGTCAAATACCCTATTTTGCCTATCTGGGTTGCATCTGTTGAGTTGATCTTGTTGTGCTTTGTTTATTCTGTCTTTAATATTTTCCCGCAAAACAGTGTGTTGTGCATGGATAACGTCTATTGGCTTTTCTTCCGTAACCGAATGTATTGTTTTATTATATTCTATTGCTGCTCTTACTATGATCTGTGTCGTATCATTAAGTTGTTTATCAATTTTCATGCATCTGGCTATCTCTAGCAATGTACTGTGGAATCGTTCCACTTGTCCATTCGAGCAGCTATGCAATGGAGGTGCGTTTACTACGTCTATTTCGAATTGATTTTTTAACATCGAAGTAATCGTCTCTGAATTAGACGATGCTTCGTTGTCACAATAAATTGTCTTTATTTTTGGAAAAATATGGAGTAATTGCAATATGGGGATAGTAATATCCGTTATTGTTCGGGATAATAAGGGTTGTACAACAGCAAACTTGTCCATGCAGGTCAAGAATAGCTTGTGGTCAGTGGAGAATATATCGATATGCAGCATTTCGCCGGGATAAGACGGAATAGGTGTTTGTCCAAGTTCTTGTTTTTTTGGGTGACGGTCGTACTTAGCTGTGGTGCAGACTTTGCAATTTAAGACGATTTCATTGGTTAATTTGGCCATTTTTGGGAAGTAATACTCCCGGAGTACTTGTTGGATATTTTCTTGCGCTGCTCTATGTGCGCGATTATGTTCGGTATTAACTATCTGAATCTGATCATCTTTGTTGGTTATATCAGTAACCATGTTCTTGCAATGCCAAAACTTTGTTGTGGGGAAAAGTCGCACTAATTCATGTTGAAAGGCGGCTGATGTAGGAAGATCGCAATGGAATGCATTTACAACATCACGGTTCACTACAAGCTTTAAGGATTCAAGGAGATCGTTCTTGTCTGTGAATTGTATCACATGGCGAGCTTTGCTGCCGATTACTTGGTTTCTAAAGAGATTAACAGGCTTGTCTCTTGTCTCGATTGTGTAGGTCAAGGAAAGCTCACTGTGGACGGTGGCAGCACATGATTGAATTTCATCTTGTAGGGCATTTACATTTTGCCTTGATAAGGCATCTGCCACTAGGTTTTCTTTCCCTGGCTTGTAATGAATTTGAGCGTTACGTTTTTCAATAAAAGCCATCCACTTTTTTATTCTCGCAATGGTTTTTTTTTTGTGACACGGAAAATGTGAGCGGTTGGTGATCTGTAAAAATGTGCAACTCTCTGGTTCCATACAGGTAGTTCTGTAGTTTTCCAGGAGCCCACACGATTGCCAACCATTCTCTTTCATTAGTGGCGTAAAGTGATTCACTTTGCTTCAATATTCGGGATATCATTGTTATTGGCCTCCCGCCCTGGGACAACACTGCTCCAATCCCGTCGGCAGAAGCGTCGGTTTTTGAAAGTTCGGGTACATGAGTATGACATCCTCAGTTGCCAAAATGTTTCTTAAGCGGTCAAAGGTGTGACGTTGCAATTTATCAAAGTCGATTTGGACCTTTTTGGACATGTGCTTGCCTACTTTTCCATTTTCGCCTTTCAGTATGTCGGTTAAAGGTCTTGCGACTGATGCAAAATCCTTAATAAACACCCTGTATAATAACTAGCAAGGCCCAAAAACGATCTTAGTGCACAGAAGCTCTTTGGCTCGGGGTACTCCTGAATTGCCTTGACCTTTTCGGGGTCAGTTTTTGTTCCGTCACTAGAGACGATAAAACCCAAATATTCGAAGCTTTCTTTAAAAAATTTTGTTATTTCTTTCGAAACTCTCATGTTAGCGTTGCAGATCAGCTGGAGCACAGTGTCAATGTTTTTGACATGCTCGGCGTCATTTTCAGAAAATATTAACACGTCATCTACGTAGACGTAGCATATTTTCCCGATTTGTTCCCTTAGAACATCATCGATTGCTCTCTGAAATATGCTTTCGGCATTTTTCAAACCAAAGGGTAAGCGACAGAATTCGTATTTCCCTCCGTTTACTGAGAACGCCGTTTTCGCGCGATCCTTTTCAGCTAGATAGATTTGATGGTATCCAGATTTTAAGTCAAGAGTCGTGAAAAACTTTGCCTTTCCAAGATTCGCTAGAATCATTGGAATGCTTGGCATTGGGTACCGATCGGCAATGGTTCGCTCGTTTAACTTCCGAAAGTCAATAACGAGTCGTTTGTTTTTGTCACCGTTTGAGTCCAAACCTTTTTAGTCAACAACCCATGCAGGACTGTTGTACGAGATGGTCTTATAATGCCGTCTTTTAACAATTGAGCGATTTCGTTACTAACAAAATCGGCTACACCCATAGGTTATGGGTAAGACTTGGAGTACACTTCTTGGTTGTCTATTGTGTGAATTGTGGCAATAACTGAAGTGTTATATGGCAATGCCTCGTTAGAGGTCGAAAATGCGCCGATCCTGTTCGGTATTACCTTTTTACATTCCTCTCTTACGCTATCAGGAACTATTATGTCATCAATGCGTGTGAAATTAATGCTATCGCAAGTATGGTGTTGCAGTGCTTCCGCCGTACTGCCATATTTAATACTACCGCTGTGTAAGTTTAGGGTTACCCCTGCTTCCGTTAGCAAATCGAAGCCTATTATGGCATCAAAAGTATCAAGGATATCTAAAATGAAAAACGGGGCATTCTTTCCGAAAATTCACATGAAGCATTTTTCTTTAATTTTACTGGACCCATGTATGGAGTTCACAGTAAATGGGGTGTCGACAAGTGTTATGTTTCTTAACTCCTTTACGGGTTTCACATAATTCTTTGCCGCCCCAGTGTCGATTAGAATTTTTAGTGTTCTACCAGCCAACTGTCGCTCGACGAACGGCAGTTGGGAGCGTTCTCTAAATTTTATTTAGCAAATCATTGTCCGGTATGGAGTCGTTCTCATCGCTAGCCTCTGCGACGGCGGCCTCGCGCGTATTGTTGGTCTTGGGCCGAGTCTTTTTGAGAAATGTTGTTAACATTCTGGCGACTCTGTCATACGCTCTGATGCGTTCTGTCTCTTTTGAGATTCGCCGTAAGTGGTGTTACCGCGTGTTTTACCCCAAGCAGTCTGCTGTCTCAGTTTGGAAACTGATTGTTCAACATCCATCGGTTGTGCTTGGTCTTGGGCTCGAAGTTGTTTACTGTTTGATGTTGGTCCCTGCTCCCCCTCTTGGGGTCTGTTTTGGACTTGTTTTCCTGTAATTTTTCTCAAAATGTCTTCCCTGTCTGGGCATTGAGCGATTTCCTTGCTTGTTATTTTCCCCTGGGTGGCTCCTATCTTGAATTGCTTTAGCATACGTAGCAGCGAACATGCTCCTTTCTATGGTATTCTCAGCCTCGCGAGCCAGTGCTAAAGCCGAAGGCAAATCTTTGGGCTGTGCTGGTATAACTAGTGCATTAATAGGCCTCCTCAGGCCTGCCATGAAGGCGTGCAGAGCATCGCTCCTAATTTCTGTATTAAGAATGACGGCTGCTTGCTCCTCATGCGTCATGGCAATTTTATTTGTAATAAGAGTAAGTTTTTTCTCAACCTCATCATAGTACTGCATTAATTCTAGGTCTCCTTGTCTGACCATTTCTAATTGATGTCTAAGAACGCGCAGAGACGTTTTATCGGCGTATGTGCAATCAAGTCTAGCAATAATTGCATCGAAATTTAGCACAGTGTTTTGTGAGGTAAGCACTGCGCGTGCGGCACTACAAACTTTATTTTTTAAAATGATCACTGCCTGGTAATGTGTTTAACTCCCATAGTATCCCTTGTAGGCTTGATATGCCTCTATGGCTGATTGTCTCCAAGATACATATTCTTCATGGTCACCATTAAAATTCGGCACCGATTTCGCAGCGTCGAGTCTAACCTCACATCTAATGCTGGGGTCAATTGTTACGCTTTCGTACACCTGTACCTGGGGCGCTTCAATTCTAAATGAGTTCACTTGGTTTCTCAGATGTTCGAGTTCGGCGTGTATCTCGCCTCTTATGCGTTGTTCTTGTGCGTTAAGCGCGGTGCTGACTGCGCTCTCTATTATAACTTTTAACGTTTGTGGATCCATTTCTGTTTGATCGAGTGCCTGAGGCCTAGATTGTACTATAATATCTTCGTCGCTATCAGATTCTTTTTTAATGTCCCTATAGGACCAACTCATTGGCAGTTGTTTAACACAGTGTCTTAGCGAATTCAATCTAACAATATGACCGCACACATTCAAACTCACAATTAAATTCAATGTAAATAAATTCAAAGCAAATTAGTTACAAATCTAATGCAAATTATTCACAAGATCACTTTATGCTGCCACTTTTATTATTATTTTTTTACTATTGTTTTTATATTTGTTTGTTTTAAATTTATATATTATAATTTGTTTTTATTTTTTCCGAACAGTCACTTACATGTTGGTAGGGTGTGGATTCTTAGGGGGTAATCCAATTCCGGTTGGGCGCCAATTATAATGTTGAATATGTCCACTGGTTCCTGTTAGGGGTTGCCGTTGGTGGGATCCAGCTTATAGATTGATTTATGTTGATTAGGATGAGATACGATTAGGTATCTGAATCACCGTCCTTGTGGATCAGCAATATATTAGATATGATAAATTGTGTTTCGGCTAAGTGCCGGAGTTATGCTTCTTTATTGTTAAAGGGTTATACAAAAACTGAATATATTGAAGGAAGTAAAAGAGAACTAAACCTAAGTACATAAATTGGAATATGAATCTAAAGCTTAATACATAAGTGGGAATATGAATCTAAAGCTAAATACATAAGAAATAAATATGTAAGGCGTATGGTCATGCTATGAGCTCTTGGTCAGACGCTGTGTCAGCGTATTTATGCTTATGTGGAATTCGTCACATCGACGTTGCAGCTGCACAGATTCTTCTAAGACTTAGTGCAGGGGCAGTTCGCTAGATTGTTTGTTAACTTGCATCCAGTTTCGCAGAATACTTTAGTTGCTGAGTACCTATTCAGATTGATTTTTATTTCAAAAATATTCTTTTGCTTAACCTATTGTTGCATAGATATTCTTATGCTGCGACTTAGGCGACAGCTACAAAAGAGAGGGAAAGTGTCAGTACATACATACATATTAATTGGGGCACTTGCATCAAAGTGCATGGTCAGCGTTCACACGCTGGCTTGGCCCTAGCTCATGTTGCGCCTGTGCATTTCTGCTCATATGAATATATGTATGTGCATATATAAATGTACATGTACACATGTTTAGCTGTATATTTATATATGTTTATGTGAATATATTAATGTATACACATAAACATATTCAAGTGCACACTTATGTTTTATTGCGTACATATTTGATTGTTTATACTTGCAACAAAGTGTTACAAGTTGAGCTCTTTGTGTTGAATGATTTTTGGTATGGATATACTACACCTCCCCTTTTTAGAAAATAACGTAAAATTATGGAGTTATTTATTAATTACTACTAATGATAATTAATGATTAATTAATAGTAATGTATGTGGGATGTGCATTTGCGATGTGCATCAATCCCACTGTACACGAGAGACGAGACGACGATCAAGAGAGAACGTGAGCTTGTAAGAAAAGACGATCAAGAGGGATGACAAACGAATGAGAGATGACGACGAGAAAGTTGGTTTTTGCGCGTCAAACAAGACGGACGTGTTTTGGATTTCTTGCGTCATAGTCGGATGCAAGGTCAAGTCGAGTACCATAGACGGGTGCTAAAAGTCGTGTGTCAAAGTCGGACACTTAAAGTCGAGCGCCAAAGTCGGGCGCGAAAAGTCGAAGCGTCATAGACGGATGCCAAAGTCGAGCTGAGCCAAACGTCGATTGTCATTTTGCATAGTGTAATCTCTATAAAGTCGTATTTTCATGTAAACCCCCTAGACTATAATTATATCGTTAAATAAAACCCCACATATTTTGGGTGCTCGACCGGGATAGATTCGAGTAAGAGTGGCGCTCATCCGGTTACAAAGAGTTTTCCCCACATATTTTGTCGTGATAGAAAGAGTGCGGGATACACGAGAACACCTCACATACATTTTTTGCGCGTTCGTACGGGAGAAGAGTAAAAAAAAAAAGTGATTTTTTTTTCTTTAACAATCGTGTCGTATTAAGTCGGTCCTGCTCTGCTAGTTGTGAAATTAAAACATTAACTATGTCGTGTCTAAATGATTTAATAAGTGGTACTCTGAAAACGGGTAAAGTAGACAATATCAGAGCATTGCATAAATTTATCTATGAGAGCGAGGGGGATAGAAATAACCGCAAAAGAATTCGAGAATTTTCTGGTTTCGATTACGATGAAGCGAACGCAAAATACAAAGCAAAAGCGGAATATGTACGACGAAATTTGACGAACGGTGATCTTTTTTTCGATTTGCAATGTATTGGGAATCAAGTACAGTGTCGACGACCTTGCATTGCATATTTTCACGAATTTGAAGCTCAACAATTTGTTGGCATCACAAGACGAAGACGAATTAGACGACGAAGTAGATGATGAAATAGTCGACGAGACAGATCATGAGTCGGTAGCTACAGAAAGGAACGTAGCAACAGAGAATAATTTGAGGAACATACCGCACGAGAGAGCAAGCGAGAACAACAACGATGAATACAGAAGAATAAACGAAGAGAGAGATAGAATGATGACGCCTCGTTTTGCCATTAGTTTTCGCGACGTGGAAGAGAACATTCGTATTTTTGACGGCACTAATACTATTGCAGTAGAAGAAGAAAAAAGTGAGAATAAGTCGATTTTATATGGTGCGAAAAATTTGATTGAGTTAAAAGAGAAATTAAAGCAGTATAAAATAATGAGTGAAAAAGAAAGTAAGAAAGGCTATGGTAAATACAAAAACGATGAGAACAGTGTAAGAGTGAAAAACAAAATGATGAAAACTAATAAGAGGGACGATGTTGTGTGTTACAACTGTGGCGATAAAGGACATTACTCAAAAGATTGTGATGATAAAGGGAAAGGTAGAAAGTGCTACAAATGCAATGAATTTTGGTCGTATTGCTAAAAATTGTAATAAAAGAGAAATGAACGGTAAATTTGAACCAAACACAAGAAGTTTTAAGTCGAAAGAAGAAATAACCTGTAAAGTTATTAAAATTGACAATATTGAGTGTAAAGCATTGTTCGACACCGGAAGTAAATTTTGTATCATTCGCGAAGATTTGTATAAACGTTTGAAACAACCCGAGTTGAGTAGCTTTGACGGGTTTCTAATTGGATTCGGTGGCGGAGAATCAAATAAGATAAAACCAATTGGACAGTTTGTGAATTCCATTTTGATTGACGACCAATCGTTCGTGTTAGATTTTCATGTAGTTCCGATTAGATTGTTAGATGTCGAAATGATCATAGGCGAGGAATTATGTTTGCAAGCTGACATTATTTTTAGCCGAAATGGTGTAAGAGTATAAAAGTTCGAAAAAGAAAGTGATGAAATAAAAATTCTAAAAATTGATGTCGCGAATAATAAAGATGAACTTAATATAGACGAATGTGCAAGCACAAGTGCTAAAAAAGAGGTATTCGATTTGATATCTAATTATCAACCGGTAGCAATAAAGACAACCAATGTAGAAATGCGAATAATTTTAAACGATGACAGTCCGATATTTGCGCGACCCCGTAGACTTGCATTTAAAGAGGCAGAGTTCGTGAACGAGAAAGTCGAAGAATGGTTGGCTGAAGGCATAATTGAAGAGTCAACGTCCGAATACACAAGTCCGGTGGTACTTGTGAAGAAGCATGACGATTCCTACCGGCTATATGTCGATTTTCGTAAAATAAACAAGGTATGTGTGCGTGACCATTATCCATTGCCGCTCATCGAGGATCAGTTGGATCGTTTGCAAGACGCTACGATTTTTAGTACCATTGATTTGAAGAACGGATTCTTTCATGTGGCAGTTGCAGAATCTAGTCGAAAGTATAGGTCGTTTGTGACCCACTGTGGTCAGTACCAATTCAAGAGGGTTCCGTTTGGATTTACTAATTCACCTGGAGTATTCCAAAGACATGTAAATGCAATATTTCGGCATTTATCCAAGAGAGGCATTGCGCTGCCATACGTTGACGATGTTATCATCTTGGCCAGAGATGAAGAGGAAGCTGTTAAGAATCTAAAAGAGGTAATCGTAGCCTGCGAAGAGTATGGTTTAGAGTTAAACCTGAAGAAGTGTAATTTTTTAAAGAAAAGAGTACAATTTTTGGGGCACATTGTCGAGAATAAGAAGATATATCCATCTCCAGATAAAATTGAGGCTGTTGCAAAGTTTAAAATGCCTCAAACCGTAAAGCAAGTTCAAAGTTTCTTAGGTTTAACGGGTTATTTTAGAAAGTTTATTCCAAAACTATGCGTGTATAGCGAAGCCTCTGACCGAATTGACCAAGAATGCACCAAAATTTGTCTGTGGCCCTGAAGAAGAAAATGCAGTTCAGATCGTGAAGAAGTTACTAACTGAAAATCCAGTCTTAAGTTTCTACAACCAGTCGTACCAATCTGAAGTCCATACTGATGCATCCTTTGAAGGCTTTGGAGCAGTTTTACTACAAAGATATCCAGACGACGGTGAACTCCATCCCGTATACTACATGAGTCGAAAAACCACAGACGCACAGCGAAAGTATAGCAGCTACGAATTAGAGATTCTCGCAGTCATAACAGCGTTAGAAAAGTTTAGAGTTTATCTTTTGGGCATGCATTTTAAGCTAATCACGGATTGCGACGCATTTACAAAGACGCTGGAGAAGAAGAGCCTTTGTACCAGGGTAGCTCGTTGGGTACTTTTTCTTCAAGAATACGATTTTGACGTTTTACACCGTTCAGGTACCCGTATGAGACATGTCGACGCCCTCAGCAGATATCCAATTATGCAAATTAACGACTATGGAATCAGCGTTGGCATAAAGAAGGCACAGTCACAAGATGAGAAAATAAGAGCCATCATAGAAGTTCTGAAAGACAATTCGAAAACTTATGATGATTATTTTCTGAAAGCCGATATCCTGTACAAATTAGTCAATGACGTTGATTTAATTGTTGTCCCAAACGCGATGCAGAAGCAGATTATTGGTCAGGCACATAACAGAGGACATTTCGGGGCAAAGAAGACGAAAGACCTGATTTGCAGAGAATACTTTATACCGCATCTCGAGGAAAAAATCCAAAAATATATCGAATGCTGTATTCCTTGTAATATCAGTAGCCGTAAAGTTGGCAAGCAAGAAGGCTTGTTGCATCCGCTTCAGAAAGATGATATTCCACTTTTAACTTACCATATTGATTTTCTAGGTCCTCTCGAGTCTACTCACAAAGACTATAAGCATATTCTGGCAGTCATAGATGCATTTACGAAGTTCTGCTGGTTATACCCAACCAAATCGACGACTAGCAATGAAGTTATTACGAAGCTGACGATTCAAAGCACGATTTTTGGCAACCCTACGTTTATTATCTCGGACGGGGGTTCCGCCTTTACATCCCAAGATTTTCTGAAGTACTACGACAACGAGGGTATCAAACACGTTAAGACGACTAATGCACTTCCGAGAGTAAACGGCCAAGTCGAACGTTTAAATGCGATCATCATTCCTGTTCTGTCGAAGTTGAGCGTTGATGATCCGACGAAGTGGTATCGACATGTTAGCAAAGTTCAGCAGGCTATCAATTCGACGTACACCAGAAGTATTGGCACTTCTCCATTTGAGTTACTAACTGGTGTAAAGATGAGGACCAACGATGACCATAAACTGAGAGATCTTATCGACCAAGAGACGAAGGCAATATTTACAGACGAAAGAAGCGAGCTCCATGCCAAGGCAAAGGCACACATCTCCAAGATCCAAGACGAAAACAAGAAGTACTACAACCTACGTCGTAAGCAAGCTCGATCTTATAGTGTTGGCGACCTGGTTGCAATTAAGAGGACGCAATTTAGCAGTGGTCTCAAACTAAAACCAAAATATTTTGGACCCTACCAAGTTAAGAAGGTGAAGCACAACAACGCATACGATGTCGAAAAGGTAGGCAAGTGCGAAGGGCCTAAAGTGACGTCCACATGTGCAGAGTACATGAAGCCCTGGAGCCCAAACCGAGACGATGAAGAAGATGACCCAGCATTCGGGTCGAATGCGTAATCAGAATGGCCGAATGTGGGATGTGCATTTGCGAAGTGTATCAATCCCACTGTATACGAGAGACGAAGACGAGACAACGATCAAGAGAGAAGACGTGAGCGTGTGAGAAGGCACGATCAAAGAGGGATGACGAACGATAGAGAGATGACGACGAGGAGAGTTGGTTTTTGCGCGTCAAACAAGACGGACGTGTTTTGAGGTCTTGCGTCATAGTCGGATGCAAGGTCAAGTCGAGTACCATAGACGGGTGCTAAAAGTCGTGTGTCAAAGTCGGACACTTAAAGTCGAGCGCCAAAGTCCGTCGCGAAAAGTCGAAGCGTCATAGACGGACGCCAAAGTCGAGGCGAGCCAAACGTCGATTGTCATTTTGCATAGTGTAATCTCTATAAAGTCGTATTTCATGTAAACCCCCTAGACTATAATTATATCGTTAAATAAAACCCCACAAACATACGTTTGTTAGAAAAATTCACCTTTTCACTCACCTTTTCACTGTTAATTTCACAAAATCTTGATACTTTGAAAAAAATGAAAATAACTTTTTCACACGACTTTCAACACGATGTTTGGTACGCGTAAACACAATGCGATTATTAACGTTGGTGTCTGTCCAAAAAATGAAGAACGTGTAACGAACATTATGGGACACCTCCGTAGTAGTAGAATAAGTAAACTGAAAGAATTTTTTTGTTTTTTTTTTTAACGTTTAATATATATTTGTTGAATCTACTCTTAAATTAGAGCCTAACAACAAGTTTGAGATATGTTTCTTAGTCTAGTACTTAAGATAAATCCTGGGGATATTGCAGGCAACCCTAATCACTTGTTATTGGGTTGGTCTGTCATTTCTTTTAAGACGAGTTCTATTATTAGTTCGCGTAAGGGAATTGGCAATAACATTTGGGTGTGCATCCAGTTTTGCAGAATACTTTAGTTGTTGAGTACCTATTTCAGATTTTACGCTAGGTATATTTAGATCATTTTGAATGTGGTCGTTTCGTATATACCACGGGGCCCCCGTGATTGATCTTAATATCTTCGACTGCGCTCTTTGTATAATATCGACATTGCTGGTACTTGCATTTCCCCATAGTACGGCTCCGTACGTCCAGATGGGTTTCAGTACGGAGTTGTAAAGGAGGACTTTATACTCCAGACGTAGAGGGGACCGAGCATTGATGATCCAATGTAGGCCACTCGCTTTCAGTTTAAGCTGTGACTTTTTTGCTTCAATGTGCTTGCGCCAAGTTAGTCTTCTGTCTAGGTGGATGCCAAGGTAAGTGACATCCACGGCTTGAGGAACTGGTACGTTGTTTAGCATTAAAGCTGGACAGTTTCTTCTGGACAGTTTCTTCTTCGTTAAGCGTAAATGTAACATGTTACACCAGGTTGCTAGCCATTCCTCTACCACCTTGAGGTGTTCGTCTAATTTTGCAGAGGCTTGTATTGGGCATTTGGATCTGCAGAGGATTGCGGTGTCATCGGCAAAAGTGGACGTTGTATGTCCTAAACTCGTTGGTAAGTCTGCAGTGTACAGCAGGTAGTGCAATGGGCCGAGTACATTGCCTTGCGGTACACCAGCTTTGATTTCAAAATCAGCCGAGACGGAGCCATTACATCTTACAGCGAATTTCCTATTGTAAAGGTAAGATTCCATGAGTTTGTGGGTGTACAGTTTTTACCGGATTTTGAACATCAGACCCTCCAGCCAAACTCTATCGAAATCCTGGGCAACGTCGAGAAAAACAGCCGCACAGTATTCTTTTAGTTCGAATGCTGTTCGTATTTCGGATGTTATGCGATTGACTTGTTCAATTGTACCATGTTTTTCGCGGAAGCCGAACTGGTGTGAAGGGATTGTGTTCTCCGATGCCAGAAATGAGTTTAGTCGGATCTGCAAGACCTTTTCAAAAAGCTTCGAAAGACATGGCAGCAAACTAATTGGCCTATAGGATGATGGCTGGGTTTTGTCCTTTCCCACTTTAGGAATCATGATGATAGTGGACCTTTTCCATATTCTTGGGTGTAATGACCGGGTTCCACTGTTATTATTATTCAATAAGTGAACACGTCAGATTTTTATTTCAAAAATATTCTTTGGCTTAACCTATTGTTGCATAGATATTCTTATGCTGCGACTTAGGCGACAGCTACAAAAGAGAGGGAAAGTGTAAGTACAGACTTACATATTAATTGGGGCACTTGCATCAAAGTGCATGGTCAGCGTTCACACGCTGGCTTGGCCCTAGCTCATGTTACGCCTGTGCATTGCTGCTCATATGAATATATGTATGTGCATATATAAATGTACATACATATATTAATATGTTTAGCTGTATATATATGTGAGTATGTTTATGTGAATATATAAATGTATACACATATACATATTCAAGTGCACACTTATGTTTGGTTGCTTACACATTTGATTGTTTATACTTGCAACAAAGTGTTACAAGTTGAGCTCATTGTATTAAATGATTATTTGTATGAATATACTACACCTCCCCTTTTTGGAGAATAATGTAATATTATGGAGCTATTATAATGATTATTGATAATTGAGTAAAGGTAAAATAAAAGTAAAGGTGTATCTTAGGAAAATTGTTTCTTTTTTTTTTTAGTCTGTTGTAATGACCGGGTTCCATTTAAGAAGAAATGATATTATTGAGGACGGACACGTCAGTGTCCGTTGATTCTAGTTTTCAGATTAATTCTTTATTCCAAATTATTATTTTGCTTAAGCTAAGTTTACATATATATTCTTATGCTGCGACTTATGCGACAGCTACAAAAGAGAGGGAGAGTGTCAGTACATACATACATATTGTTGGAGCTCGTGCATCAAAGTGCTTGGTCAGCGTTCACACGCTGGCCTGGCTCTAGCTCATGTTACGATTGTGCATACATTGCTTATGTGAATATATGTATGTGGATATACAAATGTACATATATATATGATCATGCTTAGCTGTAGATTTATGTGAATATGTTTATGTACATACATCAATGTATATATATAAACATATTCAAGTGCACACTTATGTTTTATTGCGTATATATTTGATTGTTTATACTTGCAACAAAGTGTTACAAGTTGAGCTCTTTGTGTTGAATGATTTTTGGTATGGATATACTACACCTCCGCTTTTTAGAAAATAACGTAAATTATGGAGTTATTTATTAATTACTACTAATGATAATTAATGATTGATTAATAGTCATGTATGTATGTTTGTTAGAAAAATTGTTTTATTTGTGTCTTATGACCAGCTCCGTTTTTTAAGAAACCCTTATCTATTTTAAAATCTGCTGACTTATTGTCATAAAAATTTTTCTGGTTTTCCTTACGTTTCTCTAACATTATTCTAGCTCTACTGTATGCTAGTTCTAATCTAAACTTAACTGCTTTAGCATAATCATCTACGTATTAGATTGCTCTAATAGCAATAAATACTAAGTTGCAACAACAAAGTGCGTAATTTTTACAAAAGCCATGTCCACCAATTCGGGCCCAAGCTCTCTCGATCCCCACCAGCAACAGCTACAAGAACTAATTGTACAACAACAACGTGAGCGTCGACTCTCGGTCCAACGCAACAACGCGTACTTTTCGGTGGTGTCGCCGACCCCAACGAATGCTAACGTAAGCAATAACACCGAAAGTGCCAGCCACTCAGCAATTAACAGCAACTTACCGTGGAGAGAGCAGTGTGCTTCTCCATCAATATCGTTAACTGGGTCGCCGATTGCACCAACCAGCACCGTCAGCTCGCTGACAGCAACCAGCACCGTCAGCTCGTTGACAGCAACTACTGCAACGTCTGCCGAAGTATTGACCTGCCTCAAGCCGTCAACGACAAGACGCCCAGAGTCAGCCACAATAGTTAACCCAACGACTTCTGTCCAAACTGGAATGGACAGATATATTAAAATAACTAAGCGGAAGCTAAGCCCGCAAAAGAAAAAAAAGTGGCAATACGCCGAAAATAACCAAACCAAATGAACGAGTAGCACCCCTTAGCGGGAATCGTTTTAAAATTCTTGCCGATCAGCAAGACGATCAAGCCGGCGCTGTAGATAAAGTTAAATCGGCTAGACCACCCCCTTTATACATCCGTGGAGCCAACTGCAGCGCCCTGATTTCGAAGCTAGTAGAAACAGTAGGGGCAAATAACTTTGTTGTAACCCCTCTCAATAGGGGTAACATTAAAGAAATTAAATGTCAAGCCCAAACTGAGGACAATTTCCGCATCATCGAAAAGTACCTCCGTAATGCTAACATCAACTTCTATACCTACCAACTAAAAAGCAGTAAAGGGCTCCAGGTTGTGTTAAAGGGGATTGAGCCATCGGTCCCTACTCAAGAAATAGCAGACGCGTTGGTCGAAAAAGGGTTTGCGGTCAAGTCCGTTGTCAACATCATCAACAGGAACAAAGTCGCACAGCCCCTATTTAAAATCGAGCTCCAACCAGATGCAAAGCGGTCGAAGCCAAATGAAGTGCACCCGATCTACAACCTACAGCTTCTATTGCACAGAAGAATCACCGTAGAGGAGCCCCATAAGAGACGCCAACCACCGCAGTGTAAAAACTGCCAGGAATACAACCACACCTCTAACAATTGCAATCTTAGGTCAGTGTGTGTTGGCTGCGGCGAACATCATGAAGATGGAATTTGCACCAAGGACAGAAACAACGTCGCACTAAGACTATGCAGCAACTGTGGAGGGAACCACACGGCCAACTACAGAGGATGTCCTGTCTTTAAGGATCTTAAATCACACCTAAACGGGCGCAAACCCCCAGCTGGACCAAAAATCATCTTCAACGCCTCCAAAACTACACCGGAGGTTTTCTTCGCCAAGGCTGCTAGATCATCCAACATTACTGCTACAACCAGTCCTAGTGTATCCTTCGCTAGTGTGCTCCGAACTGGACAGACGGAGCCCGCGAAAGAGACCCCGCCACTCCGCCATCTACAGAACCCGCAACCTAGTGCACAAGAGCTTGGCCAGCAAACTCCAAGTGGTCTAGAGGCCCTATTGATCTCACTCAATCAAAACATGACCACTTTTATGACGTTCATGCAAAACTGTATGCACGAACGAACTTATCCAGAAGCTTATCGAGAATAAATAATGGCTTCCCTACGTCTATGTCTTTGGAATGCTAACGGCATCTCCAAGCACAAAAATGAACTGCAACTATTCCTAGACTCAAGTGAAAACGACGTTTTGCTGATTTCGGAAACACATTTAACATCAAAAAATAATTTTCAAATACCAAAATATACCTTCTACGCAACAAACCATCCAGACGGAAAAGCTCATGGCGGGACCGGTATCCTAATCAAAAACCGTATAAAACACTCGTTCCTCAACAGATTTGGAACACAGCACCTACAAGCAACTGCTATAACCGTCCAAACCAGCTGCGGCAACACTACATTGGTCGCCCTGTACTGCCCACCACGCTTCTCAATCTCTGAAAAGGAATTTACCGATTTCTTTAACACACTCGGAGATCGCTTCATTGCAGCAGGGGACTATAATGCCAAACATACGCACTGGGGATCTCGCCTGGTAAATCCTAAAGGAAAGCAGTTGTACAACACAATAGTCAACCCTCTCAATAAGATGGATTGCGTCTCACCGGGTAGGCCTACTTATTGGTCCACAGATCCACAGAAAGTGCCTGACTTGATTGATTTCGCAGTAACCAAGAGGATTCCACGTAATCGGATCACTGCGCAAACACTGCTAGATTTAACTTCCGATCACTCTCCAGTGCTATTCACATTATTAACAAGACCTCAAGTACTTGATCGCCCATATAGGCTTACAAACAACAAAACAAATTGGCTTAAATTTAAAATGTACATGAGTGCCCACATTGACTGTTCGCCGAAACTGGATGCTGCAGAGGACATTGATATGTGCGTCTCTGCACTTGAGTCGATGATGGGAGCTGCAGCAAGAGTATCTACTCCACATGCCTCCTCTTACACCAAACCTGTTGACAGGCCTACGAACCGGCGAATAGAACAATTAGTAACGGAAAAACGACGTCTAAGAAGAGAATGGCAGATTACTCGATCACCAGCAGCAAAACTTCGCCTAAGGCAAGCTCATCGCAACCTCTCCAAGGCGTTAAGACAAGAGGAAAGCTGGGCTCAAAGGAAATACATAGAAAAGCTCAGTCCAACCAGCACTAAACATCCTCTGTGGAAAGCCCACCCAACTTTAAGCGCTCCTACAGAGACAATTTCACCGATAAGGAGTCCAACCGGTGGATGGGCCCGCAGTGACGAAGAGAGGGCATCCGTATTTGCCACAAATCTTAAAATGGTTTTCCAGCCAAATCCAACATCAAACTCATCTGTACTTCCCCCTTCGAGCACATTAACGGATAGTGAGTACTCGAAACTCCAATCGGACGAGATCACTGCAGTTATTAAAAACCACATAAAGCCGAAAAAAGCCCCTGGCCATGACCTAATCACACCGAAAATGATCCTAGAACTCCCTAACATTGCAATACAATATATCTGCAAACTGTTCAACGCTATAATAAAAATTGGCTACTTCCCAAGAACATGGAAAAAGTCCACTATCATCATGATTCCTAAAGTGGGAAAGGACAAAACCCAGCCATTTCTTTCGAAGCTTTTTGAAAAGGTCCTGCAGATCCGCCTAAACTCATTTCTGGCATCGGAGAACACAATCCCTTCACACCAGTTTGGCTTCCGCGAAAAACATGGTACAATTGAACAAGTCAATCGCATAACATCCGAAATACGAACAGCATTCGAACTAAAAGAATACTGTGCGGCTGTCTTTCTCGACGTTGCCCAGGCTTTCGATAGAGTTTGGCTGGAGGGTCTGATGTTCAAAATCCGGCAAAAACTGCCACTGTACACACACAAACTCATGGAATCTTACCTTTACAATAGGAAATTCGCTGTAAGATGTAATGGCTCCGTCTCCGCTGATTTTGAAATCAAAGCTGGTGTACCGCAAGACAGTGTACTCGGCCCATTGCTCTACCTGCTGTACACTGCAGACCTACCAACGAGTTTAGGACTTACAACGTCCACTTTTGCCGATGACACGGCAATCCTTAGCAGATCCAAATGCCCAATACAAGCCTCTGCAAAACTAGAGGAACACCTTAAGGTGGTAGAGGAATGGCTAGCAACCTGGCGTATCCGGGTCAACGAGCAGAAATGCAAACATGTTACATTTACGCTTAACAGAAGAAACTGCCCAGCTCTAATGCTAAACAACGTACCAGTTCCTCAAGCCGTGGATGTCACTTACCTTGGCATCCACCTAGACAGAAGACTAACTTGGCGCAAGCATATCGAAGCAAAAAAGTCACAGCTTAAACTGAAATCGAGTAGCCTACATTGGATCATCAATGCTCGGTCCCCTCTACGTCTGGAGTATAAAGTCCTCCTATACAACTCCGTACTGAAACCCATCTGGACTTACGGAGCCGTACTATGGGGAAATGCAAGTACCAGCAATGTCGATATTATACAAAGAGCGCAGTCGAAGATTTTAAGATCAATCACGGGGGCCCCGTGGTATATACGAAACGACAACATTCAAAATGATCTAAATATACCTAGCGTAAAATCTGAAATAGGTACTCAACAACTAAAGTATTCTGCGAAACTGGATGCACACCCAAATGTTCTTGCCAATTCCCTTACGCGAACTAATAATAGAACTCGTCTTAAAAGAAATGACAGACCAACCCAATAACAAGTGATTAGGGCCGCCTGCAATATCCCCAGGATTTATCTTAAGTACTAGTCTAAGAAAAATATATCAAACTTGTTGTTAGGCTCTAATTTAAGAGTAGATTCAACAAATATATATTAAACGTTAAAAAAAAAAAAAAAACCTTTAGTGAACGAACGGGATGCGTATGCTACTGGCAACTGCTTATCGCCATAAGTTTGAGTTAGTGCTGCTCCACATGCATATTTGCTAGCATCTGTTATTTTGCAAAATTCTTTGCTAAAATCTGGATACTGCAGCAGTGTGGGTTCTATTAGGGCTTTTTTCAGATATTCAAATCCTTTTTGGCATTCTTCAGACCAAACAAATTCTACGTTCTTCTTACATAGTTGTGTTATCGAATGCATGTTCTGCGAAGTTTTTAATAAAACGTCTGTAATAGTTACAAAAGGCTTCTCAGAACAGCCGATGACTATTAAGTCATCCATGTAAAGGAATGCTTGTGACGGATTTAATCCAGAGAAAGCAATTGTCATCATTCTTTGAAAGGAATTTGGTGCTATTTTCAGACCATGCGGTAGTCTAGTAAACTGACAAGATCCATTGCTAGTGGAAATGCTTCGCGATTTATCTTTTAAATCTATTTGGTGGAAACCGGACATTAAATCTAGACATGGAAAATATTTGGCTCTGCCTAGTTGATCAACAATATCGTCTATTCTTGGTAATGGGAATTTATCGGACAACAATTTATTGTTTATTTGACGATAGTCTATTACCAATCGCCATCGTTTCTTTTCTGATCCTGGTAAACCTTTTATCGGAACCATTAGTAACGGACTATTATACTCGGACACTGACGGTTTAACTATTTGGTCTATAATGAGTTTATCGACTTGTCTTTATGCATGTGTGGTATTCTGTAATTTTTTGTGTATTCTGGCTGATTGTCATTCAATCTTAGTTCTTGTTTATAAAAGTTGTTTGTAGTAATTGGTTCGTTTTCTAAACCAAATACATCTGTATACTTCTTGCAGAGTTCTTCTAGTACATTTTTGAACATACATAGGTGGGAAGTTTGGTTTTAGTTTTTGTATTACTGATTGACTTCTTGGGTCATCAGTTGTCTGTACAATTTTATAATTCTTTAATGATTCATATTTTATGGTTTTTAAATTTAAAATTTTTGCTGTTTTTGTTGTGTTTAAAATTCGGACAAATGTTTTGTTCGGACTGGAGATTGAATTTCCAATAAATATTCCATTTTCGACCTCTTGATTTAAGATGACGATATTTGAGTTTTCATTTGGAATATTTATTTGCCGGATTACTTCAGATCTCGCTGGCAGGATTGCGGTATTGCTGTCACAAGTGTGTAATATTGGGATATTTATTGCAAAATTTAAACTATTTGGTCTTAATATTAGTAAATCGTTTGGTTCACTGAAGTCTAATTGGCAATTGAATGTTTTGAAGAAATCTAGTCCTAAAATTCCATCAAATGGAATTGGAAAACTTTCGTCTACTATATGGAAATTGTGTGGAATTATGAATTCATTTTGTCTTAGTTCTATAAGGGTTAGACCTTTGGAAGTAATTGAACCTTCACCAATTCCTGATATTTCAATTGTGTTTGACGTATCTATATGTTCAAAAGGATCTGTTTTTTCTTTTATTATTGATACGTCTGCACCTGTATCTACCAAGAAGGTACATGTGTTGTATATATTTTCGGTTTTAACTTTGATGAAAATACTTAGGCTAAGATTGAATGTGTATACATTTACAGTTTCTTCTGAATATCTGCAGGGATCTATTGGTTTTCCGAATTACTTTGAGTAAGTCGTACATTACCATTTCCGTTGTTAGAGCTAACTCGGTTGGAATTACCTCGGGTCGAGCTGTTTCGGTTGGAATTATTTCTTTCTCGGTTGTTGTACCGTGAGTTACCACGATATCCACCGGTATTATTATTATTCCTATAATTACCTCTACCTCGGTAATTATTTTGTCCATTTCTATTGTATTGACGGTAGTGCATGACAGGGTTCGCTGTACTACTGTCTACGAAGTTTGTTGTTAGTTCGTTCGTGTCACGGAAAATACCTGCTTTTAGTACGTTACGTACTTGATTGATTATGCAGTTCTTTGCTATTGCCATGACAGATGTGCCAACGTGGATAAAGGCACCTTCCAGAGATTCAGTAAGCTTTTCAATCTCTTGGGCATACTGACTTGCTGCTTTATTTCTTTGGGGTATGTTTTTGATTTTTGCCGTTATTGACGCTACTGATTCCGTTTTTACATTTTACGCAATACTGTTAATAATCTCTTCTATTGTCTGTTCAGAGGTTATCAAATTTCTTGTGTGACCTTTTAGTTTTGTTTTTATTAGGCACACTGATGTTTCCTCATGGTCGCCTTTTAGAATTTATCAAATTCAATGCGTCCATGAAGCTCTAAAGATTTTCTCTTCTGCCATCAAACTGTGGAATAAGGTTTGAGGCCATCTTTAAAAAATCAGTAATTGTTTGAGTCAATTTTGCGTTTCTTGGCGAAATGGCTGGTTTATTAAGAGTTATTTTTGTTTGATCTGAACTAACTGATGGTTCTTCTTGATCCGTTTCTTCTTTAGCCGTTACCTGGGTTTTGTCTTCCAGTGATATTGAAATTTCCAAATCAATTGTTTGTTTATATTCAATATTATATCTTTTAAATACGGATTTTGCCTTTTGTTTGCAGTCATTATAGAATGAATTTGCGGCTGTTTTTCGTCCTGTAGTTAGTTTACTATAGTGTTCTATTAATATTGCTCTAATATTTTCTAGGCTCTCTATTATTATTTTCGAGTGTTTTTCTATTTTACTTTGGGATGTTTCCCTATTCCGCGAGAGGCACTTACAAGATTTATTTAATTCTTGCGCATGTGTTCTAGCTTCTCCTATTATGTCATCCCAATTAATCATATTTTGTTAAAAATTATTTACACTCTCTTTTTTTTTTAGTTCCCTGAGAGATCAATTGTCTCTATGGATTGTTCGAATAGTTTATGTACCCAGGTGGGTAGAATTTTGTTTTTTCGCTTTAGTCGGTTGTACGCTTCTACCATGGATCTTTCTATCAAGTAGGCTATCCTCGATTTAAATTTTCTATTATTCACACCCCAGTATTTGATTTCTTTATATTTTGGATTGGTTTCGCCTCTGTAAAAGAGGAAGTCTAAAAATGGAACGTATTTGTTCAAATATTTAAGTTCTACTCGAACTGTGAGGAACATTATATAGACAAGAATAATGTCCCACACAACAAACAAGCTACAACAAACAAGATACAAAGCCACAACACACAAGATACAACAAACATCCAGATACAAACGCAGCCAAGACACAAACTAAAGTATAAGAATAGAATGGGCGGTATAAGAGTGAAATCGGCTGTAAATGATCAAATGAAACAAGGCCAGCCGAATATGGCCGATCGAACCCCACGCAACCGCTGGCGATTTCGTACAAGCGGGAAGATGCGTGGGAGACATAATACGATAAGTTCGGTCGTAGAAGAGCCAATGAAAGAGGCCGGTCGAACATGGCCGATCGAACCCCACGCAACCGCAGGCGATTTCGTACAAGCGGGAAGATGCGTGGGAAACATAATACGATAAGTTCGGTCGTATAAGAGCCAATGAAAGAGGCCGGTCGAACATGGCCGATCGAACCCCACGCAACCGCTGGCGATTTCGTACAAGCGGGAAGATGCGTGGGAGGCATAATGAGTATTAGTGGCTGTATAAGAGTAAATGAAACCGGGCTTGAGGGCATAATTGCATGCAAAAAGAGGGCATTGGCCTCATTAGATAAATTAAGAGCATGGAGAGGCAAATGTAAATGCATGCATTAGCGTACATACACGCACGTCACACGTACACTATGCGTGAGTGACGGCAAGGGAGAATACCGGTGGCCAATGGGTCGCGCGATGCCTACGTCACGCTCAGGAGAGCGAAAGCAGTTAGAATGCGAGCACCAAAAGAATTTCGGGAGCGAGAGAAAACAAAGTGAGGGCCAAGCAAGCCCGAAAGACGGGTGCGGGGGACGCTTGGTACCGAACGAAACCAAGTGAGGGCTATGCTTGTGAATCGGGGAGTAGGGGGGAAAGCATAGATGCGGGAAGCACTAATGGTTTATGGATGTGTGAGGGGAATATGCAAGCCGAAGGGGGAGGGATGAGGCCATGGGGGAAGCCCTCTATCTGATGGATGCGAGATGCGTATGAAAGTGTATTTGCATGGGGAATTAAATAATGCAATATATTAAATTAATCAGGCTAATTATGTTTAAACGATAATTTAGTTAATACAATTAGTATATATGTATGTAAATAATAATATTGAGCAAATATGGGTGAAATTGGGTATGACGAGTGGATCAAAGGGAGCGACGGGCGACGGCAGCGCTGGCAGAGAAAGCAGAGAGAATCAACGGGATACGAAGGGCGGCCAATAGAAAGGCGACGCCAATGCGTGAAAGTGATGGAAGCACATAGATACAAGGGAGCTAGACAAGGACAAGGGAATAAATGGGCGCTCAGCCACAAAGAAAGTGGACATATGCGCAAAGGATTTACGGGACTTTCACCACGCATAGCAACAAGTGGATGCGTGGGTGAAAGCAGAGGGCCGATGGAAATGTACCAGCTGTATAGCGGTACTACACCAAGATATTCCTGAGGCCGTGGGAACTGCCTATATAAAGGCAACGCCCATCAAGCAGAGCATCAAGTCATCAAGTCGTGATCAAGCAACAAGTAATTAAGGCCTTACGAGTAACCTTAAGAAACTTATCAAGGAAACACAAGGAGCAACAGAAAAACTTAGAACTATACAGGCCTTACGAGTAACCTGTACAGTTCAGTTGATAGCCACAAGTCCTTAAATAAGGATAACAAACACCGTACCCAAGCTAGAGTAAATTTGAGAGAAGCCAAGCAATCTCCAGGAGTACCCAAGGTCAGTGGTAGGCACGAGGATCCTACTGCCGAAATTCCAGGATCTATATATCCTGACGAGTACCAATTTCTGAGGAACATCCTGCTTCGTGATAACAGCTACGGGATTCATCCCAAAGCCTTAAAGCAAAAGCATTCTCAACGAACTCAGCGAAAATGGTGCAGAGGTGTGTGGCGTAAATCGAGCACACTACCCAGATCGAGACAGTAACCAGCAACGGCTATAGGAGCAAGAGGAAGACAAGAAGGGTCGACGAGGGATTCGAAGTGACTCACCAACGCTGTCCAAGCCCAGAACTACCATCGAGAAACCGTCATATCCAACCGAGCCCACCAACGATTTGAATAAACATACAATTAAGCATTAACAACTGAAATCAAACGTGTTTTAATTTCACCGGGGCACAAAATAAATTTGTTGTGCCGAACCTAGCCCAAGAGATATTGAAAATGATCGTTACAACTGGCGCCCAACGTGCTATACTGGTGAAATTTTAACAAAACAAAAGTTTGAAAATTGTAAAGAAAACATCAAAATGGGGAAAGGATGGATTTACCACATGAAGAAGGAGGATCTGTTACAGACAGGCCAAAGGATTGGGATCGAGATGACCGGCACAGTGGAGGAAATGAGGAAACAGCTAGGCGAGTGGGTAGAAAGGAATGAAACGGACCCAGACTGGAAGGAGGAAATAAATAGATTGGAGACAAAATACTCGAAAAATTTGAAAATGAAAACAATAGCAAGCACATCAAAAACATGCGAAAATGGCGTAGACAAGGAGGCTGATGAATTCCAGAAAATAAACATCGCCACACTAGCAATACCACCAAGATGGGGAAGCGAAGGAGCCCTAGATATCGCAAAAACAAAGAGGGACACAAGCAGACAAACGATAGACCCCAAGAAAACGGCACCACATACAACAAACAGGACCACCGAATACGCCAAGGTGGCAAAACAAGTGAGAGAATTCCAGACCGCTAGAGTTCATAGAACAGATCGAGTGGTCAGCAGACATGTATGGCATCGAGCTGGACATGATCCCGAGAGCAATGCCAGAACTATTGAAAGACAGAGCACTCAAATGGTACGTCGCAAACAATAAGCAGTGGCGAACATGGAAGGAGTTCGTTGAGGGCTTCAAGAAATACTTCCTGCCAAGAGGATTCTTCAACAAATTGGCGGATCAAGTGAAAAATCGCAAACAAAACAGAAACGAGTATTTTAAGGTCTATATGATCGACATGCAAACAATGATGAGACCCCTCAAAATACCAGAGTACGAACAATTGGAGGTTATATTAGAAAATTGCACTCCAGATTTGAAGATATTCGTTTGGCCGCACAGAGTCAGAAACCTAGATGAGCTGATGCAATTGGCGGAAGAACATGAGATGCTTGAACAAGAACGATCAGATTTCCATCGCCCAAACAATACTCAAAGAACACACAACAACCAACCAAGCAACAGAGGAGAAAATAATTACGGGCCACCAGTCACACAGTGCCGAAGATGCCAAGACAACAGCATGGAGAACAATTCAAGACCAAGCCAAGAAAATAAAAACATCCAAGATGGAAAAGTCTTGAACCCAAACCAGGCATGCCGCAGATGCGGAGCAGCCGGACACTGGGCAAGGGAGTGCAACAATCAGAGACTCATTTTCTGTTGGCAGTGTGGAAGGATTGGGAAGAGAACAAAAGAATGTTGTTGGAGGTCGGGAAACGAAAGGCGGTTCCAGCCTATCAGGGGCGAGCAGGGACCCAGCCAACAAGCTCCTCACCACTAATAGGCCAACTAATAGAGGAAGAGGATCAATTGTCGGCAATCATCGAAGTAGCAGGAGTCCAGATGAAAGCGACAATTGACTCCGGAGCCACGAGTAGTTTCATCAGCAAGCAGATGTTGGAAACAGTGAGGAATAAGGGAAAATGGGAGAACACACACAAACAGGTATACATGGCAGACGGAAAGGTGCGAGACATTGAAGAGCAATGGACAGGATACGTGAGATTTGGGGACAAGGAAATCCACATGCCATTCCTGGTCATGCCAGAAGGAATAGATGCGCTGATACTAGGGTGGAATTTCCTCCGGATTATGAACACAGAGATATCGTGTGGAGGCCACAAAGTGCTAATACCGACAGTCAAGCGAATACAGGGCAGGCTGGTAGAAAGAATATCCATCATGGTCACTCAGAATAGTGATCAACAAGAAATACAAAATTTCCTAAATCAGGAGTTGAAGGAATTAGGGAAAGTCGAGGGACTGTCAAAGGTGGGGATACATCGCATAACAATGAAGGATGATATCCCAATAAAACAAAGGTACTACCCGAAAAATCCAAAAATACAGGGAGAAATCAACACAAAGGTCGATGAACTGTTGACAATGGGATGCATCGAACCATCACAAAGCCCGTAAAGCTCTCCCATAGTGATGGTGAGAAAGAAACAGACGGGCAAATGGAGATTATGCGTAGATTTTAGACAGATTAACGCAAAATCTATAAAAGATGCATATCCAATGCCACGCATCGACTACATTTTAAACCAACTACGTGAAGCGAAATTTATAAGCAGCCTAGACCTGAAGGACGGCTATTGGCAAATTCCACTGGAAGAAAACAGCAGGCCAATGACAGCATTCACAGTCCCAGGGAAAGGTTTATTCCAATGGAAAGTGATGCCATTCGGGTTACACTCTGCATCAGCAACGTTCCAACGGGCACTGGACCAAGTCATCGGCCCAGAAATGATACCAAACGCGTTCGCCTATCAAGACGACATAGTGATAGTAAGCAAAACAATCTCAGAACACATGGTCCACCTGCAAGAAGTGTTCAGTAGATTGAAAGAAGCAAACCCCAGAATAAATGCCGAAAAGTGCCAATTCTTTAGAAAAGAGCTAAAGTTTCTAGGACACTTGGTAACAGAAAACGGTATTGCAACGGACCCAGACAAGGTGGCAGCAATAGCTCAATTGAAGCCGCCCACGTGCACAAAAGAATTACGGCAATATCTAGGGGTGGCCTCGTGGTACAGACGATTCGTACCAAATTTTGCTATGATAACACATCCGTTAAACGCGCTTCTCAAATGGCATTGGAGCGAAGAGCATCAAGCAGCATTCGAATCAGTAAAAGGAAAACTCACGAGTGACCCAGTATTGGCATGCCCAGATTTCACAAAAACGTTCGTACTCCAGACAGATGCAAGCAACATAGGATTAGGGGCCATACTAGTACAAAACACCGAGGAGGGGGAAAGAGTGGTTTCATATCTGTCAAGAGAATTAAATCAAGCAGAGAAGAACTATTCGGCAACAGAAAAAGAATGCCTAGCAATAGTGTGGGCAGTACGCAAGCTGAGACCATATCTCGAGGGATACCGATTTAAGGTGGTGACAGACCACATGGCGTTGAAGTGGTTAAATAGCATAGAGAGTCCCACGGGCCGCATAGCTCGATGGGCGCTGGAATTACAACAATATGATTTCGAAATAGCATATCGAAAGGGCAAACTAAACATTGTCGCCGATGCACTATCAAGACAACCGATGGAAGGGTGCAAAAGAATAGTAGACAATGGCGCCCGATTACGACAAGCAAACAAAGAATGTGAGTGGATTCAAGAAGTAATAAATAAAGTACAACAACAACCACAGAAATATTCAGATTACATAGTAGAAAACAGCCAGGTGTACAGGAATATTCCACATAGAGCAGGTCAAGAAGAAGCAATATCATGGAAATTGTGTGTGCCCAAGACGCTACGAAACCAAGTGATGGAAGAAAACCACACTTTCATAACGGCAGGGCATACAGGAAGCAGGCGAACGATTTCCAGAACTGCGGCAAGATATTATTGGCCAGGAATGCAACGAGATATCAGGAAATTCGTGGGAAAATGCACAACGTGTCAGCAATACAAACCCAACCAACAGCAAGCAGCAGGGAAAATGCTGACGCAAATACCTGATGAACCATGGGCCACTGTTTGTGCTGATTTCGTCGGACCACTACCACGGTCGAAACATGGCAACTCAATGTTACTGGTAATCATTGACCGATTTTCAAAATGGACAGAACTAGTACCCATGCGAAAAGCAACCGCGGAGAATCTAATCAAGGCCTTTAGGGAAAGAATTCTGTCGAGATTTGGAGTTCCTAAAGTGGTAATAACTGACAATGGGGTCCAATTTACTAGCAGAACATTTAAGAAAATGCTAGAGGAATGGGGATGCCAACACCAATTTACAGCACCATACACACCACAAGAAAACCCAACCGAAAGGGCAAACAGAACAGTGAAAACAATGATTGCTCAGTTTACCGGTGAAAATCAACGGAATTGGGATGAGAGTTGGCCGGAAATAACACTGGCCGTAAATACCAGTCAATCAGAGTCAACTGGATTTACGCCAGCATATGTGATACAAGGACGCGAACCTAGAATGCCAGGCGCGATATACGATAGTGTCACGATAGGCACAGGAAAACAAAGCGTACCACCAGAGGCAAAGGCAAAACAAGTGCAAGAGCTTTTCGAGCTGATAAGACGTAATCTGGAGACGGCGGCACAGGATCAGGCACGTCACTATAACCTAAGGAGGAGAGAGTGGAGACCAACAATTGGAACCACAGTATGGGCAAAAGAACACCATCTTTCGAATGCGGCCGAAGGATTTGCAGCAAAATTGGCACCAAGATTTGGAGGCCCTTATGAAGTGACAGGGTTTTTGTCTCCAGTTATATGTAAATTACGGCACAAAGAAACAGGAAAAACCAGGCAAGCACATATCAGCCAGATGAAACAACAAATAAGTGAACAGACAGATGTCAATAAACTAGATGAACAATGAGTATGGACGAATCTGATGACATGGCAGCGAGAAATCTGCACAGACCGGCCGGCTGGGCAGAAATCTCAAAAACATGACACAGAGCCAAAAATCTCAAAGTGCATCGAAATCGTACAAAATCACATAACAAAAAAAAAAAACATAAAACAAAAGAATCACAAAGTGCGTAAATAAGAACAAGCAGAATAGCAAAGTCGCAAACCGTATACCGGAACAAGATAAATATATGCGGACATTATATACATACAGTCAGGCAAATATGCATGAGCAAATAGAAAATAGCCAAAAAAAAAAAAAAACAAGGATAAACAAAAAAAAAACGATCACACAATCAAAAAGAGCCAATACCTACACATGCGCACGATATTACACATGTAATAGTATGAGTGCACAAAGAGAAAACAAAAGGAAAGAGAGGGGAACACACATACACATGTGCATAAGAGTGAGCATGTAATCGTGCAGCATCGGGACATACACACACATGCGCGCGTTAATACATTAGTATTAGTGGAGCACTGCAGGGGCATTAAAATATTCGGCATCGATAGTTAGAATAGAGAATCCAAAGTTTTGAATAACGGTAAAAATTTAACAAATATCAAAGATGCGAGGTTTCCTGCATGCAGAAATCCTAAGCAAGAGTCACTCAAAGTTTAACACTCAGCGAGTAAAGCCAACGAAAAAAAAAACCAAGTATAATGAATGCGTTTTACGTAGATTTTGGCCAGGATGAAGGCGTAGTTCGACGAGGTGCGGCACCGCGGGCCAATATGGAACGCGGTGACTGGCACTGGTCCGATGAGGAGTCCGACGACGATGAGCCGGATATGATAGATCCGGCAATCGCTGCCTCATCGGACGAGGAGAACGATGAGGACGTAGATGATAGTGGCTACGGAACAGAGGAGAGCGAAGCCGAGTCGGCGGTAAACCAGGGCCACCAGGAGGAGGAGGATGATGAGGAAATATGGAGAGAGCTGGACGAGGCGATACGCATGATGGACGACGAAGAGGCGGGAGATGCGAGCAGCGGCGGAAGTAGCCCAGAGGAGTATGCGCCGTGGGAGCAAAATGAGATCCATGAGCCTCCGGCAAGATTGTGGGAGCCAGCGCGGCCACCAACGCCGTTTCGTATGGTGGACTCAATGTCAGAGGCCAGCGAAACGGCGGAGATGGCCGTGGCTGATGAAGGTGCGGCTGATGGAGTAGCCAGCCCACCTCCACTCGAGCCGGAGGGGACGGATTGGGAGGCAGAAGGAGCGACGTTGGAGAACCAGCAATGGATGAGTTGGTGGCGTCAGCAGATCCTGCAGCAGCAGGAGGCTGAGAGGGATCTGCTGGCATGGGAAATACACCAGCAGGAAGAGGAACAGCTGGCAAGGGCCAGGGAAAGGCTGGCGGAGGTGACAAGACAGCAGCAACAATACCAACAGCAACAGCAACAATATCAACAGCAACAGCAACAATATCAACAGCAACAGCAACAATATCAGCAGCAACAGCAACAATATCAACAGCAGCAGCAACAATATCAACATCAACAGCAACAGCAACAACAGCAGCAGCAGCAGCAACAACAGCAGCAGCAACAGCAACAACAATAACTGCTCGAATGCCGAGAGTGCCCATGGGTGTGGCCAAGACCGGCCTTAAATAGACAAATGTCTGCACCCATAGGGCACAACGACAGCGCTCGGCCTATATTAGCCAGGCAAATATCATGCCCAGTGCCATACGGGCATGAAAGGTATGAGGCGGTGGAGGAAACCGAATGGCCAGAGGTGGTGGCGGATGTCGCGGGGCAAATGGCTCAACATGAAGGGCCAAGAATAGTAAGGATAGTGTGGGCGGGACAAAATAGATATAGAATTAGGGTAGCTCAGGGGGTAATTCGGGTATATCGGGAAAGGAGGGTATAATAAGTAGGATAATTAGATGTAAGTTAAAAGATGCGGAACGGGCCAAAAAAAATAAAAAATAAAAAAAAACAACAATGAAAAGATGCCCTAATCCGCCAACATTTAACGAAAAGATACTCAGTAATCGCCAACATTAGAAGATGCCAAATGGCCCTTTTATTATATTATTATATGCGAGCTGAGTCCAAAAGAAAAAAAACCCCAAAAACAAGCAAAACACATGCAAAAAAAAAAAAAAGAACTACAAAGGCAAAACATAAAAATGCACAAGTACGAAATGAAAAATACACATGCAGAAAACAAACACAAGGTACAAGGGACAGGGGAGGGCAAATCCCTCCCGAAGAAGGGGGGGAGTGTGAGGAACATTATATAGACAAGAATAATGTCCCACACAACAAACAAGCTACAACAAACAAGATACAAAGCCACAACACACAAGATACAACAAACAGCCAGATACAAACGCAGCCAAGACACAAACTAAAATATAAGAATAGAATGGGCGGTATAAGAGTGAAATCGGCTGTAAATGATCAAATGAAACAAGGCCAGCCGAATATGGCCGATCGAACCCCACGCAACCGCTGGCGATTTCGTACAAGCGGGAAGATGCGTGGGAGACATAATACGTTAAGTTCGGTCGTATAAGAGCCAATGAAAGAGGCCGGTCGAACATGGCCGATCGAACCCCACGCAACCGCTGGCGATTTCGTACAAGCGGGAAGATGCGTGGGAGGCATAATGAGTATTAGTGGCTGTATAAGAGTAAATGAAACCGGGCTTGAGGGCATAATTGCATGCAAAAAGAGGGCATTGGCCTCATTAGATAAATTAAGAGCATGGAGAGGCAAATGTAAATGCATGCATTAGCGTACATACACGCACGTCACACGTACACTATGCGTGAGTGACGGCAAGGGAGAATACCGGTGGCCAATGGGTCGCGCGATGCCTACGTCACGCTCAGGAGAGCGAAAGCAGTTAGAATGCGAGCACCAAAAGAATTTCGGGAGCGAGAGAAAACAAAGTGAGGGCCAAGCAAGCCCGAAAGACGGGTGCGGGGGACGCTTGGTACCGAACGAAACCAAGTGAGAGCTATGCTTGTGAATCGGGGAGTAGGGGGGAAAGCATAGATGCGGGAAGCAATAATGGTTTATGGATGTGTGAGGGGAATATGCAAGCCGAAGGGGGAGGGATGAGGCCATGGGGGAAGCCCTCTATCTGATGGATGCGAGATGCGTATGAAAGTGTATTTGCATGGGGAATTAAATAATGCAATATATTAAATTAATCAGGCTAATTATGTTTAAACGATAATTTAGTTAATACAATTAGTATATATGTATGTAAATAATAATATTGAGCAAATATGGGTGAAATTGGGTATGACGAGTGGATCAAAGGGAGCGACGGGCGACGGCAGCGCTGGCAGAGAAAGCAGAGAGAGTCAACGGGATACGAAGGGCGGCCAATAGAAAGGCGACGCCAATGCGTGAAAGTGATGGAAGCACATAGATACAAGGGAGCTAGTCAAGGACAAGGGAATAAATGGGCGCTCAGCCACAAAGAAAGTGGACATATGCGCAAAGGATTTACGGGACTTTCACCACAGAGGGCCGATGGAAATGTACCAGCTGTATAGCGGTACTACACCAAGATATTCCTGAGGCCGTGGGAACTGCCTATATAAAGGCAACGCCCATCAAGCAGAGCATCAAGTCATCAAGTCGTGATCAAGCAACAAGTAATTAAGGCCTTACGAGTAACCTTAAGAAACTTATCAAGGAAACACAAGGAGCAACAGAAAAACTAAGAACTATACAGGCCTTACGAGTAACCTGTACAGTTCAGTTGATAGCCACAAGTCCTTAAATAAGGATAACAAACACCGTACCCAAGCTAGAGTAAATTTGAGAGAAGCCAAGCAATCTCCAGGAGTACCCAAGGTCAGTGGTAGGCACGAGGATATATCCTACTGCCGAAATTCCAGGATCTATATATCCTGACGAGTACCAATTTCTGAGGAACATCCTGCTTCGTGATAACAGCTACGGGATTCATCCCAAAGCCTTAAAGCAAAAGCATTCTCAACGAACTCAGCGAAAAGGGTGCAGAGGTGTGTGGCGTAAATCGAGCACACTACCCAGATCGAGACAGTAACCAGCAACGGCTATAGGAGCAAGAGGAAGACAAGAAGGGTCGACGAGGGATTCGAAGTGACTCACCAACGCTGTCCAAGCCCAGAACTACCATCGAGAAACCGTCATATCCAACCGAGCCCACCAACGATTTGAATAAACATACAATTAAGCATTAACAACTGAAATCAAACGTGTTTTAATTTCACCGGGGCACAAAATATATTTGTTGTGCCGAACCTAGCCCAAGAGATATTGTAAATATCCCGAAGGACAAAAAAGGATCGTTACACCATTTTTATGCTGTATTTAGGCCATCTGCTCTACACTGATATTTTTTCTTAATTACTTTTTTTATTTTTAATTTATTTATTTATTTATTTTATTTACGTCAACTAACACAACAGTCGACGAAAAAGCTTAAGCCAAAGACAGATAGAAATTAATTGAAAAAGATAGCTTATCTATATACACAACTGAACATCCCCGACCCGGTGGAGGTGTTTTATTTGCATAAGGTGCCAGCTATGCCCCGAGTCACAGCCAATGTGGTCAGGGATGAGTTGCAGCCAATCCAAGTCCAGAATATTATCATTGGTTTCGCTGTAGATGATTAAAAAAATTGGCAAAGAACACGAAAAGGTTCGTGAAGAGAGTAGTTAGTCAGACATCTACTAAGGTGAGTAGGAAAAAAGTTTCTGGTCCGACGTGAGGGAACACAAAAATATAGCGTTTCTGGTCCGACGTGAGGGAACACAAAAATATAGCGTATCTAGTAGATTAGTAGAAATGACTTCGCCGTTGACTAGTTTCTGGAGAAAGAGAATGCCAAAAACGAGCCTACGGTAGTAAAGTGAAGGAAGATTAATAAGAAGAAGTCTGCTAGAATAAGAAGGTAGGCGATGACTCGGGTCCCAATTAAGACCGCGGGTCCCAATCACAGAACGCATCGAGATCTGATTGCAAGTACTGTTGGAAAGAAGGATCATTATAGGAATAACAAATCTTGACGTCGGATGCAAACATGAGCACGCGTGAATGAGCCAAGGCCAAAGGCAAATCATTTATAAACAGTGTAAATAACAGGGGGCCCAGATGACTACCTTGGGGTACACCTGACGTAACTCGAACAGTTTTAGATATCGAGGAACGAAAAGACACCTTTTGGGTTCTGCCAATAAAATACGACTTTAACCAAACCAATAGTTTTGGGGAAAAACCCATTATGTTAAGTTTCGCGAGAAGCATAGAATGATCAACCGTATCGAAAGCCTTACTAAAGTCAGTATAAATAACATCAGTTTGACACTTTTTACGGAAGCCATGGTGTACAAGGGTAGTCAATTCTAAAAGGTTAGTAACGAAGGACCTTTCATGAATCCAAGGAGAAATAGTGGATCTGGATAGGTGTTGAAGGGAAGACGTAATAATTTTCTCAAACAGCTTTGGTATTGCCGAAAGTTTGGTAATGCCACGGTAGTTAGAAACATCTGATTTGCTCCTTCCAAATATCGGGAAAGCTACAAGTCTCACTCGATATAAAGAATAACCGAGATAAAGGCTTAGATAGGGAAATCGAACACAGCGAACGATATAATTATTGTACCATTGAGTGTTTAAAAAACAAAATTGAGATTTGGCTATACAGTAATTTGCATAGTCAAGTCGCAAACCAGTTTTTTTAAATCTTTTAAAATATCTCGATTTAATGTTACGGAGATTAGAGAGCCTACGTGTGAACCAGACTGGCGCGCTGGAGATGGTAGAGACATTCACATAAGGAACACATTTATCAATTAGAGAATTAAGAGCAGAGTAGAAAAACTTCACTGCACAATCTATATCGCAGCACTCAAATAGCAATGACCAATCATAAGAGAAAATAAGGCTATTAAGAAGATTGAAATTTGTTTTACGAAAACATCTACGACGAGAATTTGCGATGTTATTAAATGAATTAGTAACGGAATTGTAAGAAATAGTAACATCAATGGTAGGATGATAAGGATCTTCAGGTTTCACTAGGGGCTGTGTTCGGGATACAGCACTAACAGTGGGATCAGAGACAAAAACAAGATCAAGGATTCTTTTAGAAGAGTTAAGGAAAGAATTCAACTGATATAGCGGACATTTAAGTAGGCTATCAAGAAAAACATGTTGAGATGAAGGAATTAAGAAAGATAGATTATCATCAACAAGCCAAGAAATATTAGGCAAGTTGAAATCACCTAAAACTATAAGGAAATCGTGATCTTTAAGACGATTAAAAATAGTTTGCAAATCATCAGCATGATGCATATAGGTCGTTATATCAGAAGCTGGAGGAATATATGAACAAGAAATATATAAGACAAAGTTGGAACATGTAATTTCGACGCAAATAAACTCAACACCTAAGGGCAGATCAATCGGCACAATTCTTGAACACAGATTCGAGTTGACAGCAATAAGTACTCCACCGCCACGACGACCAACACGATCAAGCCAATAAGAAATAAAGTTATTAGAAAGAATTTCATTATCCAAAACAGAGGAGTTAAGCCAAGTTTCAGAGAAAGCTAATATGTCAGCCGAAAAGGTTTGGCTATCACATAACAGGTTCGAGAGCTTGGTAAGAACTCCTCTTACATTTAATGACTGCAAACTAGACTGCAAACATGACTAAACATGACTAGACGTTATTAGTTTTTTGAAGCAGAAGATAAATTAGAAAGGTGGACAGGCAACGGACGGGAGCGCCTATTGGGCGCAAACTCGTGTACAACTAGGCCCTCTGGCCAGAAATTAGTGTCAACCATAGCTGAGAAGTACTCATTGGGTACTGTAATTTTAAAAGAGGAGATTTCGCGAGGCCTAGAAAACTTAAACTTTTGAATTAAAACTTTAGCAGGGCATATATTACTAATGTAAGCTGCCACAGACGACTCAGAAGTATCAGGAGCAAGCCTAGAGATAAATAATTGTTTGCGATGAGGCACTACAATTAGTGGAGGCGGAGGAGCATTGGGATCCGCAAGTGATTGAGAGCTAGCATGATCCTGTGATTGATCAGAGTTCCCGTGAGGGATAGAACGAGGTACACCAGGGCTTGTAATGGGTACTTCAATCTGAAAAGAAGAGCATAAAGAGGGGCAAAAAGATGGTGTAGGCGAAAGTAAAATGGGAGACGATGTAATAGAGAGTGCTGGCGACTGCTTACGAGGCAACTCAAGGGTTCATTTCTTGGGAGACTTCTCAGAAGGTGGAACAAACTTTAATTGCGACAATAAATGTACGTTAGAGTCACACTCGTTAGACATCTGTTTGGCCAGTTTGTTTAAAGAAAGAAACTTTAAACGAAGATCCCTATACATACGGCTAAAATCAAGCTGCTGGCTGGCACATGATGTGCAAGTCCAACGCATTCAGCCAAGCTCAGACTTAGACACAGACAAACCAGAAAATTTGTCGTAGTCGCGGCCATTGAGGCCAGCACATTTTAAGTGAATAAGATTATCGCAAAGCCAACAAGATATTGCTCTATACTGATAGGTACTGGTAGGTAGACAACAAGCCATTATAAAACCCAAAAGAAACACAAGGCAAAAAAAAAAAATTAATTTATATATATAAGAATATATAGAAAAATTTAAGTACACAGCACAAAGATAATTATCGATAAGAGTGCACAGCCCAAGATAGAGTGCAAGAACAGTTATAAGCCGTGCTTTGAGAGGTGGCCTTACAAAAGTGATTACGCGGGAGAGAAGCTGAGCACAAGCACAAAGCAGAGAGAACAACAAAGCCACTAGCACTGATGGTATGATGGGGGCGATGAGGGGAGCAACTGCAGAAGCAATGACGAGAGAGAAAAAAATAAAAGAAAAAAAATTAAATGCACCAAACACTAATCACGAAACAGAAAAAACTGTTTAAACTATTTAATTTGGCGAATTATGGAAATAAAACACAAGGGTGTCAAGCAAACAACACCAGTGAAAGCGTAAACAAACTAAGCACAATTAAAAATTGAGAGAAAACAATCAATATTAATAAAAACTCAGGAGCAAGTGCAAACTCGTACATGTTTATACTATCTTAATATTTGAATGAAATTTCAGTTATAAATAGAGGCAAGAGAATTATTTACTCATTGCGTGTCTTCGCTCTTTGGCGAAGTTGGGCCGTGTTGTTCATTAGGCACTCCTTGTAGTGCTGTCGGTCCTTGTCCTCAAGTCCTATGTGAAGGAGGTCCTGGAGGAGCTTCCTCTCACGCCTTAGCCTGGCGTATTTTCCTCCTCTCGACTTCCTTTTGGGGTCTTGGAAATCCAAGTCCTCTGGATGTGACGGTTCGGTGCTAGTCATCAGCACTGTCCTTTTTGTTTTGATTGTTAATTTATATTTTTGTGTGTATGTGTGTGTGGGTTCTTCTCTCTTTTTTTTGTTATTTTGTTTTTATTAAAAAAATTTTTTTTTTGTTTTATTCTATAAAGTAGAAATGGAAAGTACCTACTGCATTTGTGTAGCAGCATATATTGGGTACACTCAACAAAAAGCACATTTGCATTCTTGTGCCCCCTTTTACTAGAAATTTATCTTCGGTTTGTTCCGAGTATATGGTTCTTATTTGCACTAGAGTTAATGAGCTTTGAGGGGAGTGGCTGTATTGGCTTCTAAATACCTCAATTATATTTTCCCTTAAGCCCGGGTTTCGTCTGGTAACTCTTTGAAAGTAGTTATCCATCATTACCGTTTGTCATTTTCGTGCTTAAAAAATTTTTATTTTTTTTGTGACACGTACACATACATACACAAAATTTTGTTGGTATTCGATGTCCTGGGTCCCTCGATGTCCTTAGGCCTTGTCTTGGCCTATTGTCTTATTCAGATTGATTTTTATTTCAAAAATATTCCTTGGCTTAACCTATTGTTGCATAGATATTCTTATGCTGCGACTTAGGCGACAGCTACAAAAGAGAGGGAGAGTGTCAGTACATACATACATACATATTATTTAGGGCGCTTGCGTCAAAGTGCTTGGTCATCGTTCACACGCTGGCTTGGCCCTAGCTCATGTTACACTTGTGCATTGCTGCTCATATGAATATATGTATGTGCATATATAAATGTACATACATATGTGAACATGTTTAGCTGTATATTTATGTGAGTATGTTTATGTGAATATATTAATGTATACACATAAACATATTCAAATGCACACTTATGTTTTATTGCGTACATATTTGATTGTTTATACTTGCAACAAAGTGTTACAAGTTGAGCTCTTTGTGTTGAATGATTTTTGGTATGGATATACTACATGGGAAGTAGCCAATTTTTATTATAGCGTTGAACAGTTTGCAGGTATATTGTATGGCGATGATAGGGAGTTCTAGGATCATTTTCGGTGTGATTTGGTCATGGCCAGGGCCTTTTTTCGGCTTATGTGGTTTTTAATAACTGCAGTGATCTCGTCCGATTGGAGTTCCGAGTACTCACTATCCGTTAATGTGCTCGAAGGGGGAAGTACAGATGAGTTTGATGTTGGATTTGGCTGGAAAACCATTTTAAGATGTGTGCAAAGTCACTGCGGGCCCATCTACCGGTTGGAATCCTTAACGGTGAAATTGTCTTTGTAGGAGCGCTTAAAGTTGGGTGGGCTTTCCACAGAGGATGTTTAGTGCTGGTTAGGCTGAGTATTTCTATGTATTTCCTTTGAGCCCAGCTTTCCTATTGTCTTAACGCCTTGGAGAGGTTGCGATTAGCATGCCTTAGGCAAAGTTTTGCTGCTGGTGAACGAGTAATCTGCCATTCTCTTCTTAGACGTCGTTTTTCCGTTACTAATTGTTCTATCCGCCGGTTCGTAGGCCTGTCAACAGGTTTGGTGTAAGAAGAGGCATGTGGAGTATATACTCTTGCTGCAGCTCCCATCATCGACTCAAGTGCAGAGACGCACATATCAATGTCCTCTGCAGCATCCAGTTTCGGCGAACAGCCAATGTGGTCACTCATGTACATTTTAAATTTAAGCCAATTTGTTTTGTTGTTTGTAAGCCTATATGGGCGATCAAGTACTTAAGGTCTTGTTAATAGTGTGAATAGCACTGGAGAGTGATCGGAAGTTAAATCTAGCAGTGTATCCGCAGTGATCCGATTACGTTGAATCCATTTCTTTTTCTTCCACATCCCCTTGTACATCCGTGTGCTATAAACCTATAAAAATTTAAATACACAGCAATAAGATAATTATTGATAAAAAATCAATAAATACAAATAAAACAAGAGTGCACAAGAAACAGTGCAAGAACAGTTTTAAGCCAAGCTTTGAGGCGGCGTAACAAAAGTGATAACGCGGGAGTGAAGCTGAGCACAAGCACAAAGACGAGAGAAACACAAAATCAAAAAAAAAAACACTTGCACTGATGGTATGATCGGGGCGATGAGGTTAGCAACTGCAGAAGCAATTACGAGAGAGACTAAGAGAAAAAAAAACAGAAAATAAAAAAAATAAAAAAAAAATATATATATAAAGTGCATAAAACACTATTCACGAAAAAAAAACTAATTAATTTGGCAAATTATGCAAATAAAACACAAGGGTGTCAAGCAAAGTACACCAGCGAAAGCGTAAACAAACTAAGCACAATTAAAAAATTGAGAGAAACAATAAATATTGATAAAAACTCAGGAGCTATGAAAAAACTCGACCGTCACGTCTGAGAGCAGAAAAGCTTCTTGAGAGAATAAATATGTAGTGGTCAATGGTCTGTTTTGACTCTAAAGCTGTTGTTATATATATATGGGCGGAAGTGTGTAATAGCCCAGTGTATCGAAGGTAGTTCTTGTTCAGCAGTGCTTTTATTACTTTCGCCTTTAGTGAATGAACGAGAAGCTATTGTATGCTACTGGTAATTGCTTATCACCATAAGTTTGAGTCAAAGCTGCTCCATATGCATTTTCGCTAGAATCTGTTATTATAGAAAATTCTTTGCTAAAATCTGGATACTGTAGCAATTTGGCTTTTATTAAAGCTTCTTTCAAATACTCAAATCCTTTTTCGCATTCTTGAAACTAAAATCTACGTTCTTCTTACGTAGTCGTGTTAACGGACGTGAATGTTCTGCGAAGTTTTTAATAAAACGACTGTAGTAATTGCAGAAAGCTACGAATCTTTTAGCACTATCAGCATTTTGCGGTACTGGATATTTTTTAATGACATCGTATGTGTCATCTGGCAATATCATATTCCATATATCCAATATCATATTCATTTGATAGTCTAGTAAACTGATAAGATCCATTGCTAGTAATGTTTTGCGATTTTTCTTCCAATTCTATTTGGTAGAAACAGGACATTAAATCTAGACATGAAAAATATTTGGCTCTGGCTAGTTGATCGAGAATATCGTCTATTCTTGGTAATGGGAACTTATCGGACAATAGTTTTTTGTTTATTTGACAATAGTCTATTACTTATTGCCATCGTTTCTTTTCCGATCCTGGTAATCCTTTTTTCGGCACCAGTAGTAACACTAAGGGTTAAACTATTTGGTCTATAATGAGTTAAGCGACTTGTCTTGTTATTTCTTCCTTATGGGTGTGTGGTATTCAGGAATTTTTATGTATATTTTACGGTTCATATCTGATTTTTTTCAAATCTAAAATTTTAACACTTTTGGTTGTATTTAAAATTTACACAAATGTTTCAAGAAATCTGTGACTGTTTGAATCATAGTGGTATTTTGGGTACATGGTCCCATTTTGGAAAAAAATTAAAATAACTTTTTCGCACGATTTTCAACACGATGTTTGGTACGCGTATATACAATGCCATTATTAACGTTGGTGTCTGTCCAAAAACTGAAGAACGTCTAACGAACATGATGGGACACCTCCGTAGTAGTAGAATAAGTAAACTGAAAGAATTTAGCAAACAAATCTGAAATTTTTGATCATTATTGGTTCATTAGCTGAGATGTTAGTCAGTGAATTAGTAACGAAATTGTAAGAAATAATAACTTCAATGGTAGGGTGAAAAGGATCTTCAGGCTTCACAAGGGGTGTTTTGAGATACTTAAATAACAGTGGGATCCGGAACCAAAACAAGATCAAAGATTCTTTTAGAAGAGTTTTAAGCCAAGCTTTGAGGCGGCGTTACAAAAGTGATAACGCGGGAGTGAAGCTGAGCACAAGCACAAAGACGAGAGAAAGACAAAAACAACAAAAAAACACTTGCACTGATGGTATGATCGGGGCGATGAGGTTAGCAACTGCAGAAGCAATGACGAGAGAGACATAGAGAACAAAAACAGAAACAACAGTACTTGCAAACAAAGTACACCAGCGAAAGCGTAAACAAACTAAGCACAATTAAAAATTGAGAGAAACAATAAATATTGATAAAAACTCAGGAGCTATGAAAAAACACGACCGTCACGTCTGAGAGCAGAAAAGCTTCTTGAGAGAATAAATATGTAGTGGTCTATGGTCTGTTTTGACTCTGAAGCGTTTGTTATATATATATGGGCGGCAGAGTGTAATAGCCCAGTGTATCGAAGCTAGTTCTTGTTCAGTAGTGTTTTTATTACTTTCACCTTTAGTAAATGAACGAGAAGCGTATGCTACTGGTAATTGCTTATCACCATAAGTTTGAGTCAAAGCTGTTCCATATGCATTTTCGCTAGAATCTGTTATTATAGAAAATTCTTTGCTAAAATCTGGATACTGTAGCAATTTGGCTTTTATTAAAGCTTCTTTCAAATACTCAAATCCTTTTTCGCATTCTTGAAACCAAAATCTACGTTCTTCTTACGTAGTCATGTTATCGGACGTGAATGTTCTGCGAAGTTTTTAATAAAACGTCTGTAGTAATTGCAGAAAACTACGATTTTTTTAGCACTATGTGTCATCTGGCAATATCATATTCCATATGATAGTCTAGTAAACTGATAATCTTATCCATTATCATTATCCATTGCTAGTAATGCTTTGCGATTTTTCTTCCAATTCTATTTGGTAGAAACAGGACATTAAATCTAGACATGAAAAATGTTTGGCTCTGACTAGTTGATTGAGAATATCGTCTATTCTTTGTAATGGGAACTTATCGGACAATAGTTATTTGTTTATTTGACGATAGTCTATTACTAATTGCCATCGTTTCTTTTCCGATCCTGGTAATCCTTTTTTCGGCACCAGTAGTAACGGACTATTATACTCGGACACTAAGGGTTCAACTATTTGGTCTATAATGAGTTAAGCGACTCGTCTTGTTATTTATTCCTTATGGGTGTGTGGTATTCAGGAATTTTTATGTATACTGGCTGTTTGTCGTTCAATCTTAGTTCTTAGTCCTCTTCTAGTTTTTGAATTACTAATTGACTTCTTTGGTTATAAGTTTTCTTCACTATTTCATAATTCTTTTACGGTTCATATTTGATTTTTTTCAAATCTTAAATTTTTACCATTTTTGTTGTATTTAAAATTTAGACAAATGTTTCAAGAAATCTGTGACTGTTTGAATCATAGTGGTAGTTTGGGAACATGTCATAACGCCCAGTGTAATAAGACCCATGATGCGTAAAGGCACACATTTTTGTGTCACAAAGCCCATGGGCGTAATGACACTTTTAAGTGTGTCCTAACGCCCGCCCACTCCAAAAAAAAATAGAGCGCCCGAGGGCGCTGTAACACAATTGAAGAGTGTCATAACTCCCGAAACTTGAAAAGCGCATTGTGAATCGATGAAAGAACCGTTCCAAAAGTATCGTTTAATATGTTATCTCTTTTGTTTTCGTGTTTTTTTGGCGCATTTGCCAGGAGTAATTGTAGCCAGTTGTTCATTAATCTTGAAGCAAAGCACATTTAAAAAGCAATGAATATAATTTTGTTGCTGGCTTTCGAAAAAATTCTAAGCTATTGGTTCTCACAAGCCAGCAACAAATATTTAAAATTAAAAGTACTTCGAAGACTAGTTCGCGTTACATTTGTTAGACTGTAATATGACCGTGAGCTTGTCCAATGCTGGCGTTTGCACTCAACTGAGTCTCGAGTACAACCACAATCATTTGACTCGTCAAGAATTAATAAAAAAGCTCGAACTAATCAATAATGTAAAAGTCATTGTGAGCAAAGAAACTTAAAACGAAAAAGAGTGCGTGAAATCTTTTATGAAGAGTGTCAAAAGAGTGGAGAAACTGCACATTCAGTTGCCGATCCATTTTGAAAGACCAATTGCTTGAACTGGCAAAAACTAAACATGATATTCTTAAACGGTTTTTGAAATATTATTAAAGGGAATACATGGTCAAAGTAAGAAAAATAATATCGTTTCATTATACTCCGTACATTTTTCATCATTCAACAAAATATATTTTTTCAGATCACACCTGATGTTTTCTCTGTGCGTTCACAGATTATGCGAACAACTAACTCTTTAGAATCCTTCAACGCGGTATTATCGAGACAATTACAGAAGCATGGCCGATTTCATAAATTTATTGAAGTTATTCGAGATGAGTACTATGCTAGTACTCATGCAAAAGAAAATAAAATTGAAGGCCTTCTTAAGGATATGGAGAGTAAAAACACATTCGTAACAGAGTTTTTAATTGTCTCTTGAACGAAAACAATGACCTAATTTAGTGGGACACCAGCTTCGAAAATTAAGAGTTATCTTCAGATTCTAAAGAGGAGGAAACTGACATTAATTTGCACTTAAGTCAAATGACAGATGTTTTAAAATTTGTATTGACAAACCTAGAGATGTGGTACTTCTGTCTTGCAAATATTTAATTGTTTTGTTTTCTTATTTTTAAAGCCCTTTTATAATGGTCGTAACGCGCACTCCAAGGGTGAAATAGCGTCCGAGGGCGCTTGGACACAATTAAAAAGTGTCATTACGCCCATAAGCTTTATGACACAAAAATGTGTATCTTAACGCCCATGGGCTTTGTGACAATGGACGTTATGACATGCACTTGGTATTTTCTTTGGTTTCTTCAAATATTTTAATTCTACTTGACCCATTTTTACACTATGTTTATGCCGTCTGCACTACTTTGATATTTCATTTTAATTATTTGGTTATGTATTGCATACAATTTCTAAGCCAGATTTATGGCTACTAGAATTAAAATGGCTAACAATAGTATTCCTATGTCTTCTAAGTTTTCCCTATGATCTATAATTTTTACACTATTTACGACATTAGCCGTTGGGTAATTTATTTTGAATTCTTGAGAACCCATCTTACTAAAAATTGTATCTTTGGTCGTTTAGATCTGTTTTGAATAAAAAAAACTTTTGGTTTTATGGATTCAATTCATTATTACAAAAAATGTTTATTTAACTTGATATTAAAGGTTCAAAGTTTTTCTTATTATATTATATTTCTATTTTTTAAATAAAGGCAAGTTAAGGCTTGCGCATTTCTGCAGTCCCCCCGTTTGTTTGCATTTTTGTTTCATCCACAGATTCATTTGTATTGTGCTCAATTTTAGTAGACGAGTGGCTTTCGTCATGTCGATTTGACCCATTTGTGGTTGTAGCACATTTTCATCAAGTTTAAGAGAGCTCCAGGCATTTAATTGGTACTCATCACGTTTGGCGTTGGATTTCCATTTTTTTATATAAATTTTTTTTCTTTAGTAGCTTGATGCGTCTTTTTTTCTTTTTGCTGCAGTTCCTGTAGGATCCTGTCACGGTTACCATGTAAAGACCGGGTTCCAATTTAATTTAATTAATTTTTTTGAGTAAAAATAATATTTTGCTTAACCGCTTCTGCGAAAGCTACAAACGCGAGGGAGAGTGTTAGTACATACATACATACATATAATTTGGGGCGCTTGCATCAAAGTGCTTGGTCATCGTTCACTCTGGCTTAACCCTAGCTTATGTTACGTTTGTGCTATATTGCTTATGTGAATATATGTATGTGCATATATAAATGTACATACATACATAAATGAACATGCTTAGATATATTTATGTGAATATGTTGATGTGTATACATAAATGCATGCATACATTAATGTACATATGTATATTCATAAACATATTCAAGTGCACACTTATATTTCATTGCGTACATTTTAAATTATTTTTACTTGCAACAAAGTGTTACAAGTTGAGCTCTTTGTATATATTGATTTTTGGTATGAATATACTACAGTGTATAAAATCTTCAAAACGGCTTAAAGTCTTATAAAGCCAGGAAGACTGCATGCTCTATTAACAATTGAAGATATATGAAAATTAAATTACGGTTTTGGGTCAAAAATAACGCCTAAGTCTTTGAATGATGGTATACAATCTAAGAGATCAGACTTCATAAAGTAATGAATGTCATAAAAGAGCAGTTTGATTCATTAAGGTGTAGTTTATTAAAGTGGCACCATTCACAGAATGCACCGATAAAATTGCAAGTAAGGTTGGAAAGAAGAATCATTATAGGAATAACAAATCTTGACGTCATCCGGAAACATGAGCACGCGGAATGAACCAAAATAAAAATAAATAACAGTGAGCCCAGATGACTGCCTTGGGGGACACCTGAGGTAACTCGACGCCTTTGGGTTTTGCCAATACGATACGATTTTAACCCAGTGGATCTAGATAGGTGTTGAAGAGAAGACGTAATAATTTTCTCAAATAGCTTAAGTATTGCAGAAGGTTGGCGATGCCACGGTAGTTAGAAATATCCGATTTATTGCCATTTTTATAAAGCGAATTAATAAAAGCCTCCTTCCAAACATCAGGAAAACTACAAGTATCACTTGATATAAAGAATAACCGAGATAAAGGCTTAGATAGGGAAATCAAACACATTTTAAGCATGCAGCTAGGATGCCCTGGTACAAAGGAAGACGTCATAGATGATAAGTTAGAGATAATACAGTCTTCAGTAATAATAGGTAAAAGTAATTTAAATGTGGAATTGAAAGGGTTAGGATTTGGGACACCACCGTAATAATAGAAAAAGTAAACTGAAAGAATTTAGCAAACAAATCTGAAATTTTTAATCACTATTGATTCATTAGCTGAGATGTAAGTCAGTGAATTAGTAACGAAATTGTAAGAAATAATAACTTCAATGGTAGGGTGATAAGGATCTTCAGGCTTCACAAGGGGTGTTTTGAGGTATTTGAGTGGGATCCGGAACAAAAACAAGATCAACGATTCTTTTAGAAGAGTTAAGTAAAGAATTCAACCGGTATAGCGGACATTTAAATAGTCTATCAAGAAAAACATGTTAAAAACACTGAATTAAGTAACAGAAATTGTCATCAACGTGCCAAGAAATATTAGGCACGCTAAAATCACCTAAGACTATAAGAAAATATCGATATTAAAGACGACTAAAAATGGTTTGCAGAGCATCAGCATGGTGCATGAAGATCATAATATCAGAAGCCGGAGCAATATAAGAACACGAAATATATAAGCTAAAGTTGGAAGCCTATAAGAAAGAAAGTTATTAGAAAGAATTTCGTTATCCAACATAGCAGAGTTGTCAGCTGAAAAGGTTTGGCTATCACAGAACAGTTTCGAGCGTTTGGTAAGAAGTTCCCTTACATTTTGATAATGAATTCAAAGACTAAATTAGTTTAGTTAGTTTTTTAGAACAGACAACGAAGAAGATAAATTAGGAAGAGATAAATAATTGTTTGCGACGAGGCTCTACAGTTAGTGGACCATTGGAAACCTCGAGTGATTGGGAACCAGCATGATCCAGTAATTGATCAGACTTCCCGTGTGGGATAGATTGGGGTACTCCAGGGCTTGTTCAGGGTACTTCCATCTGAAAAGAAGAGCATAAGGAGGGACAAGATGATGCTGTACTCGAAAGTGAAATGGGAGAGGACGTAATACAGAGGGCTGGGGATTCCTTATGAGGCAACTCAAGAGTATCATATCCATTTCTTTTTCTTCCCCATTCCCTTGTGCATGCATGCCGCGATACACAGACAGTTTATGTAGCGTTGCGTCAGCTTGTGTATCCGTGTACTATAAACCTATAACAATTTAAATACACAGCAATAAGATAATTATCGATACAAAACCAATAATTACAACCAGAGGGCCGGGGCTAACTTCGACCGCGTCAAAGTTTGTATACCCTTGCAACTTTTTTGGTAACTTTTTCCTTACCTATAGCCAACAAAGTGGAAAAACGTTTAAGCTAAAAAGGCTAATGTTTCCGAAAGAACGGCCTACAACCTTAGCATAGGAAGAACGAAGATATTGATCAAAGTCACTGTTTTCCTCCGATCGTTCCTATGGGAGCTATATGATATAGTTACCCGATCCTTATCAAATTTAGCACAGTCATTACCAGATATATTAAACTGAAAAATAATTAATTTGAAAGCAATCGCGGCAATAGTAACAAAGTTATTGACAAAAGTCACTGTTTTCGGAAGATCGTTTCTATGGGGGCTATATGATATAGTCACCCAATCTTGATTAAATTTGGCATAGTCGTTAATATGTGTAATTAACTCACCAAAATTAAATTTCATGACAATAGCTCAGAAAATAACGAAGTTATTAAGAAAAGTCACTGTTCGTGACTTTGCCATTTGTATGGGAGCTATATGATATAGTGATCCGATCCGGCTGAATCCGAGATATACAACGCCTGCAGTATATACAAGCCTTCAGCTCTGTAGCTCTTACGGTCTAGGAGGAGTTTGCGTTGATCCAGACGGACGGACGGACGGACGGACGGATATAACTATTTGAGCTCGTATCGTGCTGATCAAGAATATATATACTTAATATGGTCGGAAATGCTTCCTTCTATGCGTTGCACACTTTTGACCAAAATTAATATACCCTTTTTGCAAGGGTATAAAAAAACCAAGAGACAGCTAGAGCGCACATCACACGAAAGAGTGCAAGAACAGTTATAAGCCAAGCTTTGAGAGACGGCGCACAGTGCACATTGCAAAAACATAGCTTCTAAGCCAACAAAGCGATTTTAAAAATTTAAAAAGCTTACGATAAAGAATTCCTAAAGCTTCAAAATAAATGTTTGCCAAGAGTGCTGGGTGTTTGTGGTGTTGTAATATTCAAAGTCAAGGTCAAAAAATATTTTCAATCATGTTTTTCCTTGAAAAATGTAGCGAAACCCGGTTTTTTTCAATCACATACGGAATTTATCATTATTTTAAACTACATAGTCGTACATATTTTAATTTTTTAATTTGATTTGCTAACATAATTACAAAAAGGAAAAAAAAAAATTTACACTTTTTTTGGTTAATTTCGAAAATTTGCTATTGATGGCTGATTTTTATACCCTTGCAGAGGGTATTATAAAATTGGTAAGATGTTTGTAACGCACAGAAGGATACGTTTCCGACCCCATAAAGTATATATATTCTTGATCAGCATGTTTAAGAATAAACATCGTGTCCATCTGAAGCGGCTTCACCAAATCAGATGCACTAAAGAAAATATAATACAACTGTTCTTTGGCACAAACAACTAATCTAGCATATGACTAGAATTACAATCAGCCACACGCGTTGTGGGAAAACACTTGTAATTGTAAACTAACCCAAACGATCACAATGGCAGGATGTCTAATAATAATTTTTCATCCCCCGAATGCGTGGGTGTGAGTCGTACTAGAATATGAAGATTGGGTTATCTTCCTCCTCTCCGGGAATCCCTATTCACAGCATGAGAAGCTGAGTTGATATAGCCATGTCCGTCTGTCCGTCTGTCCGTCCGTCTGTGCGTATGCGTTTTACTCAGACGTCTTAAGAGCTATCGGGCTGAAATTTTGTGTCGGGGTTTTTTATTACCCGGGAAAAATAAAGTATGAAAACCATCAGGATCGGACCACTATATCATATAGCTCACGAAGAACTAGAAGAAACATTTTCATAAAAATCGGAGTATGCTATGAAATTTACATATGTGATTGTAAAATAGAGAGTAAAATTGTTTTGTTTGTATATTGATGAATTGAGTTGCAGAAAACAAATTTTGAACATGTAAAATTATTATTACCAAGGACTGCAAGGGTATATAAACTTCGGCATAGCCGATGTTAGCTTCTTTGATATTTTTTTTTTTAATTCCTCTTTTTTTTTTATTCCATCAAGTAGAAATGGAAAGTACCTTCTGCATTTGTGTAGCAGCATATATTTGGTACACTCAATAAGAAGCACATTTGTATTCTTGTGTCTCCTTTTACTGGGAATCTTTCTTCAGTTTGTTCCGAGTATATAGTTCTTAGTTGCACTAGATTTAGCGAGTTTTGAGGGGAGCGGCTGTGCACTTCTAAATACCTCAATTATGTTTTCTCTTAAGCCCGGGTTCCGTCTGGTAACTCTTTGAAAGTAGTTATCCATCGTTACCGTTTTTCATTTTCGTGCTTTTATATTTTTATACCCTTGCAAAAAGGGTATATTAATTTTGGTCAGAAGTGTGCAACTCATAGAAGGAAGCATTTCCGACCATATAAAGTATATATATTATTGATCAGCACGACGAGACGAGTTCAAATAGCCATGTCCGTGCGTCCGTCCGTCCGTCCGTCCGTCTGTCCGTCTGGATCAACGCAAACTCCTCCTCGACCGTTGGAGCTACAGAGCTGAAATTTTGCATGTAGGCTTGTATATACTGTAGGCGTTGTATATCAGCCGGATATATATCTCGGATTCAGCCGGATCGGATCACTATATCATATAGCTCCCATACAAATTTCTTAATAACTTCGTTATTTTCTGAGCTATTGTCATGAAATTTAATATTGGTGAGTTAATTAGACATATAAACGACTGTGCTAAATTTGATCAAGTTCGGGAGACTATATCATATAGCTCCCATAGGAACGATCTTTCGAAAACAGTGACTTTTGTGAATAACTTCGTTACGTTTAACGCGATTGCTTTCAAATTAAACACTTGTTAGTTTAATATATCTGTTAATGACTGTGGCGAATTTGATAAAGATCGGGTGACTATATCATATAGCTCCCATAGGAACGATCGGTGGAAAACAGTGACTTTGATCAATATCTTTCCTATGCTAAGATTGTAGGCCGTTCTTTCGCAAACTTTAGCCTTTTTAGAAAAAACGTTTTTCCATTTTGATGGCTATAGGTAAGAAAAGAGTTACCAAAAAAGTTGCAAGGGTATACAAACTTTGACGCGGTCGAAGTTAGCCCCGGCCCTCTGGTTTTTAAGCTAATCTCGTTTAAACTTAGTTGTCCGAAAAAATATTCTAGTTCAAGCAACGTATAGTCGCACATGAAGAATTATAGCTCATGGTTTTTTTTATAGAAAAAAAAATTGAAATAAAAATTGAAATAATTGTTGGAAAAAAAATTTTTTTTTTTTTGCACGTGTTTGAGAAAATTCATACACTATGAGCAGAACACTTACAAAAATTTTGATGAATATTAATTTCTTTATTCAGTTTTCAAAAATTTTTCCGTTGGGCGCCAGTTAATAATTTCGTAGCTTTCCACTTTATTTAGGTTATTTATTTAGTTAGGTTAATTTATAAGTATTAGACATCTACCGCTTTAGCTTTGCGTGTAGTGCCTTTTGAGTTCTTTTTGATACTGCACACGCACACGTGGGTGCGGGCTTCAATCCTATCGAGCTCAAGCTGCTATCAGCTGCAATATACAAGCTTTGTGGGACCAAAGCCTCGAGTGATAACTGTACAGGTGGATATCTCCTGCGAGCTGCGCAAGCTTTGGAGTCTTGAAGCTTTATATGATAACTTATACACATATACATATTCAAGTGCACACTTATGTTTGGTTGCTTACATATTTAATTGTTTATGCTTGCATCAAAATGTTACAAGTTGAGCTCTTTGTATTGATTGATTTATGGTATGGATATACTACACCTCCCTTTTTTTTAGAAAATAACGTAATATTATGTAGTTATTTATTGATTAATGAAATTCAAGTCTGATCAGACAAATTTTCTTTCCCTTTTTTTATACCCTTGCAGAGGGTATTATAAAATTGGTCAGATGTTTGTAACGCACAGAAGGAGAGGTTTCCGACCCCATAAAGTATATATATTCTTGATCAGCATGTTTAAGAATAAACATCGTGTCCATCTGAAGCGGCTTCACCAAATCAGATGCACTAAAGAAAATATAATACAACTGTTCTTTGGCACAAACAACTAACCTAGCATATGACTAGAATTACAATCAGCCACACGCGTTGTGGGAAAAACACTTGTAATTGTAAACTAACCCAAACGATCACAACGGCAGGATATCAAGTGGCCGACGCCGTGCCTAAAATAATAATAATTTTTCATCCCCCGAATGCGTGGGTGTGAGTCGTACTAGAATAAGATCTCCTTAAGAACTATTGTTACCTCATAGAGCCTAAGATTTCCTATATAAACTCCGTACTTTTGTAAATAAAATCAGTTCACATTTTGAATTCAACGAATGAAGATTGGGTTATTTTCCTTCTCTCCGGGAATCCCTATTCACAGCATGAGAAGCTGAGTTGATATAGACATGTCCGTCCGTCCGTCTGTCCGTCCGTCTGTCCGTCCGTCTGTCCGTCCGTCCGTCCGTCTGTGCGTATGCGTTTTACTCAGGCGTCTTAAGAGCTATCGGGCTGAAATATTTTTCGGGGTTGTTTATTACCCGGGAAAAATAAAGTATGAAGACCATCAGGATCGGACCACTTTATCTTATAGCTCTAGAAGAACTAGAAGAAACATTTTCATAAAAATTAGAGTATGCTATGAAATTTACATATGTGATAATATTGGATATAAAACCCCAGATCCCAAAATTTGAATGTGATCGGATAAATATAACAAAAGTTACAGTCAATATAATAATCGGCTCTGCTCCCAGCTCTGCCGGCAGCGCTGCTTGCTGTCTACTACGTCTTTCGTCATCAATAGAGTACAAGCATACACACACAGACGCAACGCTACATAAACTGTATGTGTATGCGTGCGTTGGGAATGCGGGAAGAAGAACAAATTGTAAAATAGAGAGTAAAATTGTTTTGTTTGTATATTGATGAATTGAGTTGCATAAAACAAATTTTGAACATGTAAAATTATTATTACCAAGGACTGCAAGGGTATATAAACTTCGGCATAGCCGATGTTAGCTTCTTTGATATTTTCAAAATAATTTTCAATATTTACATCAACATCTAATAAACTCAACATTTCGGGACTACAGTTGGTATTTTCCAAATACTTTCGTCATCGCACGTGTCTCAGCGATGCAATATGTGGCTCCGAAGAGGCTGCTAGCATGTTAAAAAGGTCTTCATTTTGTCTAACATGAGAAGTTTTTAACGTATTAGTGTATCTGAACCTTTTGTAGTCCTTGTTTTTACATTCCTGTGCTTCTTCGGATAGCTCTCCAATTGGTAAACACTGAAATTCTTTTAAATCCTTTCCGTGAGCCAAAATCCTATGTACCATTTCCTTGCTATTTTTAACATTCAAGATAACAGTCAACCTTTTAATGATCTCTTGACTAGTCCCTGTTATTAAAGATGTCATTTTATTATTTAAAAAAAAAAAAAACTCCTTGAAGTATTTCCATCATTCGTGTTTCCGTATCCGTGCTTTGGGCAGTACACTTTCGGTCCTAGCTTGCGAGAGAGCTTGTATAATCTCCTTCCTACTCTTAATATCCACTAATGCACTAATAAATAAAATTGTCTTGAATTGTATTGACAAATACTATTTATTTAAGGATTTATACGGAATTAAGGTGATTACACTTAAGAAGTTACAAATAAACTGTCGCAAACGAGAGGACTATTTGGCACTTTATATTATATTTTTTGAAGGTAGAGCGCTAAATTGGTATTGGTTATTTTGTTATAATAAGGTAAAAACTTAATATTTACATCCAATTTGGTAAACAAAAATAAAAAGGAGCAACCTACAACTAGGACCAATTTTTCATCAACTTCAATAACATTACCTGCCTTGTCAGTTTTCCCAAAGCAGGTAATTAGCAATCTCACATTGTAGAAAGGCATATATATAAACACGTAGTATTTACAAAACAGCATTACGCAATGTTATCATTTAAATACAAAGAAGCTACAGGCAAATACGTATGCACTCTTCTTCTTCCTTATACCAGAAGCGCATTTTTTAGGCGAGGTTTCCTTAGAGTTATGGCTTCTGCATCGGTGTCCAAGGTCTCCACATATTGGGACCATAAACATATGATAGGAAATATTTCACCTACCTAGTGTATGTCCGGTATATCCGGTTGTGATACTAGTTGATCCTTGTTAGTTGTAATCCACGAAAGATAAAAAACGCCAATATTTAGTGTATTTTTTAAATGCTTCTAGTTCAATATTAAATCGTTATCGTTATTTATGAAGCATGCTATTAATAAAGAACATACTTTTCAGATGAAAAATCCAAGATCGATTGTTGAAATCGCCCAATATTCAGTTTTAAAGTTGCGATTTTTTGTAAAAATTATCATTTATTTCCATTTACTAAAAATGTCTCAACTTTGGGCGCCTCTAGCACCCATCAATCTCAACCGATTTCAAAAATTTTTTGGATTCATAATCTCTGAACTGCAGAAGCAATGACGAGAGAGAAAAGAAACAGAGATAAATGCACGAAAAACAAATTACGAAAAAAAAATAATTAATTTGACAAATTATGCAAATAAAACAAAAGGGTGTTAAGCAAAACACACCGATGGAAGCGAAAACGAACTAAGCACAATTAATAATTGAGAGCAACAATAAATTTGGAAAAAAAATCGGGGGCAGAAGCAAAAAAAAAAAACAGCTACGGACACAATATGTTTTCTGTTTCACTTGAACTTCTATATTTGAAATTCATTTTATTGTAATATATTCGAATGCTAAAAAAGTAAAAACCATACCATATCTTCAACGCTAAAAGTAGTTGGGAATTCGAAAAAAAACAACTGCAGATTCCACATTTTTTAATTTCATACTCTTGGAATCCGTCAGAATTAGTGTAAGGGGTTTGGCCTTAGAAAACTAACCGTCTCGCCCAGTTATTTTGAAAAAAAAGAGGGCTTACAGCATGTGTAATACTCCGAGTCTTATGTTTTTGGTGTTTGTCTTGATTTTAACCTTTTAAGTTAATCAAAACTTGGTTTTAGTCGGCTTGGTTCTCTCTATAGCTATTTCAAGAACCACCAAGTTCTATCATTGGCAGACTTTGCTAAAGAGTCCAGAGTTGTAATAGTCATACCATATCTTCGCTAAAACGCTAAAAGTATCTGGGAATTTAAACAACGTATGAATACGTTGTGTGCATAGTCTTGAACCCCATTAGAATTAGTTCAAATGGCTTTTGCCCTAAACAACTAACCATCACGCCTTATTGTTAAGATTGGTCACATGTTTGTAACGCACAGAAGAAGAAGCTTCCGACTTCATGAAGTGTATGTATAGCCTTGTCCGTCTTTCCGTCCGTCTGTGCAAATCAACCTCACGCCGCCATCTTAAGAGCTATCGGGATGAAACTTGATACTACTTATAGCCCGGAACAGGTAAAGTATGAAAATTGTCAGGATCGGACCACTATATCATATAGTTATAGAAGAAACGTAGATAAAGAAATTGGAGTATCCCAATGAAATTTACTAATATGATGGTTTTAGATATAAAACATCAGATCCCGAAATTTCAATCAGATTGAAAAATATAGCACAATTTACAGTCAATACAAATCGGCTCTACTACGTCATTGCTTGAAATCCACAGAGTAGCTGAGCACACGCATACACACACAGACGCAACGCTACGTAAACTGTATGTGTATGCGTGCCAATCGCACCATGCAACATTGGGAAGGAGAAGGAAAAGAAATGGAAATAATACTTCTATAATATAATATAAACTTCGGCACAGCAGAAGTTAGCTTCTTTGATATTTATTATTTCTTTAGTTTAGATAAACGTAAGATCGTTGCTTCTAGTTGCTTGAGTAATGGTAACTTAAATATAGTCGATATTCAATTATGAAAAATTAAAAAGTCGCTATACGAGCCCGAGTCAAACACACTACAAGCATTTTTAATGCGGGCTCGGATCTAGGCTTAAACTTCGAATGGCACACGACTTAACTTTAAGACTGATACCGACAGCTGCGCTCACAAATACAGACATTTACTTGACAAGTATTAGTTTTTAACTTCACGTCGAACGGTGCTGACGTGTCAAATAATGTATGTTACAAGATTGTTAGATGTCACATAATTGTTGAGTGTTCTTGTATTTTATTGTAGTTGCCCTGAGGATAACAACACAAAGGTCGCAAAAACTACCACAAATAAATTTATTTAAAACCAGAGGGCCGGGGCTAACTTTGACCGCGTCAACGTTTGTATACCCTTGCTAGTTTTTTATTACTCTTCCCCTACCATAGGAAATAAATATTAATGAAAGAGACCGTTTTCCACCGATCGTTCCTATGGTAGCTATATGATATAGTCACCCGATTTTAATCAAATTCAGCACATTAACAGACATATTAAACTACCAAATTTTAAATTTGAAAGCAATGGCGTCAAAAGTAACAAAGTTATTGACAAAAGTCACTGTTTTCGACCGATCGAGCTATTAGATATAGTTACCCTCAGCAAATAACAAAATTGACAAAAGTCATTTTTCGTGACTTTGCCGTTTGTATGGGAGCTATATGATATAGTGATCCAATCCAGCTCAATCCGATATGTACAAACTTAAAATGTTTTGTTAATCCTTTATACCAGAACATCAATTTGGTTTTCAACGGCATCACGCACCCCAGAGCAATGTCACCGTACTGTGAACAAGGTGCTCTGCTCCTTCGATGATAAGCAGTATATCTCGGCAGTTTTTCTGGACGTCTTTTTTTTGGCACGATAGACTTCTTCACAAATTCAAATTAAAATCATACTTCGCCCATAGGCTCATTTACGTTAGGTGTAAGAGCTCGATGTTGAGGATTAAACGCATACAATCAGACGTCTCTAAGGTATGCAGACGATACTGCCTTTGTTGCTTCCGCTCCAGACCGTTCGGTGGTCAACACGTATAAGCCGCACCATATGACTTTCAAAACTCGCAGGCTCAACTGTCGGACTTAATGGGACGGTACTCTCGAGTGTCGACAAGGTGAAGTACCCTGGCCTTACCGTTGACAGGCATTTAACAAGGCTATTCTAAGGCCTGTATTTATTATGTACTTATTGCACACAACTCTGGGGCATAGCGTCTAACTCAAACATTAAAATTCTGCCGCGATTCCAGAGCAAGCTTCTAGGCAGACTTGTTAAAGCGCCTTCTTACGAGAGAGATCTGTAGATATTGCATTCAGTCCAGGAAGTATACCAGCTACAGCACCTAATACATTAGATGCCCGACGTCTTCAGGCTTTATTAGATGCAAATGGAACACACTCCAAATATTAGTCATTAAACCTCTACTTCCCAAGACCGCCTGCAGGCGGGCAAACTTCATTGGTCGCGCAATCTAAATTTTAAACCTGTATTTGTAGCTATTTTTATTTTATGTATTTAGGGGAATCCCAAATATTTATTTTGAAGCTTTTGAAGTTTATTATTCCACGAAAGACAGCTGCTAGAAGCATTCAATTGCCGAATTTAGTGAAAATCCCAGAAAATAATTATTTGGTGCGAAGAGTCAAATTCAAAAATTAAAAAAAAATATAATTTACTCCCATATCTCATATATTACTAGCATATTTTTGCATAAGTTAACTAATAAAAAAATGATTAAACTCATAAGAAAAAGTGTCCTGGTGGTGCAGGTAATAATGTTATTCTTCCGGGAACCCCAGATCTTGGTGCGTCTTCAAACATAGTAATTCGACTGTCCAGTATAGTGCCTAGATTCAAAAACCACATAATGATTTTTGACAACTTTTTTACTTCGCTACCACTACTTGTTTATCTGTGATCACTAGGAATTTATTCTTTGGGGACAATACGCTCAAATCGGATCCCTAATTGCAAGATACCAACAGATAATCTTTTAAAGAAACTTCCACGTGGGTACTCTGCGGAATTCTGTGGCTCAGCAGCAAATGTTGACATTTCATTAACGGTATGGAAGGACAATAAATCAGTCCGCCTTGATCCACCTATGTTGGCGCTAAGCCATTTCAAAATGAAGTGCCTTCGAAAACCACTGTCACACGATTTGTGCGCTCAGAAAAAAAATGTGTTGATATTGATTGTCCCAATTCAATAAATGAATACAACATACATCTGTCTCTATGGACTCATAGGTCGATACAAAATTTCTTAGAAAACTTTAAAGTATACAAATCAAGTATTCACACATTTGCTTGATGTTGCGATGGTAAATGCTTATATATTTATTGTTTCACAAAATTAACAAGCCGGACCCCAAAGATCCCGAATATCAACTGCCAAATTTTCGAACACAAGTTGCAAAAGTGCTTTGTACATCAAAAAACGATGTCAAAGCTCCTGGACGTACTCTCGCAAATACTCAGAAAAAAGGTTACGGAAAAAAGACTTTTTTACCGCCTGATGAAATTCGCTTCGATGGAATTGAACATTTTCCTGAATATTTGCCACGTATCAACGGCAAGAAGACTTGTAAAAATACAGGATGCCCTTCCGAGACGCAGGTTATATGCCAAAAATGTAATATTAATCTTTGCTTATCGGTGCAAAAAAATTGTTTCTTTGATTTTCATCACAAATAAACTAAACTTATCTTTATATTTATGCATATTCTCGAATATTTGTGCACTAATTTTGAAGTTTTTCGTAAATAATAAACAACAGCCCAAAAAACTATGCAGTAAACATTTTTTTTGGCAATGTTTCCCAAGACCGCCTCTAGGCGGGGTTAGGATTTGACCCAATATATCCTGAATCTCGAGGAACCAAAAATTTTTCCAGAACAAATATTTTTTTTTACCCGTAACCAGTGCAAAAATAATTTTTTTTTTAAAATCAAAAATTTGGGAAGTAGAAGGTTAAAAAACATTTTGCAAACAATTAATTGACAGTGTGAATTTCGCCGAATTACCTTTTTTTGTTTCTTTTATATTCTTTTAGCCTTTGTGCCTTATGTTTATTAAGAATACTGTAAATTATAAGTTAACAAAAAAGTTTTTTGAAAAAAAGTAAAGTTTTGTAATAAATTAAAAGCTGATAAATGAATTTGTGTGACTTTTTTCATTTTGCAAAGAATTATTTGACAAATTGTATATAAAACCAAGAAAAACTGCATACAAGAAATTTTATAACATTTTAAAACACTTTTTAAGATTTAAATTATAAACAATTATTCATAACTTTTTAAATATGACTCAAGAGACAATTTAAATTTTCAGTTCAGTTTGATTTCTTGTAAACATTTTCTATAGATACTATCTACATACGTCCTGAGATAGATCTCTGTCAGAATACAAAGTTCATGTCACAATGTTTTTTAGGAGTTTGAAATAAAATTATATAACTACACACTGTGGACACAGAAATTTATGCCTTTATTGCAAACTCCACAAATTCAAAAAAAAAAAAGGTGAACAGAAATGCGCAAAATCAAAAAATTTATGTCTAAAAGAAAAGCTCTAACAAAAAAAAAAAAAACAGAATCATCGTTCTTCTAGTATAACAGTTTCCTGTGGATATAGTTTGAGGGCTTCGAGCGTTTGACTGGAGTCAATCGAGGTTAAATCACGACGGGGCCAGCCACTAAATATCTTATACTCCTCAATAAGGAAACCATTGGCAGTGACAAAATTAAGCAGATCCTGTAAGAAACAAAAATAATTGTGATCAGAATAAAATGTGTACAAAAATGTAACAGGTTAGTGTTCCACCTGTTGAAATGTTAAAAGAAAAATTAAATTTTTCTGATCTTTTGTTTTAGAAAAAGACAATCACGAACATTTTAAAATTGAAAATATATCCCTAGCAATACACGCATAGAGGAACTTTTTCGAAAAAATTTTAAATTTAATAATCTGAGTAAAACTAGCTTTAAATGGCAATTGTCCTATCTGAGGGGGGACCCCACCCCCTTAGAAACAGCGGAGCTATCTTTGTACACATACATACCTGTAAAGTGTCTTGTGTATAAAAACGACGTTCCAGATAATGGCCAGTGGGTTTTCGAACACGTACTTTGGATATATTTGATGTTTCAAGTTGTGAAGGCTCTTGAGGTAAAGATTGTTCCGCCTAAATAAGATAAATTTTAAATTAACCTTAATTTTACAAAAATTGCTTGCGCTACTTACTGCAAACCGAATGGTTTCGCGTCGAGCGTCTTCCTCAGCCCTTTCTGATTCAATGCGTTTACTTTCTGCTGCCTGTGCTGCCTCTTTTTGTCGCTTAGCTGCGTCTTTGGCCATATCGGCCTGTAAGGTGGCCTCATAAGCTTGATCTTGTTCGGCTTTGACCTGATCTCGTGCTGCTCGTTCGATGTCATCGCGAATTTCAACTTGCAATTGCTCTTCGTACATCTCGCAAGTGGCCATAACACGAATTAACAGTTCATCTAAGCCAAGATTACCTGAAATAAAATATATTATGTAACTGTCTGAAATGGTAGATAAAACTTACCATGAATCACAGATAGTACTTCGCAATGGCGACCCAACTGGCGGGTTTTTCCCACCAGCATTATGGCAGGCATTTTATCGAGTTTAATATTTCGAGCCGTCAATGAGGCGTTGCTACTTATGCATGCCGTTAGTGAAGAAAGAAACCTGCCAAGACATTATTTATTTTATAAACTAATATAACAGGTTGGGCTTACATATCTTTGTTGCTCTCATACGTCATATCCCAGCCAAACAGAACAAAATTTTCCCTGAATGTTTGAATAATGCTCTCATGTTTCATCAAATGATCACAGAATACATTTGTCAGAATACTTTCACCATGATGCAAATAAATGGCTAACATTTTCCGCTGTTTAGCTGGCTTGTGGCAGGCTAAACGCAAGGCATCCTCTAAGCTGCCAACAAAGAAATCTGCATGGGGCTCGCCATAACGCTGCTTATAATTCTCGACGAACTGTGTAGAGCCCTGTATTTCGTTGTCAGTATTATTGGGAACTAAAAAGAGTGAATTTGTTTCTGACCTAAATAATCCAGATATTTTTATTTTAAGAATTTATTACTTAAATGCCTAGTTATTGGTTGCGAAGGTGGAGAGTCAGAGAATATATATTCAGCGTTATTAAAATCAGTGGCATCCTCAAATTCATCCGCGGAACTTCCACTATCCACAGTTACCGGTTCACTGCGAATTGAACAGTTAACTTTTGTTCCTTTTTTGTTTCTTAATTAACAAACCTGCTATTGAGAACACTTGTATTATTTGGCAGACGATTTGCACTACTCCGCAGCACAAAGGTATGAGACATTTCAATTCCTGATTGCTAAAATGGCATATGATAAATTAATATAATTGTACTTATAATTTTATAACTAACCGCTAGTGTAGTGTCATTTTCACAACGGCTGGGCCAGCCAGACCATTCCTGATGCCTAACGGGAATATTTGTTATATAATAGACATTGGTTTTCAGCTCATGAATTGTAGTGCGGCCAGTTAGGTGTAGGGGATCCATTGGAATTAAATCACATAAGATTTTAATAGTAAACATTTTGTCCATCCGTTGAGAAATATCATCTCTAGATAATAATAATAGATTTATTAACAAGTCAACGAAAACGCTTTTCGAAAATAAAATCTTACTGTTCAGTATCCATAAACCCATCATTTGTTATATCTACTAAAATCAGTTCATTTTCGGGAGCTAAGTCTAGATTACAAATTTGCGTTTCCGGCAACTGCGCATCACTGGCTTTTGATGGAGGCCAACCCCTTAAAGCCTGACGGCATTGTGGAACTTGCGTTACATCGAAAATTTTGCGTTTCAGTTGCTCTGCAAATAATGAAAACTCAGATAACTCCTCTTTTTTTTTTTAGGTGCATACCTATGGTTGCATTTATGGGCAAACGTAAGTCATACATCTGCTGATTAAAGTGTATGTTAAAAATTATGGTATTCTGGTTGTTGGATTGCCTAGATGGATCTAAGTTAATACTTGATGTTAACTCGGCCAGCATGTGTGAAGCTAATTGTGTAAAAAAAAAACAAAGTAAGGGATTGTCTAAATTCACTAAGAAGAAAGCTCACTGGGAAATCCTTGTTGATTCGTATTTTGAAGATGAATTACTTCAGAGAAGACTCCCGCATTAGCCGTCAAAGCTCCACTATTAACAAGTGAAGATGGCCCAGGCATTTCATCATAATTTGGAGCCGTGAATCCATTTGTATTTAAGTCTTGGTTTTGATCTGTGGTTCTTGGCTCTTTCCGATGGATAGGATTAGATAGCGGAGTGTCATCGTGTGGCATTACACGGCTTAAAGCGTCCTTCAAGATATGTAAACGAAAACGCAATTGAAATTACGCATACGCATGTGTCGTGACAAACCCAGAGCAAGACGGGCGGAGAAAGATACGAGTCTTATAGACAAAGAAAAAAGCAATTTAACGGCAGAGAACTTAACTTACCATAAGATTCCAATTGACAGCCTCTAGATGAGAAAAAGCTTCTCCAACGTCATCTATGCCAGTGATAGCCTGAACAAAACGTTTTTTAAAAGAATTTTTGGCAAATACCATCTTTACCCAATCGCATATATGTACATATTAAGAAAAAACAATTTGCGTTTACCTGGAAACTAGCCAAGGTTTCTTCTTTATTCTCTGCTGACATTTGATTTTGTTTCTGTTTCTGTTTATTTTATTTACTTGAGCTTATGTTTAGAATTTGTAAATTCTTTCTACAACCAACTACTAGAAACAACATACATCGATGTTAAAAAACGGAACTTATCCAGTAGTATTGGGACGATGTAGAATAATACTGGGAAATATTATGGAAAATTATTTATTTCGATACTACTATTTGTCAAAGCTATCGATATTTAAAATATACAACCAAAAACATGGCCGTAAAGATAACGACGCTGTTACCATAAGTAAGTGATGGTTCACTGAAACAATTTGACATTTTGAATTTCTATTATTGTTAATTGCTATTTGAAGTCTCATTCCAGCTAGAGTGCTCACCGCCTTGACAAATGCCGTTCGTCAGAAAATCTCCTTAAAGTTGATCAAATATTGATAAAATTACATTTCTTAGATATTCCAGAGGTGACAATCGGCCATCTTCTGTCCGGGGTTCGGCCCGGACTATCGCGCCGAAATTTTTCCATCTAAGAAATATGTTCATAACTTTCGAGACGTTCCTGCATCAGGCGGTTCGATTGACATTTTTATCGATACACTGAAAATTTGTAACTTACTGGAAAAAATTGGCCATTCACAACAAAAATATACGCAATGAATGACAAAAAGTAAACAGAAAAAAAAATATTTATAAATTTGGCAACAAATTTTATTACATATTAGACGGCAACGAACTTTTGTCCATAAAACTATCGAAAGCAAAGAATTATGTGAGTTGATTACATATTTAGTTTCACTATTTTATCGTGTGGAAATCTGGCGTTACTGTAAAAACTACGACATGAAAAGAATATGATTGCAAATGTTTTGTGGGTAGGAATGAGCTTACGTATGTATAATCTTAATAATATATATAAAGTGCCATAGGTACTATCTATATATTGTTCTAGGATGGGAATCGCTGTTTCAATTATACTGTTAATGCTAGCCGTTCCACATGGATGGACCGTCTGAAAGAGAGGGTCAATGGTGATTTGTGGGAATCTGGTGTTAAAGTAAATTATTGATATTTGCGTGTTCATTTTCTTATCGTTGCAATTGTACGTACAAGTTTTGATGTTAACTTGGATGTTAGTGATTTGACGTGGCGGTGGAGAAAGAGACAGCACATATATTGTTGCCAAGTTGTTACTAAAATTTTTTAATCTTGGTTTTAAAAAATCGCAAAAGAGTAATGTTTGCTCAGTTTTTTGCTATCTATTTGGTTGCCGTGCTAGCGTGTCAAGCTTCACGTGCATATGCCAGTTGCGAAGCCACAGTCAAGTCTTTTTCATCTCACGATGCTACAATTCTGACTCAGTTGGGCTATATTGCTGAGTTCTCAATAGAATGCAACCCAAAGTCGGAGCTCAGCCTGTTTGCTGAACTCCCAAGTGGCAAAGTTGTACCTGTGGCTAAAATAAGAGACAACAAATACCAGGTTAGGTTACCATTTACCCTTTTAATTTTTTTTGCAAAACTATGTTCCTTTCTAAATATTCGTTATTATGTGTAGGTGAGCTGGGTGGAGGAACTTAGTACAGCCAGAGGTGGTAACATCGAGCTACGACTTTTCGATGAAGATGGTTATACATATTTGCGTAAAGCGATTCGTAATGGCGACAAGGTGTCTTCTGTGAAATCGCTGCTAGACATTACAGTCTCTATAAAGAATGCTTACAAAGGACCCTGGGTCAAGGCTGAACTTTTAGCTGCCTTCTTAGTCGGCGGCATGGCTTATTTTGCCGTCACAAATAAAAGCAAAGTGCAAGCCTAAGAAATACCCTATCACATCAATAAATCTTAACCATTTTGAAAGTTCCAAATTAAAAAAAAATATTTCAAATAGAAAATTGCTAAAAATAAAAGATAATTTAATTGTGCTTTAAAAATTTTCCTTTCTAAATTTAAAGTAATTCGGAAGAAACCGGAAGAAGATTTGGCGCTTTCATTTACATACAGTAAGTCGATTTTCTGATGAACGGCATTTTCAAGTAGGTGAGCAATCTATGTATGTATGTATGTATGTATGTACATATATCGTATATAGTGGAAAGTGTTTTTTTTTTTTTAGTTTTTTATGAATTTAAAATATGAAAAGTGAGAAACGCTTTGTCATTACGAGAGCACTTTTTCTATTTCATATACAGTATGTCCAATAATTGTTTGCAAAATGAAAAAAGTTACACAAGTTTAACTTCAACAGCGAAAAATGAACGAGGAGGCCTTTTTGTACAAAAAATTTTTATAAACTTTTATTAACATAGGTATTGACTATAGGAAAGTAAAAAAAAATTCAAGAATTCCAAGAAACACGTCAAAGAAATGCAAAAATCAGCACAGAGGCAATCTTGACTCTGTCTATTAATTGTTTGCAAAATGCAAACCCTGGTCGAAGAATGTCAAAAGGAAAACTAACGGAACGTCAAAACCAAAAACGACCTGTTACAAGTTTTTCCCAAGTCTTCTTTGCACTCATTCTTTTCAAAAAATTTCTTTGGTTGATCACACGTCCTTCTTATTTTTGCTTTTTACAATGCCTGGTAAACGAACTGATGAAAATTTAATACAACTGGTGTATTTTAATCATAGCAAGGGCAAGACTTCGAAATTGGCCGAAATGTTTAATATTAAATTAAGAACAGTATATAATATTATAAGTCGTGCGGAAAAGGACAATAGGCTGGAATTGCACAGCTCTAAGGGCAGACCATGAAAGCTCTCCAGACAAGATTGTTCCCATATTTTAAAATCTGTGGAAAATAAAGCGGATACAAGCCTCCGGGAGTTAGCTGAGGACATTAAAATTAATCTCAAAAAGACCGTGTGTCCTGAGACTGTCCGAAAAGTATTGAATGTCCACAAGTATTCTTCGTATGTTGCCAGAAAAAAGCCTTTGCTGTCAGGTATAATCATTGAAAAAAGACTGAACTTTGCTGTATTGAACGCAGTTTTATTATTTTTCTGCAGATGATCTTGGAACCCAACATCGTGCTCACCGCAAAACCATTTTACTTCATACATATGTATGTATGTACATACAAATTAAGATTCTCCAGTCCTGTTGCGGGTGAAGATTAGGTTGAGAGGTGAACTGTACCTCTTATTGCTGGCCACGTGCTCAGACAATAAAACAAATTATTTAACGGCCAAGTGCCGGGGTGAATATTTGTTTAAGCGACTTATCGGAAGAGCGCTGTACTGACCATTGCAGCTATAGCGCGCTGATACAACTGTAAAGTTGTAATTGCGTGGGCTGATTATAAACTTATGAAATATCCTATATTAAGTGTTATTTGTTAACTACTCCCCCTTCAAGTATAAGGCCGTCCTCGGCCGATCCGATCCCGGCGACGACTTCTCGTAACCGTTTTGCAGACTTCTTTGCACCGATGAGTCGACAAAGAGTGAGGCCAATGCAGATCAAAGCACAGCATATGGCTCCGATGATGAATGCCACACGATAGGCCTGATCAGTTCCGGCGTTTTTTTGGAATTGCTGTATCACCTCCAGATTACGTTTATTCAAACGATGAAGGTAAGGGAGGCTGAGGACATCTTGGGTGGCAGTGATGTTCAGCAAGGGAGAATTGGCAATACCCGGGACTCTATTGCGCACGTTGTTGTGATTGTAAAACAGAGTCCCGTTAATTGCGACTCGGATTCCGAACGTGATGAGATGCGTGCCTTGTACCTGGATCTCAGTGCCGTTGTCCACCTGAATCCTTGCGGACCCGTCGTTGAGGATTATGATTCCGTCATCTACATGGGTGATTATTTCCAGGTTGCTCGGCTGGATCTCGCAGTGTGCCGTGACACCTGCATGGAGCTCTTTGGCACATGAACTTTCCAAAGCCAGACGACAAAATGTGGCTCCAGGTGAAGCGGCGCAACTCTGTAGTGTGTGGGTTTCTCCATCGCATTCGGCTATGACGTTGTCAAACAATCGCACTATGAAGTTCTTGTGGATAACAGGATAAATCGTGATCTTTCTGCAAGCTCTTTTAATCTTGGGGAATTTAATTATAAAGTGTATCGTGTTAATGGATTGAAGAACTTTTACGGACGCAACGGACATAAGATCTCCTATGGGAGTGTTGGTGGGTTCCTCTAGCCAAATTGATTTCAAATCTGAGTGGTCCAAAATGTTTGGGCTAACAATGTTGGCCGTTGCCAGAGTAATAGCAAGCATTAAATTTTGCAACTCCATCATTAGCATTCTGTTTCTAGACAGTAGTGTTTCATATAAATGGCCAGTGTCAACCTGTGAGTCTTTGGCTATCTTGAGAATTTTGTTGACAGTAATTGTTAACTGATTAAGCTGGTCCTGAACTCTAGTGTTTATTTCTATCTGTCTATTATTGGCGTTTATCAATTGCATTTCAGTGAACCTAGTCTGCTCTAAATCCTCGGCATCGGGTGTACCCGCCACAACCTTTAGTATGGATCCTAGGAACTCTAAGCTCCTGGCGACTCTATGGTGCGTGGCTAACGCCTCCAATAGGTCTTGTAGATGTGCCGTGTCCACAATTATAAGTTTTTTCATGTGGGATTGCGGGAACATGTCAATTAATTTGACCGTTTCTTCCACCATTCGCGCGTACTCGGAGAGGTTTGCCGAGTGCCTGGCATAGGCGTATTCCTTCCATACCAAGATTTCGCCGTCGACGATGGGAATGTACTTGGCACGCGAGTAGTCGATGACATGTGCCGAAGCCAGGGATAAGGAGAGGAATAGTATGGATCCAAACCTGTGAAATGAGGTTGTTTTCTTATTTTTTCGCAATTTTTCTGTTTTTTTTTTTACGGCCCACCACCAAGAAAGTTTGTAAAAATTATGCCAAGTGGCTAAAAGTACGTTGAACAACTATATCTAACTTATACGAGTTTGCCTAGTGGCTTAAAAAAGGTGTACAAAAAAGACAAGGGAGTCACCTTAGGTTGTCCTTGTGGACCACCCTCCCTTTAATGAGGACCTCGGTCCCCAGGTCTGCTTCCACTGCCTTCTCATCACATAAAGGTGTGAGTTTGTTTCCGAGCCGTCGGTTATACTTGACCAAAACTCTGTCACCAACGTCGAAGACCCTATTCTGCCGATTTGCGTTCTCCCTAGCTCTGAGCATCGTCTGAGCCTTTCTGATCTTTTCTTGTATTTTTCCTTGTGGCTCATCTGGGTGAGCCTGAACCACATCGACTGGTCTCTGGTCGGTGACCGAATGGATCGACTTATTGTACTCAGTTGTAGCCAGTAAAATGACTTCTACAGTGTCATTTATGCCTCTGTCAATCTTTAGGCATCTGGCTAGCTCTAACAGGGTGCTGTGAAAGCGCTCAACCTGTCCATTTGAGATGCTATGCAATGGTGGTGCATTTGAAATGCTGACCCCATAGTTGTTTGCGAGCATAGTTACTATGGTCTCTGAATTCAATGACAGTTCATTGTCACAGTAAATGGATCTGGCTTTAGGAAAAAAATTCATGATTTGCATTAGAGCTGGCTTCAGATCCACAATGGTTCTTGAGGGGATCGGTTGGACAATAGCAAAATTAGAGAACTTGTCGATGCAAGTTAGAAAGTATTTCTTGTCAGTGGAGAAAATGTCTATGTGTAACATCTCTCCTACATGTGAGGGGATCGGTGTCTCTCCAAGCTCTTGTTTTTTGGGGTGTCTATCATATTTAGCCCTAGCACATGTTTTGCAATTTTGTACTATTTCATTGGCAATTCTTGCCATCTTTGGAAAATAGTACTCCGAGAGTACCTGCTTAATATTTTCCTGTGCAGACCAATGGGCCCTATTATGCTCGGCTGTGAGGATTTCCCTTCTATCTCCCACCGCAATTACATCCACTACGCGATTTTTGCAATGCCAGAACTTTGTGGCCGGGTATCTACGAACCAATGAATCTTGTATCATTGCAAGCGTGTGTAAGTTACAGTGGAGAGCATTTACGCATTTGGGTGAAACTACATCTTCGAGCTCGTCTAGCAGCGATTCGATACAAGTATAGCTGATCAACTAGCGTTTCTTATTTCCAAAAAGAATAAAACTTTGTTTTAAGGGTAAACGCGCCTCTTCTAGCACTATTTGGTTTTAAAAACAATTCAAGGGTTTGTCTGTTGTCTCAATGGTGTTGGTGAGAGATACCTCACTGTGAATCGTTGCTGCGCAGGACTCAATTTCTTGTTCATTCACAGCGTTGAGCTGCTGTCTTGACAAGGCATCCGCAACCAGATTGTCCTTGCCGGGTTTATAGAAGATACGTGCATTAGACTCATCAATGCGCGCTTTCCACCTTTTGATCTTCGCATTTGGATTGGATTCCGAAACTGCGAAGGTCAAGGGTTGATGGTCAGTTATTAATGATATTAATGTCTTTTACCCCATACAAATAGTGCCTTAACTTGGCAATTAACTCTCTCATCTGTCTCCTCTTGAGACAGGACTGCACCTATGCCGTGAGCCGAAGCATCAATCGTTAGATCGAATGGCTTCTTAAAATCGGGGGTACCTGAGCACTACATTCTCAGATGACAAAATGTCGCGCAACTTCTGAAACGCCCTTTGCTGCACTTCAGAGAATTGAACCTTTATATTTCTGGACCTATGCTTACTGACTGCTCCATTTTTACCCTTCAAAATATTGGAGATGGGTCTTGCTATTGCGGCGAAGTCCCCAATGAAACATCTGTAATAACTTGCGAGGCCTAGAAATGATCTGACCTCGAACATTGTTTTAGGTTCTGGATACTCCTGTATTGGCTTAACCTTTTCAGGATCCGTCGTGGTGCCAGTGCTGGTGACTATGAAACCAAGAAAGTTCACGCTTTTCTTAAAAAATCGTGACTTTTCGATGGAGACCCTCATGTTTGCTTCGTGTAAGCTTTTTAGGACCCAATCTACGTGTTTAATGTGGGAGTCCTCATCTTCTGAAAAGATGATTACGTGATCGACATAAACATAGCAAAATTTGCCAATCTGCTCTCGCAGTATGTCGTCGATGGTTCTTTGGAAGATGCTTGCTGCATTCTTTAATCCAAAGGGGAGCCTTTTGAACTCGTATTTCCCCCCGTTTACAGAGAAAGAGGTTTTTTCGCGGTCGCGTTCAGCGAGTATGATCTGGTGATAACCAGACTTGAGGTCTAATGTTGAAAAGAATTTGGCTCTTCCCAAATTCCCCAATATCATTGATATATTTGGCATAGGGTATTTGTCAGACACGGTTCTTTCGTTAAGTTTACGAAAGTCCATTACCAACCTCATTTTCCTATTGCCCGCTTCATCAGTGCCCTTCTTGTCTACTACCCATATTGGGTTATTGTAGGGAAAACTGACTTTTGAATTATATCATTTTTTAGCAGATCTTTGATTTCTTTATTAACGAAATCAGCTGCTCCCATTGGATATGGGTAAAGCCTGGCATAGATCGGTTGCTCATCTGTGGTCCTAATGGTGGCCACGACTGATGTGTTATACGGCAACGCTTCGTCTGGGTCTGCGAAGGCCTTTTGTCTGGTCTTTAGCATTTTCAAAAAGGAACTTCTGGCTAATGAGGATGCCTCTGCACAGTCTACATTTGTGAAATTTACATTTTTGCACGTGTGGAAGGTGATTTGTTCGACCTCCATGCCCCATTTAAGCTGTCCTGAAGCTAGACAAAGCGAAGCAGCTGCCTGCTTTAGCAGGTCAAGGCCTATAATCCCATCGAAAGTTGACAAGTCTGGCAGAATAAAAAAGGTTGCCTTTAACCCAAACATTGCAACAAAGCATTTGTGTGTAATTTGTGTCTCGCCGTGAATGGAATGAATTTTTAAGGGGGACTCTACAGAGTGGACGCCTTTTAACCCTTCATGTGGCCGAATGAAATTCTTGGCCGCGCCCGTGTCTATGAGGAATCGCATGTGAGTCCCTGCTATTCTTCGTCTGATGACGGGTAGCAGGGATTTACTCCTAGAAAATTGAGGGCATCAGAGTCATAACTAGCATCGTCATTGATTTGTGCCGCTGCGCTAGAGGCCGCATCAGTGTACGCCTCTGCTTCCTGTCCCGCGTCTTGCGTGACGTGATTCAATCTTTGCTGATTTCTCTGACCGCCTGTGCGGTCGGATGCGGGGTTCTTCCTATTCGCGTAAACCGGGGCCTGAGTGGGCTGCAAAACACTTGAGAAGGAAGGATCGACCTCCATGGGCACCGGTGCACCATTATTATTATGCTGCCTACTGCTTCGTTGATCCATCTGCACTGGGGCCTTATTTTGCTTGCTAAAGTGTGGATTCTTGGTACTGCTAGCTTGTGTTTCGGCTTGCCGCGAATGCCTCTCCTGTTGGTGACCCTGCGCTTTTGCATGCGGCTTGCGCTCTTTGTCCTCTAGACTTTTTGCGAAATTAGCCGCAAATGTGTACCTATCATGATTTGACTCAACTTCTTGCGCGAGAGCTAGCGCTGAAGGCAAATCTCTGGGCTTTGCTGCAAAGAGCACATCTGTAAGACTGCGCTTGAGACCCGATATGAACACACGCAACGCATCGTCACGGAATTTTTCACATAGGCCCTTTGCTAAAGTTGGCTCATATGACATGTTAACTTTGTTAGTGAGAAGAGTGAGTTTCTTCTCTACCTCGTCGTAGTACTGGAGCAGGGACAGGCCACCTTGCCTCAAGGTACCTAATTCCTGTTCAATGACGTGAATGGGTCTCTTGTCACTGTATGTGAAATCTAGGCGATTTATTATCGCATCAAAATTCAATACTGTACCAAATGAGGCCAGCACCGCGTCTGCGGGGCCCGTGATCTTGCTTCTTATAATGATAACAGCCTGGTAATGACGAGAACTGCCATTATGTGGTCTAAAGATCTCGTAAGCGGCTAATGCTGCCTGCCTCCAAGATACATAAGCTTCCTGTACTCCTGCAAACTCAGGTAAACATTTGACGGCATCTAGTGGCTCGTCACAGCGAATGTCGTTTCTAATTCCTATAGCAGCATATGCTACTACTTGTGGGGCGGCAACGTTTGCTGCTGCTATTTGTTGAGCCAACTCATTAATTCTTTGGGTCAACGCTCGCTCCCTCTGCTCGTTTGCAGCGGCCTGTTCAGCTAAAGCACTGCTGACAGCCGACCTTATTACTTCCCTAAGCTGATCTGGATCCATTTTACCTAATGGGGGGAAACTGCAGGGAGAGGTCTTGTAGCCGAGGCTTCGATGCGAATGTCACAGTCGGAATCTGAGTCGCTAAAGTGCTTGCGAGGTGTTCTGTATTGGCTGAACATGCGCAGGCCAGTGGCCGCGAAAAGCAAAACAGGTCGAATTACGTCGTAGCTCTGAACCACGAGAACTGTATGTATTGATATAGCACAATTTTAGACACAGAAAGTAACACAAAGTAATTTTAATAACGAACTGGATGATAAATTGTTTTAACTAGAATTCTCAAGGCAGTCACTCTCACAAGTTTTAGAAACCTAGTTCAGATTACTGTTATTAATTATGATCTGTTGCAATATTAAACACTCACAAGTACTAAACTAATTTTTACAAAAAATTAAGACTTTTGTATAAGAAAAAATTTTGGCTAGAGTATCCACTTACATGATTCAACTAGCACAAAAAAAAATATTTCTTTATTATGTTGGTCACTCGCAGCTCCCTCGCTGCTGTCTTAATTTTTTGTTGGTCACTCGCAGCTCCCTCGCTGCTGTCTTATTTGTTGTTGCTTGTTGCAGATCCTGTGCTGCTGTTTGGTTATTAGTAGATGTGGAGTCCGACCACTAGTTGGGCGCCAATTACAATACTCCAGTCCTGTTAAGGGTGAAGATTAGGTTGAGAGGCAAACTGAGCCTCTTATTGCTGGCCTTGGGCTCAGACAATAAAACAAATTATTTTACGGCTAAGTGCCGGAGTGAATATTTATTTAAGCGACTTACTGGAAGAGCGCTGTATTCAAACTGATTTTTTAATACATAGAATATTTCACTTAAGCTAAGCCAAAATTCGCATCACGCCACAATGTCATGGTCGGCAAGCCGACTCAGCAAATCTTCGGCGATAACGGAAACTCTTGCAGCAAAACAAAAGTGTCCGGTTACCGTCGCTGACCATTGCAGCTATAGCGCGCTGATACAATTTATGCAATGTCGCAATTGCGAGGGCTGCTACTTAACTTATGGAGCACGCGATAGCGAGGGTAGATTATGAACTTATAAAATATCCTATGTTAAGTGTTACTTGTTAACTACTCCCCCTTCAAGTGTAAGGCCGTCCTCGGCCGACCCAATCCCGGCGACGACTTCTCGTAACTGCATTGCAGACTTCTTTGCACCGATGAGTCGACAAAGAGTGAGGCCAATGCAGATCAAAGCACAGCATATGGCTCCGATGATGAATGCCACACGATAGGCCTGATCAGTTCCGGCGTTTTTTTGGAATTGCTGTATCACCTCCAGATTACGTTTATTCAAACGATGAAGGTAAGGGAGGCTGAGGACATCTTGGGTGGCAGTGATGTTCAGCAAGGGAGAATTGGCAATACCCGGGACTCTATTGCGCACGTTGTTGTGATTGTAAAACAGAGTCCCGTTAATTGCGACTCGGATTCCGAACGTGATGAGATGCGTGCCTTGTACCTGGATCTCAGTGCCGTTGTCCACCTGAATCCTTGCGGACCCGTCGTTGAGGATTATGATTCCGTCATCTACATGGGTGATTATTTCCAGGTTGCTCGGCTGGACTCGCAGTGTGCCGTGACACCTGCATGGAGCTCTTTGGCACATGAACTTTCCAAAGCCAGACGACAAAATGTGGCTCCAGGTGAAGCGGCGCAACTCTGTAGTGTGTGGGTTTCTCCATCGCATTCGGCTATGACGTTGTCAAACAATCGCACTATGAAGTTCTTGTGGATAACAGGATAAATCGTGATCTTTCTGCAAGCTCTTTTAATCTTGGGGAATTTAATTATAAAGTGTATCGTGTTAATGGATTGAAGAACTTTTACGGACGCAACGGACATAAGATCTCCTATGGGAGTGTTGGTGGGTTCCTCTAGCCAAATTGATTTCAAATCTGAGTGGTCCAAAATGTTTGGGCTAACAATGTTGGCCGTTGCCAGAGTAATAGCAAGCATTAAATTTTGCAACTCCATCATTAGCATTCTGTTTCTAGACAGTAGTGTTTCATATAAATGGCCAGTGTCAACCTGTGAGTCTTTGGCTATCTTGAGAATTTTGTTGACAGTAATTGTTAACTGATTAAGCTGGTCCTCAACTCTAGTGTTTATTTCTATCTGTCTATTATTGGCGTTTATCAATTGCATTTCAGTGAACCTAGTCTGCTCTAAATCCTCGGCATCGGGTGTACCCGCCACAACCTTTAGTATGGATCCTAGGAACTCTAAGCTCCTGGCGACTCTATGGTGCGTGCCTAACGCCTCCAATAGGTCTTGTAGATGTGCCGTGTCCACAATTATAAGTTTTTTCATGTGGGATTGCGGGAACATGTCAATTAAATTGACCGTTTCTTCCACCATTCGCGCGTACTCGGAGAGGTTTGCCGAGTGCCTGGCATAGGCGTATTCCTCCAATACCAAGATTTCGCCGTCGACGATGGGAATGTACTTGGCACGCGAGTAGTCGATGACATGTGCCGAAGCCAGGGATAAGGAGAGGAATAGTATGGATCCAAACCTGTGAAATGAGGTTGTTTTCTTATTTTTTCGCAATTTTTCTGTTTTTCTTTTTACGGCCCACCACCAAGAAAGTTTGTAAAAATTATGCCAAGTGGCTAAAAGTACGTTGAACAACTATATCTAACTTATACGAGTTTGCCTAGTGGCTTAAAAAAGGTGTACAAAAAAGACAAGGGAGTCACCTTAGGTTGTCCTTGTGGACCACCCTCCCTTTAATCACATAAAGGTGTGAGTTTGTTTCCGAGCCGTCGATTGGAATTGACCAAAACTTTGTCACCAGCGTCGAAGACCCTATTCTGCCGATTCGCGTTCTCCCTAGCTCTGAGCATCGTCTGAGCGTTTCTGATCTTTTCTTGTATTTTTTATTGTGGCTCATCTGGGTGCGCCTGAACCACATCAACTCGTCTCTGGTCGGTGACCGAATGGATCGACTTATTGTACTCAGTTGTAGCCAGTAAAATGACTTCTACGGCGTCATTTATGCCTTTATCGATCTTTAGGCATCTGGCTAGCTCTAACAGAGTGCTGTGAAAGCGCTCAACCTGTCCATTTGAGATGCTATGCAATGGTGGTGCATTTGAAATGCTGACCCCATAGTTGTTTGCGAGCATAGTTACTATGGTCTCTGAATTCAATGACAGTTCATTGTCACAGTAAATGGATCTGGCTTTAGGAAAAAAATTCATGATTTGCATTAGAGCTGGCTTCAGATCCACAATGGTTCTTGAGGGGATTGATGCAAGTTAGAAAGTATGTCCTGTCAGTGGAGAAAATGTCTATGTGTAACATCTTTCCTACATGTGAGGGGATCGGTGTCTCCCCAAGCTCCTGTTTTTTGGGGTGTCTATCATATTTAGCCCTAGCACATGTTTTGCAATTTTGTACTATTTCATTGGCAATTCTTGCCATCTTTGGAAAATAGTACTCCGAGAGTACCTGCTTAATATTTTCCTGTGCAGACCAATGGGCCCTATTATGCTCGGCTGTGAGGATTTCCCTTCTATCTCCCACCGCAAATACATCCACTACTCGATTTTTGCAATGCCAGAACTTTGTGGCCGGGTATCTACGAACCAATGAATCTTGTATCATTGCAAGCGTGTGTAAGTTACAGTGGAGAGCATTTACGCATTTGGGTGAAACTACATCTTCGAGCTCGTCTAGCAGCGATTCGATACAAGTATAGCTGATCAACTAGCGTTTCTTATTTCCAAAAAGAATAAAACTTTGTTTTAAGGGTAAACGCGCCTCTTCTAGCACTATTTGGTTTTAAAAACAATTCAAGGGTTTGTCTGTTGTCTCAATGGTGTTGGTGAGAGATACCTCACTGTGAATCGTTGCTGCGCAGGACTCAATTTCTTGTTCATTCACAGCGTTGAGCTGCTGTCTTGACAAGGCATCCGCAACCAGATTGTCCTTGCTGGGTTTATAGAAGATACGTGCATTAGACTCGTCGATGCGCGCATTCCACCTTTTGATCTTCGCATTTGGATTGGATTCCGAAACTGCGAAGGTCAAGGGTTGATGGTCAGTGAAGATATTAATGTCTTTCACCCCATACAAATAGTGCCTTAACTTGGCAATTAACTCTCTCATTTGTCGCATAGTTTACCTCGCTGTCCTTCAATGTTCTTGAAATCATTGTTATAGGACGACCCTCTTGATACAGGACTGCACCTATGCCGTGAGCGGAAGCATCAATCGTTAGATCGAATGGCTTCTTAAAATCGAGGGTACCTGAGCACTACATTCTCAGATGACAAAATGTCGCGCAACTTCTGAAACGCCCTTTGCTGCACTTCAGAGAATTGAACCTTTATATTTCTGGACCTATGCTTACTGACTGCTCCATTTTTACCCTTCAAAATATTGGAGATGGGTCTTGCTATTGCGGCGAAGTCCCCAATGAAACATCTGTAATAACTTGCGAGGCCTAGAAATGATCTGACCTCGAACATTGTTTTAGGTTCTGGATACTCCTGTATTGCCTTAACCTTTTCAGGCTCCGTCGTGGCGCAAGTGCTGGTGACTATGAAACCAAGAAAGTTCACGCTTTTCTTAAAAAATCGTGACTTTTCAACGGAGACCCTCATGTTTGCTTCGTGTAAGCTTTTTAGGACCCAATCCACGTGTTTAATGTGGGAGTCCTCATCTTCTGAAAAGATGATTACGTCATCGACATAAACATAGCAAAATTTGCTAATCTGCTCTCGCAGTATGTCGTCGATGGTTCTTTGGAATATGCTTGCTGCATTCTTTAATCCAAAAGGGAGCCTGTTTTTATTAGCGGACGTTGACGATACTATGCGCAGTACGTTCAAGTGGCCCCTACGACACCAGGACAAAGCCTGTTACGCGCGAGCCCAAGCAGATAATTGCCCACCTCCCACCCGACCGATCGAGGGGTGCAGCGTATAACGCACGGCGCGAATCGCGTGGACAAAATACACAATAGAAAAGACAGACAAACAAATAATACTATAGCTATCTATTAACTAAATGGGATAGGATAGATGTTTTAAGCATATTAATAGAAAATACAGGGAATAGAAGGTTGTAATCAGAGCAGAGGACCCTAAAAGGTTCATGCATAGCTTAGTTAGTAGAACAACGACTAAGGGATAAAGGTATCAAAGGATGTCTACTCCGTCTACATGGTGCCGACAGATTCGCCTGAGCTAATAACTCAGGCGAGTCGATATCACCAATTAGGAGCTTGTGCATAAAAATGACACCAAGCATAATTCTACGGTTAGTTAGGGACGGAAGGTTAATCAAGAGAAGTCTACTAGAATACGAAGGCAAATTGACATTGCGATCCCAGCTTAAGTCACGAAGAGCAAAAAGCAAGAACTGCTTTTGAACAAATTCTAGTCTAATCTGGTGCGACTCATATTGAGGTGACCAAATGCAAGATCTATACTCTAAAATAGGACGGACAAGCGAAGTAAAAAGAACTTTAGTTGTATAGGGGTCATCAAATTCTTTTGACCATCTTTTAATGAAACCCAGGAACCGTGGTGGAAATATGGGTGTTAAAATTTAACTTATGGTCCATAAGTACGCCCAAATCATTCATATTATTTAGACCTTATTACCTTATTACCTTACATTTGGTAGTATTAAGATTTAATAGATTAAACTGGCACCAGGATTGAAAGTTTTTTAGATCAGCTTGTAGCCGACTAAATGAATCTGTATCTTTATAAGTAAGACAAAGCTTGACATCGTCAGCATATATAAGCACACGCGAATGAACAATGACTGATGGAAGATCGTTAATAAATAGTGTGAAGAGCAGAGGGCCAAGATGACTACCTTGAGGTACACCAGAAGCCACAGAAATGGAAACGGAAAAGGAAGACTTAAAAAGTACCTTCTGTTTTCTATTTGTTAAATATTCTCGAACCCAAGAAAGGAAAAGGGGTGGAAACCCAATGTCGCTCAGCTTAGAAAGTAATAGGGTATGATTAACGGAATCAATGGCTTTGCTGAAGTCAGTGTATATGACATCAGTTTGTTTACCATTTTTGAACCCCTTGATACTGCAGTAAACTCCGCTTGGAGTTTATTAAAACCTGCCCTTAAAGTGTCAAAACTATCTCTAGTCCGCCTCATGAAAGAGCGCATCTCATTCTCGACCTCCCGGCAAGCATCACATCCATATTTTAAGCCACCACCTTTAGCAATAGACTCCTTGATTCTGCCTGTGTAACCTGCACACTTAACGTGAACCGCATTGTCACACAACCAACAAAGAATATAATCATGGGAGTCAACCGCATTGGTGGCAACTATGCAATTATTTTTTGAGCAGAGAACCATTTTATGAAAAAGTTTTATTTAATTACAAAAGGAAATACAAAAAAATAAAAAATAAAAATTCTAAAGGTAAAAAATCTGTGTATAAGAATATACTGACCAGTTCTGACACAAGGGTTAATGTGCAGAGTAAGCCTTCACAACTAAAGAATAAAAAGAAATGAAAACACAAAAAGAATAACACGTATCACAGAGTCGCGGGTAGGCAAAAGACGAGAGCGCAAATCAATCAAGAATAGGAAAGAGCGTACTCGTATTTCCCCCCGTTTACAGAGAAAGAGGTTTTTTCGTTTTCGTTTTTTATATCATTTTTTAGCAGATCTTTGATTTCTTTATTAACGAAATCAGCTGCTCCCATTGGATATGGGTAAAGCTTGGCATAGATCGGTTGCTCATCTGTGGTTCTAATGGTAGCCACGACTGATGTGTTATATGGCAACGCCTCGTCTGAGTGTGGAAAGGCCTTTTGTCTGGTCTTTAGCATTTTCAAAAAGGAACTTCTAGCTAATGGGAATGCCTCTGCACAGTCTACATTTGTGAAATTTACATTTTTACAAGTGTGGAAGGTGATTTGTTCGACCTCCATGCCCCATTTAAGCTGTCCTGAAGCTAGACAAAGCGAAGCAGGTGCCTGCTTTAGCAGGTCAAGGCCTACAATCCCATCAAAAGTTGACAAGTCCGGCAGAATAAAAAAGGTTGCCTTTAACCCAAACATTGTAACAAAGCATTTTTGTGTAATTTGTGTCTCGCCGTGAATGGAATGAATTTTGAAGGGGGACTCTACAGAGTGGACGCCTTTTAACCCTTCATGTGGCCGAATGAAATTCTTGTCCGCGCCCGTGTCTATGAGGAATCGCATGTGAGTCCCTGCTATTCGTCGTCTGATGACGGGTAGCAGGGATTTACTCCTAAAAAATTGAGGCCATCAGAGAGAGTCATAACTAGCATCGTCATTGATTTGTGCCGCTGCGCTAGAGGCGGCATCAGCGTACGCCTCTGCTCCCTGTCCCGCGTCTTGCGTGACGTGATTCAATCTTTGCTGATTTCTCTGACCGCCTGTGCGGTCGGATGCGGGGTTCTTCCTATTCGCGTAAACAGGTGCCTGAGTGGGCTGCAAAACCCTTGATAAGGAAGGATCGACCTCCATGGGCGCCGGTGCGCCATTATTATTATGCTGCCTGCTGTCTGTCTGCACTGGGGCCTTACTTTGCTTGCTAAAATGTGGATTCTTGGTGCCGCTAGCTTGTGTTTCGGCTTGTTGCGAATGCCTCTCCTGTTGGTGACCCTGCGCTTTTGCATGCGGCTTGCGCTCTTTGTCCTCTAGACTTCTTGCGAAATTAGCCGCGAATGCGTACCTCTCATGATTTGACTCAACTTCTTGCGCGGAGAGCTAGCGCTGAAGGCAAGTCTCTGGGCTTTGCTGCAAAGAGCACATCTGTAAGACTGCGCTTGAGACCCGATATGAACACACGCAACGCATCATCGCGGAATTTTCCACATAGGCCGTTTGCTAAAGCCGGCTCATATGACATATTAACTTTGTTAGTGAGAGTTAGAGTTGTTAGAGCGAGTTTCTTCTCAACCTCGTCGTAATATCGCGTCTGCGGAGCCCCTGATCTTGCTTCTTATAATGATAACAGCCTGGTAATGACGAGAACTGCCATTATGTGGTCTGAAGATCTCGTAAGCGGCTAATGCTGCCTGCCTCCAAGATACATAAGCTTCCTGTACTCCTGCAAACTCAGGTAAACATTTAACGGCATCTAGTGGCTCGTCACAGTGAATGTCGTTTCTAATTCCTATAGCAGCATATGCTACTACTTGTGGGGCGACAACGTTTGCTGCTGCTATTTGTTGAGCCAACTCATTAATTCTTTGAGTCAATGCTCGCTCCCTCTGCTCGTTTGCAGCGGCCTGTTCAGCTAAAGCATTGCTGACAGCCGACCTTATTATGTCCCTAAGCTGATCTGGATCCATTTTATCTAACGTCCCCCCCCTTCACCGCAGGGAGAAGTCTTGTAGCCGCGGCTCCGATGCGAATGTCACAGTCGGAATCTGAGTCGCTAGACTGCTTGCGAGGTTCTCTATATTGTCTGAACTGGGACATGCGCAGGCCAGTGGCCGCGAAAAACAAAACGGGCCGTCAAAAGATGGATCGAATTCCGTCGTGGCTCTGAACCACGAGAACTGTATGTATTGTTATAGCACAATTTTAGACACATAGAAAGTAACACAAGGTAATTTTATTAACGACCTGGATGATAAATTGTTTCAACTAGAATTCTCAAAGCAGTCACTCTCACGTGTTTCAGAAACCTGGTTCAGATTATTGTTATTAATTATGATCTGTTGCAATATAAAATACTCACAAGTACTTACTAATTTTTACAAAAAATTAAAACTTTCGTATTTGAAGAAAAATTTTGGCTAGAGTATCCACTTACATGATTCAAAAAATTCAAAAAATTTCTCTATAAGGTTGGTCTCTCGCAGCTCCCGCGCTGCTGTCTTAATTGCTGTCGGTTGTTGCAGCTCCTGTGCTGCTGTTTTAGTTGTTATTGGTTGTGGAGTCCGACCACTAGTTGGGCGCCAATTATTTAAGCGACTTATCGGAAGAGCGCTGTACTCAAAACTGACTTCTTAATACACAGAATATTTCACTTAAGCTAAGCCATGGACCCAGCAAATCTAACAGCAAATCTAATGGAAACTCCCGAAGCAAAGCAAAAGTGTCCGATTACCGTTGCTGACCATTGCAGCTATAGCGCGCTGATACAACTGTAAAGTTGCAATTGCGAGGGCTGATTATAAACTTATGAAATATCTTATATTAAGTGTTATTTGTTAACTTACATACATATGTAGATATGTATGCCAATAAACTTCTTGGCGTAGTCCAGACGTTTTTTCTTATTGGTTTCCGAAATCAAAGGTTTGGTAGTTGGCCTCGTGTAGCACTCGCCGTACCGTAATTGGGTGAACTTCTGTTCCCATTTCCTTTTTAACGTCAGCAGCGATCTGTGTGGAGGATATGGTGGGGTCCACTTTCACTTTGCGAATGATTTGGCTGCATTCGCGGAGGCTTAACACTTTTGGGCGACGTGTGTGCTTTGAACTCTCTAAATTTGAAGCTCCCTTAAAGCGCTGAACGATGCTCCTGATTGTATAGCGGCTTCTTTCACCTATTTCCGCATACGATTTACCTTGGTTATGTAAATGCAGGATTATTTTCCTCTGCGCTACGGTGGTTTCCTTTTGTTTCGATGGCATATTGGCAGCAAACAACAAAACAATCCCAATTTAAATGCAATTTTTTTTTTCCAAATTCTAATTTGCCAAATTTTAAATAACGGGATAACCAGGCTACCATATTTCCGAAAAAAAAAGAGCTGCCCAATCGGTCATAATACTAAAAATTTAATATAGAAAGCCTAGTGTGCCAATAATTTTGTTCATCGAAATATGCCTTATTTTTTAGTTTTTTGTTTTTTAGTAATACTCCGTTTAAGTTTTTGAAATAAGTTCTTTGCTTATGTATAATAAATACTTTAATCTCCTTGTCTAATATACTTTTTGCGACTCATTTTCAGTCCAAGGGTCACACGGTGGCCAGAAAGTTAAAAAAGCTTGCTGTGCCAAAAAATTAGTTCGTCACTGTATGTATTTATACATATGTACATTTTCATACAGTGCACTGTGGACCAAAATTCAGATTTTGTGGCATTAACTAGAAGGAATGCAGTTACAGAGTTGAAACCTTGCACATATAACCATGTTAGGATGCATAATAAAAAATACAAAAATTGGATTGATTTGACCACGCCCTCTTGACTTCCCATACTAGCTCACGCAGCGTATACGTAATGTGATTTAAATTAATTTGGGATTCAAATAATTATAGCAATTAAAAGTCAACAATTTAAATGTTATTTTGAAATGTTATTATTAAAAAAAAATTTTTTTCTTGATTAAGCGAAATTGCAGAAGCCTTCCGATTATTTTTCGCCCAAACCTCCACAAGCAAGGTGCGGCAGAAGTCAAACTTGGCTAAAATAAATGATAATATAAATTTACCTTGGAAAAACTCGGAAAAAGTAATCATAACATAACATAATTTAATACATACTTTGAGCTGTAATTTACTATAATTACAATTTCGCAGAAATTCACAGAAAGTTAGTTTCCACTCCACAATAGACGCACACATGGGTTAAATTTTCTTTATTTTAGGACATAAACAATCATTACACAAAAATATCAAAGAAGCTAACATCGGCTATGCCGAAGTTTATATACCCTTGCAGTCCTTGGTAATAATAATTTTACATGTTCAAAATTTGTTTTCTGCAACTCAATTCTTCAATATACAAACAAAACAATTTTACTCTCTATTTTACAATTTGTTCTTCTTCTTCCCGCATTCCCACACATACAGTTTATGCAGCGTTGCGTCTGTGTGTGTATGCATGTACTCTGTAGATGACGAAAGACGTAGTAGACAGCAAGCAGCGCTGCCGGCAGAGCTGGGAGCAGAGCCGATTATTATATTGACTGTAACTTGTGTTATATTCATCCGATCACATTCAAATTCAATTCAATTCATTCAATTGGGATCTGGGGTTTTATGTCCAATTTTATCACATATGTAAATTTCATAGCGATACTCCAATTTTTATGTTAATGGTTATGTTTATGTTAATTTTTCTTCTGGAGCTATATGATATAGTGGTCCGATCCTGATGGTTAACATACTTTATTTGTCCCGGGTAATAAAAGGCTCCGAAAAAAAATTTCAGCCCGATATCTCTTATGACGACTGAGTACAACGCAAACGCACAGACGGACGGACAGACGAACATGTCTATATCAACTCAGCTTCTCATCTTGATCAAAAATATATATACTTTATGGGGTCGGAAACGTCTCCTTCTGTGCGTTACAAACATCTGACCAATTTTATAATACCCTCTGCAAGGATATAAAAAACAATTAACATATACAAATTAAAATTTCGTGCAGTATTTACTTTCTACATACCTTGATTAATCCATTACAAAAGTCATTTTAAGTTTATTTGTTAATTTTTTACACTGGCTCAAAGTTTGCCTACAATTTCCCGCTTTTTTGGCAGAGTGAACAGCTGACTAAACACCTGACATTAAAAGTGTGCCAAAATTTCAGGGGTGCAGTAAAAACAAAAATAATTTTATATTCGATATATTCAAAGTATTCTGTCCAACAAGAAATTGTTTAAATACGATTTTGTTTTGTTTTGTGTTGTTGTATCTTTTTAGGTTAATGTTATGGGACAAAATCTGGATTTTGGACCATAGTGTAGTGGCGAGCACATGTGGATACATGTTTTGATACTGTGTCTTTAAGTGGCTGTAAAACCCACAAAAATGCCTTAATCAATTCCAAATTTTTAACAAAAATCCACTAATAATATATAAAACGAAAAACAAAGAATTTTATTCATAACCCCCCTTATTTCGAATTATCCATAAAAACCCTAAAAATGAGCATGTATCCACTTTTGCTCGTAAATTATTTATTATTATTATTTAATTTTAAAAAAGAATTAATTCTAGGTTTCAGGCTGGAGTTTTTATACTATTTTATACAATTATTCTGAGATATTTAATGTATTAATTATTTTTATAAATTTTTTTTATATTAGAGGGGTTAGCCTCTGAGATGAGAATGTTAGGGGATGGAGAATTTAGGGATTTGCTAATATTGATAATGTGTTGGCATTGGTAGGTAAGGTGTTGTATTGTGAGGTTATTTCTATTGCAGTACGGGCAGATGGGTGGAGGTGTTTTGTTTAGTATGTGTTCGTGAGTAAGTTTTGTGTGACCAAGCCGGAATCGTGTATATATTACTGCATGTTTCCTTTCAATTTTTATTGACAGGTTAGTTGGTTGCATTTCTGGATTAATGGTTTTATTTATTTATTTATTTATTTACCGACGAAAAAGCTTAAGCTAAAGACTTAAGAAAAAGATAGCTTAGATATATACACAACTAAACATCCCCGACCCGGTGGAGGTGTTTTATTTGCATAAGGTGCCAGCTATGCCCCGAGTCACAGTCAATGTGGTCAGGGATGAGTTGCAGCCAATCCAAGTCCAGAATATTATCATTGGCTTCGCTGTAGATGATTAAAAAGTATAGCGCGAAGAGAAGTGACAGAGAGATGAGGAGAAATTAGGTGAGAAAGGTTGTTAAAAGATTGGCAAAGAACACGAAAAGGTTCGTGAAGAGAGTAGTTAGTCAGACATCTACTAAGGTGAATAGCAAAAAAGTTTGTGGTCCGACGTGAGGGAACACAAAAATATAGCGTATCTAGTAGATTAGTAGAAATGACTTCGCCGTTGAATAGTTTATGGAGAAAGAGAATGACAAAAACGAGCCTACGGTTGTAAAGAAGAAGTCTGCTAGAATAAGAAGGTAGGCGAAGACTCGGGTCCCAATTAAGACCGCGTAACGCAAACTTAAGGAATTGCTTCTGTACCGATTCAATACTACGCTGGTGAACATCATATTGCGGATTTCACACTGGCGAGCAATATTCTAGAGTAGGGCGAACTAACGAAGTGTATAAAACCTTTGTTACATAGGGATCATCAAATTCTTTGGCCCAACGCACATAGGTAGATTTTGCAAAATTAGGCGGCCAAAAGTCAAAAAAAAAATCATTTTAAGAACAAACTATTGATGCACATTGTTAGGAGATACTTCCGAGAAACTAACCTCATCATTCCCACCTTTCAAAATAGCGCACGCGCCGAATTACAGGTAGTCAAACTTCGATTATCATTCACAGTGTTCATATTTAATTCTCGCCGTTTTCAGTGATACATTTTTCCAAAGTCAATATTTATTTTTGCAAAGTTACTATCAAAGTAATTGTGATGGATATCAATAGTCCAGAAAGTCCAATAGTCCATATGTATCTTTATGTGTTATGTAGTACTCACCAATTTTAAGAATGTTTTGCATACATTAGCATTGTTATAAAAGACCACATCTTTTGAGACAGATTTTTCTAAAAATAAAAATTTCAAAGGGGCTTATATCTACTTTCCCTGTCTGTCCCTGTAATATTTCTTCATTTAATAATTTATGCATAGTTTCAATAATTATATGAAGTTATAGTTGGCCACCTATAGCCACCTATTCACGAAATATACTTATTCAAAGTTTTTGCGCGCCGATAAAAAAAAAAAATTCGAGACCCTGTGCACAGTGGTTGTGGCCGCAGCCTAAAAATCAAAATATCAATCACACAATATTTTGCCAAAATGCACACAAATTGTATAACAACCTTGATGGCAAACCGGATTTTTCTCGAAATCTAACGGGACTTGCGAAAAATTCCATTGAAAACATGAACACGTGTTTTTAGGGGAAACCATAAATATGCTCATTCCTGCTGAGCCAAACGATAGTGCTGAGCATCACGATTTGGACTCGGAAGCAGAATAAACATATTCGTTTTTTTTAAATAATATTATGTAACTCTGAATTTAAAAATAATAATATAATCTAATAGATAAAGCCAACTTTTGTAATGTTTCATTTAAAGTTAACCCATATTCAATAGAAAACCTTGCTATTTTAGTATTAAGTTAAAAAAATTAATGTATTTTAATAGAAAATTAATGTATTTTAATAGGAAATTAATGTATTTTAATAGGAAACAATAATATTTAATTATTTTTTCCATTTAAAGTGTATTTTATTGAAATGAAGTAAGTAAGTCGTCTCGCCGACTTAGGTATACCATACACCAGTAAAGCAAATATCTCAACTTTATTAAACAAATGCATTTTCACATGCTTTTTACAAGCATATCTTAGTATCTCGCTCACTCAATCATACGAGCACCCTAGCGCCCCCACCAGCCAACGGCCAACTCCGGCCTTATGGAAAAACGTTTATATGCATAACTCGACTGTTTTTTGTCCGATTTTGATCAAATTTGGTATTTTGCTAGATATTAGTATTAAATTTAAGTGTGCCAAATTTGATTGCATAAGGTAAAAAGATACGGGAGATAATCAAGTTTTTCAAATTACGGGGGCGGAAAAGGGCGTGGCAAAATTTTTACACATACAAAATGTGTGCATTTACTAAGCGAATATACATACCAAATATGGTGTCTCTAGCTGGAATAGTTTTTGAGATAAACGCTTTTTTTAAATTGCGGGGGCGGAAAGGGGCGTGGCAAAAATTTGAAATAAACTTGATCCCTCTACATACTACACGAGTCTACATACCAAGTTTGGTGGCTCTAGCTCTTACAGTCTCCGAGATCTAGGTGTTCATACGGACAGACGGACAGACGGACGGACGGACGGACGGACAGACGGACATGGCTAGATCGACTCGGTTGTTGATCCTGATCAAGAATATACATACTTTGTGGGGTCGGAGATGCTTCCTTCTGCCTGTTACATACATTTTGGCGACTTTAATATACCATTTCACCCTATGGGTGTATGGTATAAAAATGTTTTTGGCCGCCTAATTTTGCAAAATTTACCTTTGTGCGATGGCTTGGACTTAAACATCAAACTTATACCAAATACTGTTAAACAGCTATATTGTTGCAAGATTCCGATTTTGACTTCAAAATTAATTTAAAGTACCCAATTCTAAAAATGACAAATATTATCACATATGTAAATTTCATAGCGATACTCCAATTTTTATGAAAATGTTTCTTCTAGAGCTATATGATATAGTGGTCCGATCCTGGGAAATAAACACCCCGAAAAAAAATTTCATCCCGATAGCTCTTAAGATGGCTGAGTAAAACGCATACGCACCGACGGACGGACAGACGGACATGGCTATATCAACTCAGCTTCTCATGCTGATCAAGAATATATATACTTTATGGGGTCGGAAACGTCTCCTTCTGTGCGTTATAAACATCTGACCAATTTTATAATACCCTCTGCAAGGGTATAATGATAAAATAAATAATGTCAATTCGATTAGTAGAACCCACCAAGACTGTGCAAAGACGCCCTTACAGATTCAGTCCTAATGAAAGAGAATTACTCCGGACAAAAGTTCAAGAGCTAATAGATTATAATGTAATAAGGCCGAGCAGTTCACCTTATGCTAGTCCAGCACTATTAGTGAAAAAGAAAAACGGATCTGTAAGACTCTATGTCGATTATAGGCAATTAAATAAAAATACCATTGTAGATAAGTTTCCTCTACCATTAGTTTCAGATCAGATAGCTAGATTGCGTGGAGCAAGATACTTTACTTGCTTGGACATGGCTTGCGGCTATCATCAGGTCCCATTACACGAGAACTCCATTGAGTACACTGCATTCGTCACTCCCGACGGACAATTTGAGTTTTTAGCGATGCCGTTTGGTCTAATGAACGCACCGTCGGTTTTTCAAAGAGTAGTGATGAAAGCAGTGGCCGATTTGGCATTTTCGTACGTTATCGTCTATATGGATGGTATAATGATCGTGGCCTTAACTAAGGGAGAAGCTATTGAAAGATTAGAGATCGTCTTGAACATTTTGACTAAGGCAGGCTTTTCGTTTAATGTAGAAAAATGCTAATTTTTACGGGATTCTGTTCAGTATCTAGGATACGATGTACAGGCGGGTGAGATTCGTCCAAATTTGCGTAAAATTGAAGCATTAAGCGCAATGCCACCACCCAGGTCAATTACAATATTGAGGCAATTTATAGGATTGGCATCGTATTTTCGCTAATTTGTACCAGGATTCTCCCAGCTATTGAAACCTCTTTACTCTCTTACATCTATTAAAATTAATTTTGATTGGACGGATGAACATGAAAAGGTTCGCAAACAGATTATTGATATCCTTACTAGCAAACCAGTATTGGTAATATTTGATCCTAAATACCTCATAGAACTGCATACAGATGCAAGTGCCATTGGCTATGGAGCCATACTTTTGCATCGAACTGAAAATAAACCGTATGTGGTTAAATATTTCAGCAAAACTACTAGTGTGTGTGAATCGAAATACACGTCTTATGAGTTAGAAACACTCGCGGTAGTTAATGCAGTTAAACACTATAGACATTATCTACATGGTAATAGGTTTGTCACTTTTACTGATTGTAATTCGTTAAAGACTTCTAGAACAAAAATTGAGCTATCACCTACAGTGTATCGCTGGTGGGCTTTCCTTTAAGCATTCGATTTTGATATTCAATATCGTGAAGACAAACGTATGGCTCATGTAGATTTTCTGTCAAGGAATCCTTTGCCTGATAAGAAGAAAGAGAATCAAAATAAAGTTGTAGAAAAACATGTACAGTTGATGGAAATTTCTGAAAATTGGATTCAAGCCGAACAACAACGTGATCAGGATATTTTGCAAACAATGAACAAGTTGAGTAAGGGTGAACTTTCTAAAGATTTAGCTGCAACTTTTGAGATGAGAGCTTATGTGCTTTACAGAAAAATTCAAAGAAATTGTAAGACTTGTTGTTTGCCAGTCATTCCTAGAACCTTTATGTGGTCTGTAATAAACCAAGTACATGAATCGATCTTACACTTAGGTTGGGAGAAGACCCTAGATAAAGTGTACGAGCATTACTGGTTTACGGAAATGGCGAAGTACGTTCGAGAGTTTATAGAGAAATGCATCACTTGTAGGGTGACAAAATCAGCGTCCGGAAAAGTCCAAGTGGAACTGCATTCGATTCCGAAGATTAGCATACCTTGGCACACGTTGCATATAGATATCACTGGAAAACTAAGTGGGAAGAACGATCGTAAAGAGTTTGTCATTGTTCTAATCGATGGTTTTACAAAATATATTTATTTGTACCACACTTCTAAGCTTGACGCAGTTAGTTGTATTGACGCATTAAAGTCATCGATTGCGCTATTTGGAAAGAGTGAAGAGCACTTTAAAAAATCTATTAACTATCGTTGAATCCAGTGAGCGTTCATGGCAAGATGCTATAGGGGACGTTCAATTAGCATTAAACTGTACAGTTAATCGAGTTACAAAATCGAGTCCGTTAGAATTATTAATCGGTGAAAGTGCTCGACCATTAGGATTAGTTCCCATTGATGATGATGAGACAGCAATAGACTTAAATGAACAAAAATCTCAGGCTACAAGAAATATGGACAATGCAGCACGCTATGACAAACTCAGATTTAATAAAGACAAGGCAAAAACAGTCAGATTCAGTAAGGGAGATTATGTTCTGATCAAAAATAGTGACCGAAAACAGACTAAGTTGGACCCTAAGTTTCGTGGACCTTTTATGGTCATAGAAGTATTAGAAGGCGATAGATATACGTTGAAGTCCATGTCAAGTAAAAGACAGTATGAGTACCCACATGATAGTTTACGGAGAATGCCAGAGGGGAAGGTACTAAGCGAGCTGGATATCGACGAAGATAAGTTTCATTTATCTGGTGAAACGGGTGAAACAGACCGTAATGGCACAGTTAGAAGAGTCTGTGATGAAACGAGTGAAACAGACCGTAATGGCACAGTTAGAAGATACTGTGGTGAAACAGACCGTATGGAAACAGTTGGAAAGGACTGTGATGAAGAGACGGGTGAAACAGACCGTATGGACTAGTGAATAAGACACTAGGGGAATGATGTTTTTAGAAAGAGTGTTGTTGTCGATGCTACGTGGTGGTACCTTGCCGTGGATTCTTGATACGTAAATGAGAACTTAAAGAAAAGAGAATGTTTGTAAACTAAAAGCGAAAAAGGTTGTTTGATAGGAATGAAAATGTGGAGGTTATAAAATAAAAAAATATTAAAAACATTGTAATGTTTCATGAATTGTAAAAGAAATATAAATAAACGAATGTTAAAATAGGTTGACTAGTAAGAAGAATTTGAAGTTACGAAATATGTAATAGCAAATAAGAGATTTTGAATTAACATTTAATTGGATTTGTCAAGCTGCATAAAACAGAATGTTTTTGGTTCAGTTAGTTAAAACAAAGATATGAAAATGATGTTTGCAAAAGTGGTTTATATTCCTGCTACACGAGGACGTGTAATTTGTCAGGATGACTGTGTCGGAGATTTAATAATTTGAATTGTGTGTCTACTTTTAAGGCGAATTGTGTTGACTGATGTAGAACTGTTTAACACGAGATATGTGCAATGCAGTATAGGCTGTTATCGAGTGTGGGTCAGTGTGCGGTTAAAAGAATTCAGTCTCTTTTCCTTTGGAATTGAACCTGAACGCACGTCGAGACTCTCTGCACAAACCTAGTGACAAAAATGGAAGCCAACAATGGAATCAACGATTCAGGAATCCCTGAAATCCTCAACTCGCCGATACATTCATTTTTTCATGTGCATCTTTCCAGCAAAGCGACATAGACACGCTCGCGTCGAAATGCTGCAACAGACTAATACTGTTTTTACGTTCTCAAGTGCACTTCGTGTTGACTTCGGGATGCACACAAAATGCAAAACGATCAAATCCCGAAGAAAAGTGCCCGCACCGGCTATTGGTGCCTACCCCTGGTTTAAATGAATTCATTCGAATTGAATTGAATTGAGTAAGTGACACGCAATGACTTGAATGTGCATGAATGTTCTTGTCGGAAACAAAAAAATCAAATGGATAATTAATTTTTATTAGTCCTTCTTCTATGTAAACATGGAAAAACCCGAAAAAAACGCGAAAATCAAAGTTTTTTTTAGATTTGAAAAAAAAGTTGAATTTTTCACCAAAAAACCTAACTTTAATTTACTAAAAAAATAGTTTAGAATTTTTTTTCCAAGAACTTTTTAAATTCACAAAGGAGGTAATAAGATACTGAATCTATTAAACTTTGTTTTTTTACGATTGGTTGAATACTTTTTTTGTAATTTTGCCCGTCAATTGTGGAAAATCCCAAAAATGAAAACTCGAGAGAACGCGCTTTAAAGTTTACGGTTTACTCGTATACCTGCTCGGCCCGCCCGAGTGCTTTTAGTGCTGTATCTTCGAAAATAATTCGAATTGTCTTTCCAAAATTGACAGACATATTCTTAGATATATTAGGAACAGATTTAAGCAATAAAAAAAATTGATTTTTTGAGCCTCCTAAAGCAGGCTCCCCCCTTAATTAATAACTTAAATTAATTAACAATTTAATTTAATTATTTTGAAATATATACACAGGTTATTGATAACCCAAGTGATGATAAGGAGAATCTTCAGAGTGTCCTGTATTCTTTGATTGAAAAAAGAGGCCAAAGCGAGATATGGCAATTTTTTTCTAAAATAAAAAATAATATGGCAGACGAATTGCAGAATTTTTTAGCTTGTAAGATGTGCTTTACTGTATTTAAGTTTACAGGAAGCACATCAAACCTTGTGAAACATAAATGCTACTTGGTTAACGTGAGTAAATTTAATGAAGCCGCCCCAATTGAAGGGCGAAGGCCTTCCAAGATTTAGACAAAATGCATTGCGTTGATCACCTAAATAACAACGCGATTGAAAAAGCCATTGATGCTGTGCCTGAGATGGGGAATATTATTACAATTTGCAGCCAGTTGGTCAAAAACTTTAAATCAGGAATGAATTTAGCATTAGGTTTATCTCTGAAAAGCTTTTGCCCTACTCGATAGAAAAAGTATGGTTCGAGGATATCTGTAGACTTTGCACGAGTCCATGGCCAATAGGGTCAAGCGTGTTGTAAACACCAAAGGTGGCACTACCAAATATCGATAACTTTATAATTTAATTTTAAAATTCAAAATGAAATATTTTGGACTATTAACAGCAAATAGTTTAAATAATATGAAAAAATTTTGTTTTTGTTGAAAATTGATTGTTATTTTACTTCAAATTTTTTTCCTTAAGAGGGCCAACTTACTGAAAAATCAATTAATTTGTCTTATTTCAGAAAA